>NC_091985.1:83634044-83939405 GCF_044704955.1 Pristiophorus japonicus
CCGATTTTCTGGGCGTTAGTGTTAGCAAATGTGATCTTTACGACAAAAAACAGTGGCCGGGCGGTATTATTAAACCTCGGCATTAATTTCATGCCGAAAGTAATGCTGGTTGATATTATGGGCGTTGGTTTCACCCATTCTGATTTTCCTCCTAAAAAAAAGTTGGTTGGGTGGTCTTATTTTTTATCACCGTTACATACGTGCCGAAAGTAATGCTCACCGATAAGTGACCGAGAAATGGTCATTAGTTTCCATTTTGTGGCTAAATGGGCGATATATGGGCGCTATACCTCAGTTCAGTGTTAAAATGAACGTTAAGTGAGCAGTATGCATGCAAAAATAATGGAAAATCTAATCCTTAGAATGGATGGCAGTTATGAGAGTTAACGTAAACATTTGCTATGTCATAAAGAAGGTAACACTCGAGCAGTTTTCTGGTTTGTTCTCATGGGATCAAAGGCAGGATAGGGATGAAAGTATAAGACACAAATTTCAAAGGAAGAAATCTTCTGGAAAGTATAAACAACAAGACATGTGGCCAAAATCTTTAGGGTGGGCTTTGACACACGAATTGAGACAAAGAACTAGAAGCTTCATTAGATGTTAAGATTTTACGGGAACCTCTTTCAGCCACTATCCCATTTCAAGGACACCCCTAAAAATAGAATAAAAGTAACCTAATCAAGGCTGTCCTCCCAAACGGTCTGAGGGGAAAGTGAAACAGAAGTCGGGTTGGTCGAACGCTCTTCGAGTGCTTTACCGAGGGAAGCTCTAGACAAAGAGAAAGAGACTGCAAGCTAGAGAACTGCTCACGTGCATCAGCCATTTGTCCAATCGTGATCGGTATCAACTGCTTATTATGGTCATATGTTTTTGCTGTATAACTAATGTGTTATATTCCGTCTTAATCTCTGATTAAACACAATGGGCTTGAACCGCCACTTTTTTTGGATGCTTAACGCCAACTTAATGTCCATTTTACTGCTGAAATGACATATAACGCCAATATATCACCCATTTTGGCACAAAATGGAAACTGACGGGCATTTTTAGGAAAATTATTGGCAAGTGTTACTTTCCCCATGTGCTTAATGCCTGGAAAAAATAATACCGCGGAATCATCAGAATGGGCGAAATCAATGCCCATAATATTGCCCAGCGTTAATTTCTGCACTGATTTAACGCCAAGATTCAATAATACCGCCCGCCCACTATTTTTTGTCGAAAGAGCATATTTACTGAAACCAGCGGCCATGAGATCGCCCAGCGTCACTTTCACCACCACGCACACATATCGCCCACAATATTGTTCACACAAAAAAACGTCCAGAAAAAGTGGAACTAATCACAGCGTTATGGACGCCATGTTCTACATCACATGTCGCATCCTTTAAAAGGCTGCTGTGCTTCAACCTCGGGGGAGTTCGGATATACTCTGGAGGTCATTGGAATTGATGTGAACATCTCTACAAACATCTTGAACATACTGTGACCAATTGGAATTTAATAGGTGTCTTCGTCGGGACATTAATTTTTTGTGACCAATCGGTGGAAAACAGAGAGCTACTGCAATGGGGCCTGTCCTTCCTCACCCTCTCTTAATGACCAATTACATGCAGTAGACTCGAGATCACCGAAGGTACGCTCCACAGCATTATGTGCCCAATGTAAGACATGCCAGACTGATGAGGAGGACCAGATGTTACACCAGCCGCAAGTACAGAGAGAAACAGTCTTACCTCGACTTGACCGACACCACCTGCCTTCGGAGACTGCGCTTCCACAAAGAGGTTATCACTGAGCTATGCCAGCTGATAAGGGGAGATCTGCAGCCTGCCAGCACCATCAGTACTGCACTGTCTGTTGAGGTCAAAGTCACCGCAGCACTGTTGTTCCACGCCTCGGGTTCTTTTCAGGCCACAGCTGGTAACATTTGCAGACTTTCTCAGCATGCCACACATTGCTGTATTAGACAGGTCACTGAAGCTCTGTACGCATGCAGGAGGGACTTGATCAGCTTCCCTATGACCAGGGAGGCACAGAGTGAGAGGGCTCTAGGATTCTCCAGAATTGCAAACTTCCCAAAGGTGCAGGGGGCAATAGACTGTATGCACATCGCGAAGCGGGCACCTTTTCAGGATGCAGAGGTTTTCAGGAACCGCAAGGGATTCCAGTCCCTGAATGTCCAACTGGTTGTCGACCACCAGCAAGTTATACTGGCAGTGAATGTTCAATTTCCGGGCAGCATCCATGATGCTCACATTCTGCGTGAGAGCACTGTATCTGACTTGTTTAACAATCAGCCACAAGGTCAATGCTCGATGCTTGGTGACAAAGGATATGGCCCCGCCACCTGGCTGATGACCCCCCTGCGTGACACCCACACCGAAGCCGAGAGGCGATACGAGAGCCACAGAGCCACTCGCAATATCGTGGAGAAAACCATTGGCGTGCTTAAGCAGCGTTTTAGATATCTGGACCACTCAGGAGGTGATCTCCAATACCACCCTGAGCAGGTAGCTCAATTCGTGGTGGTGTGCTCCATGCTGCACAACTTGGCTATCAGGAGGGGACAAGAATTGCCTGATGAGTCTGACAGTCCACCTCACCAGAGAGAGGAAGAGGAGGATGAGGAGGCGGTCGCTGACGTCGGCCCAGACAATCAGGCTGATCTGAAGCCATGCTCCCGCCCCTATGTAGACTGCAGGAAAAGGGCCTGTGGTGGCATGATAGCTGCAAGAGCCTTACGTCAGGAGCTCATTAATGATCGCTTTGCCTGAAAGATCGTTGGTGTTATTTATAAGGCTGACACACTGCTGGGTGTGGAGGTGATACATCAATGGTGGGCATCACCTTGTTGACAGTTAAAGTTTAAGTTGATTGAAGTTAAGTGGCATTATACCCTTTGATGTTAAGGAATTACCAGTGTGTAATGGTACAGCTATCTGAGCCAATGCGCAACAAGATTTTGTTAAATAAAAAAGTTAAACCGAACATTTGTCTGAAATCATCAGTATTTCTGAAAAAACCAACCCTCCCTCCCCCCCGCCACCCACCGCTTCTCCTCCCCACCTCTACCCCTTCCCCTTCCCCTCCTGACTCCAAGCCGCCTGGCTGAGGAGCTCCTCAGGCGATGTTTCATTGGGGGGCTGGGGGGATGATGGCCGAAACGCTGCTTGGACAGATACGGGAGAGGACGTTCCCGAGGCGGGACCTCGATGCTCCGAGCCAGAAGCAAGATGTTGCTCCTGGCTCTTGTGTGGTTGGCAATGGGGGTGCGATACCTTGGGGTGCAGAGCTGCGCTCTGGGACCACTGGGAGCTCTCTGCCACCAGTGTTCCTGGCTACCAGCTCCAGAGCCTCCTTCATCCCTTCCATGTTATATCTTATTTGTTGGACAAAAACTCGGTGCCAACTATGTTCTTGGTGCTTAGTAGGCTTTTTGCTGCTGGTGAATCTCCCTCGTACCTCCCACAACAGCCAAACAAGCACACATCACAGCCAGGGACGCCTTCAGTCCCTCTGAGCTCCCTCTTTCTCTGTCTCCTCTTCTGCGCATGTCATGATGACCCTTGACCTACTGAATCGCGGGAATCGAGCGTTGCCATGCCGTTGCTAAGGACGATGACACTTTATGGCAGAAGGTCAACGAGATTTAACTCTACCGACCATTTCATATCGCTCGTGGTAGCGCCTATTTTCAAAAATGGAGACTAGGTACTTTGAGAATGGGTGAGAAGTCAGCGATCTGAAAACCCTTTTTTACCGCCCATGCCGGAAATAATGCCCATTTTTGGGCGATAAGCACAAAAGCCGAAAATCTAGCCCAATATACCCACCAGATTGGTTTACAGTTGATCCTGATTATTAATGTAAAGTTGCCTATAGTCTTGTATAGTCTTAAAGTAATGTATAGTCTTAAAGTTGCCTATTTCTTACAGCTTGTTTCAGGTGCAGTCCTCAGATGTCTCTTTTTCTGCCTTTACCAATATGACGGGCAGTGTTCTGGCACGGAATGTTTTCGCCTCTGTTATCGAGTGCGGCATCATCCAATTTCTCAGCTTTTAGAAACATCAAAATATGTTTTCATTCTTTTTGCTCTATTCTCCCCAACTCTAAATTAGAAATAAAAAGAAAATGACCAGAAATACAAAGCATTTGTGAATGGGAAAGCTGGGTTCATATTCTGGGTGTAACTCTTCAACTATAAATTAAGTATTTACTATTTGTAATATGATGTGATCATGAGGCAAACTTCAAAGAATTACAATCTATAGATTTCTTCTCAGATGTTTTTGATTGAGATATTTACTCTGGTCAAAAGAAATGAACACTACTTGGGTATCTTTTCAGGATAATGTACATTTTTATTGATTTTAGTAAGAGGAAATCACATGCTTTCTGTGAGAGAAACTGTTAAGTAGAGGCATCCTTTTTATTTTCCCAGTTATATATCTTACCTCAGCTATGGTATTTGGAATAATATTTTCATTCAAAGAAAGATGACTACCCCACCTATTGGCGATTAATGCATCTTTTCCGGTGATATAGCACAGGGGCTGTTAAAGTTCGTCCAGCAAAGATTTTTTTCTGGATTTGCAGTAAATAAAATTCACCTATTGAGTGAATCTAATCTGAATCGAATGTCCCATTAACCCAGATACTTACGTCTTATAATATACAAGCAAATAAATAAAGTAAATAAACTTAAAAAAATGGAACTATAGTGCCATTTGAAGCATCTACTATCATAACACTCCTCCTCTCCCCTCTTTCCTTGCCTCTGTACTTCTTAAAATCTGTTACATTTCTAACCTTTTCTAGTTCTGACAAAATGTCATCGACCTGCAATGTTTACTCTGTTTATCTCTCCACAGATGCTGCCTGACCTGCTGAGTATTTCCAGAATTCTCTGTTTTTATAACAGCACTCCATTTGTTTTGTGCTGAAGCGCAAGTAAACACAGCTGAAGGTTTTAATTTTATAAATAGTCACTTTTGTGAAAAGAAGTCTTGCTTTTGTCACTTAATGAAATGGGAGTGCAGCAAGAAGCTGTTGCCATTAGGACAAAGTACAGAAGCAGTGTATACAGCAAAGATGGTGCCACATACAGTATTATTGTAAGTCTAAGTCCTTATCCAAGTAAAACATCACTACAATTGTGTTAAGTAACAATCACAGACGTTTCCATTGGTTCTTGTGTTAATAATTGCTAGTGATGTTGTTTTGCCTCCAGGGTCAGTAGGTTGAAGGTCAGTTCAAATCAACCTGAAATAAATATCTGAACTGAAGCTGATTTGAGCATCTCTATTCACAACAAGAACTATGCCAAGAATCTGTTATGCCATGTTAATTCTTGAAGGAGAAATAACAAATTTTAACTTCCGGCTATATAGCGCACTCTTCATGACCCTCTAGAGAAATATTTTTAAAATGCGCTGATGTAGAAAGGGGAAAATCTATTCAGGCACTATTCTGACAAATACGTGTTGGTGAAAATTAGATCAGTTTCCTCACTGTTTCCTCACAAACCAACAATGCAGCTGTTATAAAAAGTGTTGGGGTTAAATTGGGGCATGTAACACTCATTTTTCAGGTGCTACACAGCCTCCTAATACCCCAAAATGGCGGGCTGGAAGCGTAGGCGGCACCGTCTGCGATATTGTAGACAAATTCAGATAAAATAATTATCTAGCATTTTTTTATACACATTTGAGATAATACAATTAGCCACATCTTAATATCAAACAGTGAGTACTCAAGGTACTAATAGATATATTTAAATAACAAAGGTATTGATAGGGTAAACATAGAGCTAATGTTTTTACGTGTGGGGGAGTCTAAAACTAGGGGTCATAAATGTATCATAGTCACCAAATAATCCAGCAGTGAATTGAGGAGAAACTTCTTTAACCAGATTGGTTAGAATGTGGAACGCGCTATCACATGGAGTAGAACAATGGACTAGAATAATACTCCCCGATATTGACAGGGGTGGGTTACATAAGCAGGGCGGGGGGTGGGGGGAGGGAGCAGGGCAGAGTAGCTGATGGGAAACCTGGATGTTTGGGTTTCCCGACATGCTGTGGAGTTTTAACTTTTTTCCTTGGCAGGTTCCCAACCTGGAAGTCAGCCTGTTTGATAGGCTTGCTGTCCAGTTGGCCAGATAGGAAGCCTGCTGCTGCTATTGGGAGCATGGGGGGAACTGGGGGGGGGGGGGGTCTGGTCCCTGTCCCTGGGGAGGGGGGGCCAATCTCTTTGTATGGAGAGGGGTATAATAGAGGGGTGCTTGGGAGGGGATGGTGGGGAGGCAGAGGGAAGCATTGGCCCACAAACAGTGCTGTAAAGGCACATACTTGCCCCCCTAAGGTATCGTCGCCTCCCTTTAGCTGCCAGGTTTCCCGAGGCCTGGGAACCCCGGACGGCCATTGTTAAACAAACAAACCAGGTTAAGTCAGAGGCTGCAAGCCTTATTAAAATATTTAAATTACCCACCCATATCCTGGCAGCGGGTTGGCTGCCAATCCCTTGTCCCGCCTCGGATAAACCCGGAAGAGGAGGCTCATGTGGAGCATGAAAACACTGACATGGACCAGCTGGGCTAAATGGCATGTTTCTGTTCTGTAGATTATGTACTTAGGTCGAAAATATTAATTGACAGAGGCAGTTCAAGTGTACATCATGAACTCTATATCAGTGGGCTCTATTTACTACAAGCTGATAGTATATTCAGTGTCCAGGATTGACTTATCAGCATGATTTATTCAGATTAGACGCCATATATAGCTGACAAGTTAACAGCTTTGAAAAGGAAGTTTATCAGATATATTAAAATCTAGTTCGTTCATCTTTATTGTTGATAACTTGAAGTTTTAGGAATAATCCCAGGAGTTTATACAACCTGCCCTTCTGAATGGACATCAGCACCATAAATCTCCATCTGTCATCATCACATTTCTTCTATCTTCCAATGCGTTTCCTCGTAAAACTATGCCTATTTCTGTCCTCAGAAACTTAACTCTTATACACAAGTAAACACGAGTAGCATTCTTAAACTTAAAGTTCTCTGACCTCCTGTAACCGCTCTCTTAAGAGCCTTCTGTCCCCGTTTGAAACAGTCTTAAAATGGCCCAGGCCTCTCCGTTGGACACAGGGTGGCTGCCCAAAGGTCAAAATCTACCCATCTGGCTTAAAAGGGACAGGCTATCTTAAATACAGTTCCACCTTAGCAGCAAAATAATACATTATTAAATCATGGTTTGATATTTCATAGAATTTACAGCACAGTAACAGGCCATTTGGCCCAACATGTCTATGTTGGTGTTTATGTTGCACACGAGCTTTATCCCACCCAACTTCATATAACCCTATCAGCTATTCCTTTCTCCCTCATGTACTTACCTTGCCCCCCCTTAAATGTGTCATTCTGTTATTAAGAGATTGTATCACTTCAAGTTGCTGTGGTATGAGAGATGCATCAGTATATATAAGCATAAAAAGAATACATGTTTAATCCACCTGCCTATATGTGACTGTCATACTTCAAAAAAATTAAAATAGGAAGTCAATTATTAGTAATTTATGAAGAAGCCCACCCCAAACAACAGAAAATATCTTATTCACTGTTGAGTCAGATTGACCATAACCTTTGACTGACCTTAGCAATTCTACTCAAAAATAGAGAAAGAAAACCACATATTTCTTCCAACATTCTGACCTGTAACCAGCATTTGGTAGAAGCTTGCTCAACAAAGAACAATTCAACTGACTGATCCTCACCCTGGCTCTGAAATTGCTTGGCTATTCAGACAGATACTTACTATAGCTCTGGTGGGAGTCCAGTGGAACAACTGCAAATGCTGCCTGCACCTTGAAATGCTAGATCCTGACCTTACACTGGAATATCCAGTGACCTTGTTTTGGGGCAGAGCCCAGCCCACCTCAAATGACACAGCAGGACCAAGATTGAGGCTAAGAATTCCCTGCACTGGCAGTTTTCGCCTCCTCAGCTTTAAATTAACCTGGCGTAAGACTGGAGGCCAATACACCAAATGACATAAGGAATACCAGCCTACTTAAGGATATAACTAGGCTGGGGTGGGTGGGGAGGGAATTTCAAGTAGGGTGGAGCCTGGATCTCCCAAGTTAACAGCTTTGAAAAGGAAGTTTATCAGATATATTAAAATCTAGTTCGTTCATCTTTATCGTTGATAACTTGAAGTTTTAGGAATAATCCCAGGAGTTTATACAAGCTGCCCTTCTGAGGGTGGGAAGGTGAATTATTTTTGATATTTTAAAGTGGCCCTCTTATATTGAAGGGGTGCTGCAATGTCAGAGTTCTTTTGTACGAGAAGTTAGCCTGAGGTCCCGTCTGCCATCTCAGGTGAATGTAAAAGATCCCAAAGAAGATTTGAGGAGTTCTCCCGGTGTCCTGGTCGACATTTAGCCTTCAAGCAACATCACAAAAAAACAGATTATCTGGTCATTTATTTCACTGCTGTTTCTGGGACCTTGTTGTGCGTAAATTGGCGCTACACTTCTCTACATGAACACAGCAGTGGCCCTTCAAAAGGTACTTAATTTGCTGTAAAGCCGTTTGCAACGCTATTTTGAAATCTATTTTGTGCAAGGTACTAACATGTTCAGTTCAAACAAATTTACAAAAGTTCTGTATTTACACATGAATAAAATGGGAGATCCTGAGGTCATGTGTTATGTAAATATAGGTTCATTCTTCTTTCATTGGTGGGCTGGGGTAGTGATTCTTGCATGTCTTTATGTTCATCTGTCTGACCGCTTCCCAGCCTAGCCCACCCTACACAGCACAAGTTTGTCTCAGCCACCTCCCTACTCCCAAATGCTTCCCAACCCACCTGCCTGCTTGCTCACACAGCCCAAGTGCTTTCCAGCCGACCTATTCATCATCCCTAATGTCTCGATTTGTGTATTAGAAGAGTCTACCGCCTGAGTCAGGCAGTTGCTCAAGACACTTAGTGGAGGATCCTTGGGAATATAACATCACCCACACTGTTGACGGGAATGAGCTGTTAAGTCATCCCACACCATTTTGAGAGTGTTAATGCCCTGTTTTCACTGGATGGAAGACAAAATCTCCCTCAGAGATTCTTTATTTAGATACTGCAGATAGTATTTATTAGAAAATGAATATCTGTTCCATCTACAACAGGGATCTTAGAATTGCTAACTATATTCTTTTTCAGTTGTTTAATACTATGGTCGACAAGAACTAGGTTGCTCCTCAGTCTATCTAATTTGGTGATTTGTCATTTGAAATTATATTCCCATTCGATTCAAGTTTTAGATCAATAGCCATTCCTTTAAGTTCAAGATTTGAATTCCTTCTAGTCTGTGCCTCCTATTTTCTAGATATGCTGGTGTTCAATGGCTCCACATGTCTTCTCTGATTTTTTTTCCATTACGCATTGATTTGCTCAGTCCGAATTTACAGCATTCATTTAAAAAAATCCATTAGAACGTAATTTTTGTTGTAACATGGCAAATATGTTGACATTTATCAATAAAGACCATTTAAAATACATGTAATCTGTAATGCAACATTGAAGAGGTGGAAAGGTGTAACCTTGGCACTTAACCCTTTCAAATGCATGGCAAACTGTAAAATTACATATCTATATTCATAACTTCATGTATTATTTAGCTTTTCCTGCTCAGGAATTACAGTTGTATTTGTGAAGTAATAAATATATTATCCAGCTGTCACTGCTATGCAGACGTTTCTAATGTTTTCCTTTTTGAGTCATAGTACATCATTATTTTTTTCTTTTAGAACAAATAAATCAGTAAGAGGAAAGCAAAGAGGAAATGGCAGTTTAGTCATTCTTATTACAGTCATGTATTCTGGCGGAAGTTTCCATATTTCCAAGGTAGCTGTATCATCTGATAATTTGCAGCAGTTTTTTCCTCTTTCTTGCTGTTAAATATTCAGCAAAATAAATGAAAAAACATTTGGCCCGATTTCAACTTAGCCCTGGTGGAAATAGGTTGGGTTCAGATCGGATGCTCATTTTACACCCCGCCTGATTTTTGGCTCCATTGACTTCAATTTCAGTCTGGACGATTTATCAGGCATTCCTGCTGGCTACATAAAATCGGCATTAGGTCCCTTACTTATGTAAATGAGGGGACTAACACCGGTTTTAGGACCCCTGGCGTGGATGCGGACAGGGAACCGGCCGCCACCAAAAAGGTGAGTGTTAGTCGTTTAAAACAAAATTCACATGGGACCACAGAACTCCTGCCAGCCTTGATCACCCTCTTCCCACTGTCCTCCCAACCGCTACTTCCCGCACTCAGCTGAGGCCATTGCTGGTGAAACAGTGTAATGTCTGTAATCTTGTAATGTTTGTAGCCCCACACTGTGGATGTGGACGTATTGTGTACTGCAACTGCATAGTTAATAATAAACAGAACCAAGCAGATTCCGGAGGCTTCCAAGAGAGAGCTGCCTGCCATGTAGAAAGCTGTATGTGCTTGTGCTATGTGATTTTATCACATTTGGCGGTGAGATGGGATTTTTCGGATAATTTAAAGCTTAAATTTTGTTGGTGAAGGATTCAGCCAGCTGACAGAGAGACTTTGGAAGTTTCTGTCTTTGGAAAAAGCTACAAAAACATGAGGTAAAATACAGCACACGGTGTGAACAGCTAGAGATTAAAATGGCAGGTGTAATCGGACATTTTGGGGGGGATATAGACACGACCGGGAATGTTTTAAAGCGTATGTGGATCGGCTAGAAATATATTTTACTGCAAATAACATAATCGAAGTTCCAGACAATGCAGCCCAGAACCGGGCTGTGTTGGAACGTAAGAAAGCAATCTTCTTATCGGAGGCGGGTCCGCCATTATACGAAACCCTTGTAAATCTGCTTGTGCCTGACGAGCCAAAGGACACAATGCTTAAAGGGATTTTAACGAAGCTTAAACAGCACTATATCCCCAATCCGTTAGAAATTGCTGAAAGCTATCGTTTCAGGATTCGGAATCAAAAAGCTGATAGAAGTATCAGTGATTACATCGTAGCATTAAAAAAGCTATTGAGGCACTATAATTTTGGAACATTTCAAAACCAAGCATTACGGGATCTTTTTGTTTGTGGGGTGAAAAATGATGCGATCAGAAGGAAGTTATTGACGATGGGTGACTTGACTTTTGAGATTGCTTGTCAGACAGCGAGGTCGATGAGCATGGTCAAACAATATTCCCGAGAATTAAATAATAATTACGGTCGTCAGTCATCCGAGGTAAATCACCTGCAGGTTCAAAGTAAAGGATGGTGGGGGCCCAAAGTCTCAGAAACTGGAAATTCTAACAGAGCATCAAAGTCGTGCTATAGGTGCCTGGGACAACACATTGCTCAAAGTTGTCCATACGTGAAGGCAGAGTGTTTCTTCTGCAGAAAGACTGGGCATCTTGCGAAGGCAAGCCAACTGACGGGTAAACCAGCTTTTAAAGCTATGAGTCCAGCGTTCAAAGCTATGAGTAGAAATTCCAAGAGATTACATAGCATGGAAGAACAACAACAGGACGAGGAGATGTTAGAGTTACACGGCATCAGGAGCACGAGGTTAACGGACAGCAATTTGGAAAGCATCAAAATCCACATAGATGTTGCGGGATTCAAGGTACCAATGGAAATTGACACAGGTGCATCCGTAAGTGTAGTACCGGAGTCGCTGTACCTCAACAACTTGCGTGATTTACAACTGGAGAAATCCAAGATAGAGCTCCGAGGCTACTCGGGAGAGAAAATTCCTGTGGTAGGTCGTATCACCGTACTGGTGAAATATAAAGATCAATTTCAGAACTTGCCTCTAATAGTAGTGAAAGGAGACAAGTCTGCCTTACGAAGAAGAAATTGGTTGAGCTCACTGAAGCTGGATTGGAGTAAGATTTTCTGTGTGGAAGCGAGATTTTCATCAACGGATGAGGTTATCAAGAAGTATCCAAAGGTGTTCTGCAAAATGGGCAGTCCGATCCAAGGCTTTAAGGCGAGTGTCAGGGTACAGAAGGACGCTAGATCGGTTTACTACAAGCCACGTTCCGTACCATATGCACTCAAGGAGAAAATTGAGCAAGAATGCAAAAGACGAGAGATTGCGAACATTATTTGTAAGATAGATCGATGTAATTGGGCTACACCCATTGTTGTTGTACCTAAGTCTGATGATAAGGTAAGATTGTGTGGTGATTATAAAGTAACCGTAAACCAGGTTCTAGAGGGTAATGTCCCCAATACATTGCCAAATATAGAAGATTTGGTCACAACACTGACAGGTGGTCAGATCTTCTCAAAACTGGATCTTTTGAATGCCTACTTACAGCTTGAACTAGATGAGGAGTCCAAGTCATGTTTGACTATAAATACTCATCTAGGCCTATATCAATTTAGTAGGCTATGATTTGGAGTGTCTTCTGCCCCTGCCATATTCCAAGGGGTGATGAACCAGATTTTGCAAGGTATTGAAGGGGTCGTATGTTATTTGGATGACATACTAATTTCAGCACCAAATAGGCAAATTCATAATAACAGGTTGAATGAAGTCCTCAAACGGCTAGAGAAGCAGAGAGTACGAGTGTCTGCTCGTAAGTGTGAGTTATTTAAAAGCTCAGTGGAATACTTAGGGTACAGAGTAGACAAAGATGGTTTACATCCAACCATGGACAAATTGGATGCAATTAGAAATGCACCCACTCTCAGGAATGTCACTGAACTTCGTTCATTCTTGGGTCTTTTGAACTATTATGGGAAGTTCCTACCAAATTTGGCTACAGTATTACATCCACTGAATTAACTTTTGAAAAAACAGGTCCATTGGAAATGGTCAAAAGAATGCGATACAGCATTCAAGAAGTGTAAAAGCAAATTGGTAGAGAGCACCATGTTAGTACACTATGACATATCTAAGGAGATTAAGCTAGCATGTGATGCCTCTCCGTATGGAGTTGGAGCTGTAATCTCTCATGTATTAAGTAGTGGGGAGGAGAGACCAATTGCTTTTGCTTCACGCACTCTCAGTGCCAGTGAGAGTAATTATGCGCAAATTCAAAGGGAAGCTTTGGCATTAATTTTTGGGGTTAAGAAATTTCACAAATACTTGTATGGTCGTAAGTTTACCATCGTTACGGACCATAAGCCCCTAACAGCAATCCTCCATCCAAAGTCCCCAGTTCCAACATTAGCTGCAGCCCGAATGCAGAGATGGGCTTTGATTTTGTCAGCGTATATGTGTGATATTGTATACAGACGATCAGCTGATCACAGTAATGCTGATGCAATGTCTAGATTGCCTTCCCCATCACAAGTTACACCCGATAGGGAAGAAGTGTTTTATTTTTTATACATTGATGAACTGCCAGTCACAGCTGAAGAGATTGGTAGAGCAACCAAACGTGACCCAGTGATGTCAAAGGTGTATGATTATATTGCAAATGGATGGCCAAACCAGGTAACAGACAAAGGTACACATCCATTCTTCATTCGTAGGAATGAATTATCAGTCGATAAAGATTATATCATGTGGGGTGCAAGAGTGGTTATACCAAATAAATTCCGGTCCAACTTATTAGGAGACCTCCATGACCAGCACCTGGGAATGTGCTTGACCAAGAGCTTTGCACGCAGTTATTTATGGTGGCCAGGTCATGATAAAGTTACAGAGGACATTGTGAGTCAGTGTACGACATGTCAATCGGTAAGCAAGCAACCACCATTAGTACCATTACAGCCATGGAAATGGCCTCCCAGGGTGTGGCAAAGGCTACATATTGATTTTGCTGAGTTAGAAGGACAACAATTGTTCATTGTGATTGATAGCCATTCGAAGTGGGTTGAGGTGTTTCCAATGTGGAAAATAACAACAAGTAAAACATTGGACATTTTACGAAAATTATTTTCTTCATTTGGCCTCCCTGAAGAGATTGTTTCAGATAATGAACCACAATATCATTCAGAAGAATTTGCAAAATTCATGAGCAAAAATGGTGTGAAACATACCAAGGTTCCACCATGCCATCCTGCTTCGAATGGTGCAGCAGAGCACACTGTACAAATTGTAAAACGTGCCCTCATAAAACAAATGTTAGATCCAAATCCAAGGAAATGACAGTTGTCATTGGATCACAAATTGGCTAATTTTTTGATTACATATCGAAATACTCCTCATACAACTACTGGTAGAACACCAGCAGAGTTGTTTCTCAAACGACAGCCACGAACCAGATTCTCGTTGTTAAAGCCAAATTTGGCACAGTCCGTAGAAGAGACACAATTAAGACAGAAAGAGAATCATGTTGGAGGTAGAATAAAAGAGAGAAGTCTGAAATTAAACCAGAAGGTGAGAATGAAGAATGGTTAAAGTGGTTACCAGGAAGAGTGATGAAGATATGTGGTCCTCGCACATATTTGGTAAAGATGTTTGATAATGTACAGGTTAGGTTTGTTCATATTGATCATATTTCACCTACAGACATGAAAGGAGTTAAGGTGGGAATGATTCAATTATTTCTGACTCATCAGATAGTTTTGATACACCAATAGCAAATCCTAAATCCAATGTACTGGAAACAAATCCAGGAGAGAATCAGAAGGAAAGTCTGAGTCCGAGTCAGGAAAACAAAGAGCCTGAAGTTAGAGTGACTTCAAATGAAAATCAAGGAAATTCCGTGGCGGAAACGTTCCTCAGGATGAGCCTTGAATGAGTTTAAATTTGACACCATGTTTGGAAGGTTCTGTTCGAGAGCGGATATCCTCTTCAAAACAGAAAACAAGTGGTAAAGTTAAATTTGTAAATATGGAAAAAAAATAAGTCTATATCCTGTGTTATGTATAAACATGAAAGTTATGTATGATGTTTGTTGTAATAACTTCTTCATTAAGGAGGGAGAAGTGTAATGTCTGTATGCTTGTAATGTTTGTAGCTCCACACTGTGAATGTGGATGTGGATGTATTGTGTACTGCAACTGCATAGTTAATAATAAACAGAACCAGGCAGATTCTGGAGGCTTCCGAGAGAGAGCTGACTGCCATGTAGGAAGCTGCGTGTGCTTGTGGTCTGTGAATATATCACAAACAGATTGCCTGAAATTCATTGCTACAGAAGGGCAAGCTGTCTGTAGAGGTGCAACAGGGCTAATGCAATTTATTTAGATGAGGCTCGAGACCCAATTTTGAGCTTGCCTCAGGCCTCTAGGTTTGGCTAAACGTTGCGGCCACATCGCCATCTTACGAGACCGGGCACTGATGAAATTCTATTCCAAAGTGTCTAAACTCTACTTCTCACTCTTTGCAGTCAGAAACAAATCAATAAAACCTTCCAACACAATGGGGTGGATTTTCACTTCTACCGCCAGTGATAAACTGGCAGTGACGGTTTGACTACTCGTTTTACACACTGCACAATTTTTGTAAACATGAACATAAATGGAAAAGTGATCCTTTACCACCAGTTTTGGACCCCCGCTGAAGTTGCGAGATACCACCATAGTCTCCTGCTCCAACTCTCCCAGTCCAGAATGCTTAGCTTCTCCTCAGTTCAACCTAGTCCTGATCTTCCATGCCCCATTCATACTGACATACTTCTCCCTCTGCCCTTCAGATCAACCTGGCAGTCCTCCTCCCCAGTTCAATTTGGTACTCCTTATCCCAGAGTTTAAGCTTGAACTTGCCCCCACCACTCCCCTCTCCCCAGTCCCTATTCAGGTTGGCATTCTCACATCCCCACTGAATTAATACTCTCCCTCCCCACTATCTCAGTTAATGATGTCACCCTCCTTCCTCTCCTTCAAAAAAACACTGCTCCCTACTTCTCTCATCTCTCCTACTCCAAATAACCCTTTCCTTTCCCCTTCATTGCTATCCATTTCCTTTCCGTGTCCCTCTTCCCTTTTTCTCTCTACCCTCTCCCATTCAATATCTATTTATTCCCTTTCCTCTCCTCTTCACTGCCATCCATTTCCAGTGCTTCTCACTCCCCTCAGTGCTCATATTCCAACCTTCCTGCTTTTGCGCTTCCCTACATTATCATAATGACGACACTTCAATAATACTTCATTGACTGTTAAGCGATTTGGGATGTCCTGAGAACATGATAGATGCTATCTAAATGCAAGTTCTTTCTTTAATGATGATTCTCCCCACTGCATTCTGTTTGCAAAAAATCCTACCACAATATGCAGTGATTAGAATGACTACAATTAATAGCAAGACTCAAGTATGACCCTATTGAGGGACAAAACGCCTGGGACTAGATTTTACACTTTTGTGCAGATCGCCCAAAAATGGGTGTTATTTCCGGCATGGGAGGTAAAAATGTGTTTTCAGATCGCCGGCTTGTCGCCCATTGTCAAAGCCTCTCGTCTCCCTTTTTGAAATTGGGCGTTACCGCGAGCGATAGGAAATGGGCATTAGCGTTAAATCTCTCTGACCTTCTGCCGTAAAGTGTCACCATCATTACCAACGGTATGGCAATGCTCGATTCCTGTGCTTCAGGAGGTCAAGGGTCATCATGACATGTGCACAAGAGGAGACAGAGAGAGAGGGAGCTGAGAGGGAGTGAAGGCGTGTGTTGGTGTGGTGTGGCTGCTTTGGGAGGAAGGAGGGAGAGTTTCAAGCTTTATGGCAAATTGGGAAAAAAAATTAGCTGTTATCAGCCAGATATTTGCCCGAATTTGGTGCCTATAATGGAGGGAGAGGAGAAGGTGACACAGCACGCTGTAGAGACTGACCCTGGCGAGAGCAGTGAGCTGGGAGAGGAGCACATTGGAGGGCGCAAAAGAGTGAGGAGGTTCTCGGTTGAAGCAAATGCCTCCCTCCTGCAGGAGGTCGAGTTACGCTGGGCTGATTTGACCCAGGGTGGACATGGGAAGCCCACCCCAAAGGCCTACCAGAAGATATGGGCCGAGATAGCAGAGGTGGTCTCGTTGGCAACTAATGAGGTGTGTGAGTTCAACCAATGCCGCAAGCAATGGAACGACCTTGTTGGATCCGCAAGAGTAAGTATTACATTTATTTACATGTACTTATATTTTTATATAATTTGATTTGTCAGAGTCATGAGTGACTATAATCATATGTGAGGTCTTTCACTTTTACCAGGAATGTTGTACTCAAAGCCTGTGGTCACGGTGTATGTCTTTAGGTAAATAATCATAATAATCATGATTTCATCTGTCGGTTATGTGTTGTATCAGTCTTTGTGACAGTGCCCAGCAATGCTATCACGCAATGATCTCATGCCATATCATCCTGTCACCTTTTACCAAAAAAGCTATCTATGATTAGGTCCATGCAGAGGCGAACGGGCGGGGGGCCACCAGTCATCAGCGACATCACCGACATCAAGGAACAGGTACTCACACTCGTGGGGAAGCACACCCTGATGACCATGCAAACAGCTGCAGACCCTGAAGTGATGCCGGGTGAGTAAAGTATAAACCATTGCGTGATCTGAAGTCAATTGATGCCACACCAACTTATATCCGAACAATAATATAAAATAGATGGTTTCTAAAATTGCCCTATAAATAATGCTGGCTGAATGAAAATCATTGCAATGCAAAATTTGTTGATGGTAATGAAATGTGATGTCTGTGATGATTTTGATAGCGGTGGTGCTTTTGTCGTGCATATGCTGTGTGTAGCGCTGGACTCACCTTGTGACCTAGCACTCCCTTCTCCTCTAATAACCTCATTTGTGTTTTGCAGCTCAGCCAGCAGCACATCCCCAGGTAAGACCACCAAGCCCAGAAAGTGGGGGCGTGGGGCCGGACTCGCTGGACGATTCTACATCTGGTGATGAGAAGCTCCGATTCTCGCCCGTCAATCCGCTGGGTCTGTTCTCTACGGATGACAGCGCCGACTTCGAGGAACCTACATCGCCAGGCTGAAGCAGGTGCAACTTGTGTTTGGGCTCATTCAAAAGGAAATTTAATTTGGGACTATCTACCGAAAAGTTTGGAACTCTAAAGTGCTTATGGAAGAAACTACGATCTTTAACAGAATTTTGGATTTTAAAAGACAAACTCAAGGCTGTGGGCGGACCTAAGGAACTAGCAGAAGACAGTCTAATTAAGTGAAGCTACCTGGGTGTGAGGACTGAGTTAACCTGTCTGGAAGAATGAGTATTTGAAAATCCTTCCCCCACAAGAAACATTTACATCACAAAATCACCCAGAGGTAGCTACCCATCAACATTGGTCTGGACAACCATTTCGGCACATACATCACAAAGAGGCCCAATCTAGCCTGTATGCCAAAGACTAAGCACAAAAGGACATTGCAATTACCAAACTAATATTTCCATCAGGAAACAGTTTTCAAACATCAACTCACCCAAAACATATCAACTTTTAACGAGCCCGTGAAAATATTACAAAGATAAACCAAGCCCACCAAAATTATACAAAGGATTTTGAACAGATTTGCCGCCAAGATTAGAAACACTGAAATCGTATAACTGGCCCTCTGTCCCAACAGAGGGTAGTGCGCTACACCAGGTGCTATACTGCGAGTATGTCATCAAGACAAGGAGAGAAACCAACACGACAGTTGTAAACTAACTTCTCCAGCCTCGAAGTCCTGAAGGAGGAAGAAGATCACCATCGCGGCAGCGACCGACCACAGTCAACATGGTATCAACGGAAAAACAACCACGATCTACCATTAACTGTCAAAAGGATTGGTAAGCATAGTCCCTGTCGCCTTGGAGTCCAACCTAGCTAGAATTAGGTATTGGGAGGTGGGAGGTATAATTTTACTGTAACCCCCTTTGAATGTGTAGTATATGGTTCTTTATTAGAGTGATTTTAAGTTTGACCTTGTACCTTTCCTTGTATTGTCCTTTATTAAAATGATTGTAAGTTTGGCCATGTATTTTTTTACTAGAGTAATAAGCCTGTATTACTTATACTGTAATAAAACCAAAGTTCTTTTGCATCAAACCAGTGTCCTTTGCACTTTTGTCACACCCTCCAAATAAATCCAGAGTACAGAACCCAAGGGAGTGGGAGCGATTCGAACCGCTCAAGTTGGTCAGAAGGGAACCTGACCCCTCATAGAGACCACCCCCTTTCAGACTCCAGAAGGCATTCCACTCCAAGGCCATCTAGTGCTCCTCCGGCCATTCCCGCCACCACTCTGAAGGTACCGGGTCCAATCACCTCACCACAGGGCACCCGATTTGTCTCCAGGACGGCACCGACCCCACGGAAGTTTTGTGGATGTGGCAGGTCTGGTCCACGAGCGCCAGATGAGAGCAGAGAGATGGTTAAGTTGTCCAGGAGAACTGTAGACATTGGTGACCAGATCCTCAATGCATTGGGGGGCATATCCCGACAGCTGGCCACCATCTCCGGCACCATGGCTGAGTACGTTCCGCGGATGGCAGAGGCCCTGGAGGCGATAGCCAGGAACACTGCTGGCACAGCTGTCCCAGTGATCCTGGAGCGCAGCACTCCACCCCTAGGTTCCGCACCACCAGTGCCAACGACATGAGAGGCAAGACCAAGATCCTGCTTCTGGATCCGAGAATGTTCCCACCTCGGCACCCTCCGCTCCCATGCAACCACTGTCTCTGCCTTCATCCCCCCTAATGAGGCACCGCTTGAGGAGCTCTTCAGCCAGGCAGTGTGGAGCGAGGAGGGGAAGGGTTAGAGGTGGGGAGAAGGGGAGGGGGGGGAAGGAAAGTGAGGTGCATGTCCACAGGTGATGGCTGTGTTATATCTCCATCTCAGTGCATACAATTTGTTGTAATGTATGGGGGGAGGGGGCCACCCTCCTGCTTTGCATTTGTATTCCGTGTTGCTGGACATGTTGACCATTTGATTGATGTCAATGGTCAAAAAAGTGGGGTGGGGGTGGTTTTTTTTTGCCTGTAATACTCATGATTTCAGACCAATGGTCGTATTAAATGTTTTTTATTCAACATAACCTTGTTGTGCTTTGTCTCAGATAGCTGGACCGTTACACACTGGTGATTCCTTAACATGAAAGGGTTAAATAAAACTTAACTTGAATCAACTTAAACTTTAATTGGCACCAAGGTGATGCGCACCATTGATGTCTGAGCTGCACATGCACAGCAGTTTGTCAGTTTTGTCAATTACAGCAATGTTCTTTCAGGCAAATTGCTCATTTATGAGCTTCTCACGTAAGAATCTTGCAGTTATGTAGCCACCACGGGCCCTTTCCTGCGTCTGGAGGGGGTTGTGGACATGGTTGCATAGTCAGCCTGATTATCTGGCCCTAGCTCAGCATCCAGCCCCTTGTCCTCCTCTTCCTCTCTCTCCTGAGGTGGACCATCAGTCCCTTCTGGCAATTCTTGTCCCCTCCTGATAGCCAGGTTGTGCAGCATGCAGCACACGGCCACGAATGTTGCTACTTGCTCAGGGTTGTATTGTAGCTCCCCTCCTGAGTGCTCCAGGCATCCAAAGCGCTGTTTAAGCACAGTAATTGTTTTCTGGGCCGCATTGCGTGTGTCTCTATGGCTCTCGTTGTATCGCTTCTCGGCCTCAGTGTGGGTGTCACGCTGGGGGTGCTCATCAGCCAGGTGGCTAGGCCATATCGGTTGTCACCATCCATCCAGCATTGTCCTTGTGGCTGACTCTTAAACGTGTCAGAGACAGCGCTCTCATGCAGGATGTGAGCCTCATAGAAGCTGCCTGGACATATGGCATTCACTGCCATTATTATCTGGTTGTGGTCAACAACTAGTTGGACCTTCAGGGAGTGAAATCCTTTTCAGTTACGAAAAAACTCTGGGTCCTGAGAAGGTGCCCACATGGCGATGTGAGTACACTGTATTGCTCCCTGCACCTTGGGAACATTGCAATGTAGTAGAATGCTCCAGCCCTGCCAGTCTGAGCCTCCATGGTCAAAGGGAAGCTGATAAAGTCAATCCTACGCACGTACAGGGCCTCCGTGACCTGTCTAATGCAGCGATGTGTGGCATGGTGAGACAGAGGGAAAATGTCGACCTCGGAGGCCCGAAAGGAACCGGACGCATAGAACAATAGTGCCACGATGATCTTGACCTCGATGGACACCGAATTTGCCCTATAATGGAGGGAGAGGAGGAGGCATCACAGCACACTGTGGAGACTGACGCTGGAGAGAGCAGTGAGGTGGGAGAGGAGCACATTGGAGACGGCAAAAGAACCAGGAGGTTCTCGAACGAGGCAAATGCCTCCCTCCTGCAGGAGGTCGAGTCATGCAGGGCTGATTTGACACAGGGAGGGCGTGGGAAGCCCACCCCAAAGGCCTACCAGAGGATATGGACCGAGTTAGCCGAGGTGGTCTTGTCAGCGACCAACGAGGTGCGTGAGGGCAACCAATGCCGCAAACGATGGAACAACCTTGTGGGGTCCGCAAGAGTAAGCATTACATTGATTTACATGTACTTATGTATTTATATAATTTGATTTGTAACAGTCACGAGTGACTATCAGCAGATGTGAGGTCTTGCACTTTTACCGGGAATGTTTTATTCAAAGCCTGCGGTCACGGTGTACGTCTTTAGGTAAAGAATGATAATAATCATAATGATCATGATTATATCTGTCGGTTATGTGTTGTATCAGTGACTGTGACAGTACCTAGCAATGATATCACACAATGATCTCATGCCATGTCGTCCTGTCACCTTTTACAGAAGAAGCTATCGATGATGAGGCCCATGCAGAGGCAAACGGGTGGAAGGCCACCAGTCCCCAGCTACATCACTGGCATGGAGGAGTGAGTGCTAGCATTCATGGGGAAGCATCCCCGGACAACCACAGATGCATCTGCAGACCCTGAAATGATGCCACATGAGTAAAGCTTACACCATTGTGTGATGTAAAGTCAATAGATGCCACACCAACTCATATCTGAACAATTATATATGATAGATGACTTCTGCAAGTGTCATAAAAAATAATGCTGGCCGAATGAAAATCATTGCAATCCACAACGTGTTGATGGTCATGAAATGTGATGTCTGCGATGATTTTGAGAGCGGTGGTGCTTTTGTTAGCATATGCTGTGTGTAGCGCTGGACTCACCTTGTTACCCTAGCACCCCCCTCTCCTCTAACAACCTTATTTGTGTCCAGCAGCACAGCCCCAGGCAAGGCCACAGAGGCCAGAAAGTGGGAGGCACGGGGTAGGAGTCGGCGGACCATCCTACTACATCTGATGCTGAGGAGCTCCGATTGTCACCCGTCAATCCGCTGGGTCTGTTCTCGATGGATGAAAGCGCGGATTGCGAAGAACCTGCATCAATATGCTCCAGAATCCATTCCACCCTAAGGCCATCTATTGGTCCTCCAGTCATTCCTGCCCCCACTCTGGAGGTACCGGCCCCAAGCACCTCTCCACAGGGCACCCCATTTGTCCCCAGGACGGCACCGACCCCGCGGAGGCCTTGGAGACACGGCAGGTCTGTTCCACAAGCACGACATGACAGCGGAGAGATGGTTCAGTTGTCCTGGAGGAATGTAGACATTGATGACCAGCTCATCGAAGCTTTGGGGGGCATATCCCAACATCTGGCCACATCCAGGAACTCCATGCATGGTGGAGTTCCTGGATGCGATAGCCAGGAACACTGCTGCCACAGCCCTCGCAGTGATCCCCGAGCGCGGCACCCCACCCCTAGGTTCCACACCACCACTGCGAAAGACAGATGTGAGCAAGGACCAAGATCTTGCTTCTGCATCTGCATCAGAGAATGTTGCCCCTCAGCACCTCCCACTCCCGTACCCGTCCAACCAACACATCTGTCTTCATCCCCCCCAATGAGGCACCGCCTGAAGAGCTCCTCAGCCAGGCACCGTGGAGCGAGGAGGGGAATAGAGGTGGGGAGAAGAAAGAGAGAGAGAAGGAAAGTGAGGTGCATGTGCGCAGGTGATGGTTGTGTTATATCTCCATCTGGGTGTATGCAATTTGTTGCAATGTATGGGGGCTGGGGACCACGCTCCTGCTTTGCCTTTGTATTCTGTTTTGCTGGACATGTTGACCATGTGATTTATGTCAATGGTGGAAAAGGTGGGATGTGGGCAGGGGTTGGGTGTTATTGGCTGTGTTACTTATTATTTCAGACCAATGTTGGTATTAAATGTTCATTATTGAACATAACCTTGTTGTGCATTGTCTCAGATAACTGGACCATTACACACTGGTGATTCCTCACCATGAAAGGGTTAAATACAACTTATCAATCAACGTAAACTTTAACTGGCACCAAGTTGATGGGCACCAGTGATGTCTGAGCTGCACACACACAGCTCTTTCAGGCAAATCTTTCCGATATCAGCTCCTCATGTAAGAGTGGGATTTAACAAATGCCAGCCACACCACTGCCGTCCGTCCCAGTTAGTTCCACTTTTTGTGGGTGGTTTTTTGAGCGGGCGATATTCTGGGCGATATGTGTGGGAGGTGGTGAAATTGATGGTGGGCGATCTCTATAGCCGCTAGTTTGGGTAAATATGCTCTTTACGACAAAAAACAGTTGCTGGGCATTATTATTGAATCTCGGTGTTAAGTCCATGAGGAAAGTAATGCTGGGCGATAATATAGGCGTTGAAATCACCCATTCTGCTGATTCCACCCCAAAAAAGTGGGCGGGTGGTAATATTTTTCCTCGGCGTTAAGCCCATGGGGAAAATAACGCTCGACGATAAGGCTCCTAAAAAAGCCCGTCACTGGCGATAAGTCTCCTAAAAAGGCCCATCAGTTTCCATTTTGTGCCAAAATGGGCGATACCTGGGCGTTATACGTCATTTCAGCGGCTAAATGGTTAAGTGGGCGTTAAGCAGACAAAAAAAGTGGAGGTTCTAGCCCCATGTCCTCTGACTTACTGTGAGCATTACCATGGGAGGTTCACCAGAACAGTATAAAAAATTTCGACCCAGAAGTGAGATCAGGGAACTGAAATTTCCCCCTGCCCTAAAGGCAATTGACCGTCCGTTACCGATGGATAAGATAGAATTTGCCCTTGTTGTTGCCCGAAATGGAGCGATCTGTTAATTCCTGGTGGTAATGGCTGCTTTCAGAAGAATATCTGCGGAGTGGTGTTTGCACCGCAAAATTCTCCTTCTATCCATTTGATGCAAACCATCATGCTAACGATGGAGCTACTCCCTGGCCTTCTTAAAGGGCAGGTTTCGCAGCTGTGTCTTGAGTTCCTCTTGACCTTTCTTTGCACAGGTTGCTGCCCTGGAAACTCAGAATGCTCTCATGCACTCTGGACAACAGGGCACAGAGCGTCTGACTGCTTTTGTCTCTGATGGCTTCCAGTGTGTGGCTGCTGTCATGAGGTCTACGTGACATCTGACTGCTGCCATTGCGGCTGGGTCCACCACAGTCCACCGGGTGCCTAACGGTGCCACCACACCCCACCGACCTATGCTCCAGCAGCTTGGGGGAGGTGGGGTCTTGCCCCGGGGGAGTGGCGCTGGCTCCATGGGCCAGGATGCTGATGTTGCCTCTCCAGTTCACAGCAGCTCTGAGCCGAGAGCTGCCACTGCACAACTGCTGCTAACCATGGCTTCGCCCCAGCCACTTCCGACTGAAGGCACACAGGAGAATGCGACCCATCCTTCCACCAGCCCTTCCAGGGCCAGAGCTGGTCGAGGGCGTCCAAAAAAGGACATCTGTAGCTTCCTCTACACACACACAGCAGCCTTCCCAAAGCCATGAGGCAGCCACAGGGGAGACACTGCGACGTACTGTAAGGATAGGTCTGCGTAAGAGGGGTAATAAAGAGTTCGACAAGGGTGATAATGGATTATGTGAGTGTTTTGGAGACACATTGTTTGGGTTTTAATAAATCTTTATTTATTGTTTGGAATTTGTGATCACGTCTCTCATTTCAATGTGTGGGAATGCTGTATGAGCGGGCTCACAGGCTGGCCAATGGAGATGGCCAGATGCAGCTTTAAGTGGGCATTGACTTGTGTGAACCGGGCAGCTATGAAACAGTGTTGTGCTTCCCTTGCAGGGTTAGGATGGGGACACCGCCTCCTGCGTGACTGCCCACCCACATCCTGCTCCTCCTCCTGAGCCTCCTCCTCCTCCTGCACAGGTGCCACTGCTGCGGCGTCCTCCAATGGCTACTCCCTCATGATGGCCAGGCTATGGAGCATGCAGCACACCACCACAAATCTGGAGACACACTCAGGCGAGTATTCCAGCACACCCCGAGTGGTCCAGGCAACGGAACCTCTGTTTCAGAATAGCTGTAGTTTGTTTGATTATTACCCTGGTGGCCATCAGTCTCTCATTGTAGGTCACCTGCTCATCAGTTCTAGGGTTGCACAGAGGAGCCATGAGCCAAGTGCTCAACGCGTAGCCCTTGTTACCCAGGAGCCAGCGCTATGTTCATTGGGACCAGTGAAGAGGCCTGGCACACCGCTTTGGCACAGTATGAAAGAATTTTTATGGATGCTGCCAGGGTACCGGGCATCCACATGCATTATCTTGTGGCTGTGGTGGCAAACGAGTTGTACATTGAGGGACAGGAAGACCTTGCGGTTTCTGATTTGCTCTGCAGCCTGGTGTGGTGCCCTGAGACCTACATGGGTGCAATCAATGAATCCCTGGACCCTGAGGAAGCGTACAATGCGCTTGAATGCAGTCTGGCGCTCCAATTGCTTCTCCCTGGTCATGGGAAGGAGATGTAGTCGGCCCTTCTCCTATACAGAGCATTTGTGACCTCCCGTCTCGCTGTGTGGGCTGCAAACTGCCAAATGTTGCAGATGTCCATAGTGGCAGCTTGGAACGAGCCTGTGGCATAAAAGCTGAGGGCGATAGTGACCTTCGATGCCATGCTCATGGCTGTCCTCACCCGTGTCTGTGCCTCCAATTCCAGCTACAGGAGATTACAGATCTCAGTGACGACGCCCTTCCAGAATCTCAGTCTGTGCAGGCACTGATCATCACTCATATTAGTGTATGCGATTGACGGCGGAAGACCCTTTCTCAATGTGCCCTCTCGGCCCCGCTTCTGTGTGACCGCCTTGCTATGTGAGGTGGCTCATTGACTGCTCCCTGCTGCTGTTCTGCCTCCTCCAACTCTGCAGGCTGCTGCTGCTCAGCATCTGGCTCCTGGGCTGCTCGCCCATTATCTGGTGGGAGAGGGGGAGCAGGGGGGGGATGGAGGGGGGGGGCGACGTACCTGATTCTCCTCCTTGGGGGAGGCCTTTGCTGAGGGCCTTCGTGTGGCACCTCTCTTGCCTCCCCTCTGTGACCATCTTCCTGGCTCTCTCCATGCTGGTCTGCAATGATGCCTGTGGCCCTTGCCCACTGCCTCTGCAACCGTTGCTCCCGACGCCACCTTCTCCTCTGTGCTTCGGCGGCACTCCCAATGCACAGGAGGCGTTGGCCTGCAAGCACTGCCCCTATCTCCAAAGCCTTCACAAGCCCAGCCTCCTCAAAATAGCCTCTCTGTTCTGCAGGAGGAAAGCACCGCCAGCACTCACAAAGCAGTGTGCACTGTAGCCTTGCACTGCTAGTCAAAGAAGCGCTGTGTCAATGCCTACCACTACTGCAGGCACCAGCATACAGATCAGCACCACGTGTAACTTAGAGGCTAGGTTAGAACACGGATCCTCACAGTGGCACACACCAGGCACGAGTGAGCAGCAGCAAAGTAGTGTGGAAGGTATACCACAAATACCATCTTTCTTGGGGGACAAGGTCGCATACCATTTCCGCTGCAGAGGAGTCAAATGGGGACCTCGCAAGGCCAAGCTTCAGAAGAGGGCTGATGAGTTTGACAAACCAAATGTTGGTGCAATGGAGAGGCTGCCTGAATGCTGATGGGTCATGGCGAGGGGGATGGAGGAGTTTGCCTCCAGATTGACACGTGGCTTGACACAGAGCCTGGAACCCATCCTTTCAGCGTGGAGAGGCTGGCCAATTCCATCCAGTGACCTGTGGAGCCCGCCATCATGCAGCATTTAATGACTGAGGCCGCAGTTTCCACTGCAGTCATAGCAGCTTCCATGGAACAACAAAGTGCTGCAATGAAAGCTCAGGCAGATACCATGGCGGCTCTGAGCTTCTTGTTTGAAAGGGTCTTGCAGAGCATCTCCAAAGCATAGATTTGTCTTCCAGCAGATCACTGAGCTGGTTGAACAGATGCCCCGAGGTAGTGCATGGGAATCATGGAGCAGGAACCTATTGGCCTCTCTCTGGATGGTAGCATTTATACTCTCTCCACTGCCACTCCATTGTTCTCATGCTGAGATGGTGCAGTCCGAGGCTGGGCCAGCAAGACCTAAAGCCTCTCAAGGGTGTCGCAGGAAGACATCTGAACTGACCTCTTCAGATTCTCAGCAGCCATCCAGCTCGCCTGCTGCTGCCACTGGGGTTGCTCTTCGTAGAAGTACTAGAGTAGGCAAGAGCACTTATAGGATAGCCACTAAGGGAAAGCACCAGGGTGAATAGATTAATCTTTGTAAGTTCTGTTGGTTATGTCAAGTTTTCATTGTTTGTTTTTGATGTATATAAATAGTGATTATGATAATTGGGTAGTGCTGAAATTGTTGGTCTTTTTTATTCTGTTCTTCACGGGGAAAGGGTTGAAAGAATTAATTGCAGATGGTGAATTTCTCAATGAATCCTCAGTCGTGGAAGGTAAGGCATGCTCCAAAGTCTGATGATCGAGGACATCTCTTAAAAGTGATCTCTGCAACCGAGAGCGTGAGTCCTGAAGTGCCCAGTGCCAGGGTTAAAGACATCTCCACTGGGCTGGAGAGGAACTTGGAGTGGGAGGGGAAAGATCCAGGTGTCAAGCTACACGTAGATACCAACGACATAGGTAGGACAAAGAAGGAGGTTCTGCTGAGGGAGTATGAACAGCTAGAGGCTAAATTAAAAAGCAGAGCCACAAAGGTCATAAACTCTGGATTACTATCTGAGCTATGAACAAATTAGCATAGAGTAAATCGGATCAGAGAAATGAATGCGTTGCTCAAAGGTTGGTGTGCGAGAAATGGTTTTCGATTCATGGGGCATTGGCTCCAGCACTGGGATAAGAGGGAGCTTTTTCGTCGGGACGGGCTTCACTTGAACCAGGCTGGGACCAGTGTCCTGGCGAATTGAATAACTAGGGCTGTAGATAGGGCTTTAAACTAAATAGTGTGTGTGTGGAGGGGGGGGGGGGGGGGGGGGGTAAAGGGATCAGGTGAGCAGAAATTTAAAAAGTCAAAGAGAAAGGAGAAAGCAACAGAGCACGGTAGCGATAGGGGTAATGATAACCAGAGTGTGACAGAAAGGGACAGAGCGTATAAACATAAGAGTGCATCAGAAAGTGGGGGCAGAGGAGGGAAAAATGGTAAAAAGATAATATTAAAAGCTCTTTATTTGAATGCATGCAGCATTCATAACAAAATAGAAACATAGCAACATAGAAAATAGGTGCAGGAGTAGGCCATTCGGCCCTTCGAGCCTGCACCGCCATTCAATGACTTCATGGCTGAACATGCAACTTCAGTACCTCATTCCTGCTTTCTTGCCATACCCCTTGATCCCCCTAGCAGTAAGAACTACATCTAACTCCTTTTTCAATATATTTAGTGAATTGGTCTCAACAACTTTCTGTGGTAGAGAATTCCACAGGTTCACCACTCTCTAAGTGAAGAAGTTTCTCCTCATCTCGGACCTAAATGGCTTACCCCTTATCCTTAGACTGTGACCCCTGGTTCTGGACTTCCCCAACATTGGGAACATTCTTCCTGCATCTAACCTGTCTAAACCCGTCAGAATTTTAAACGTTTCTATGAGGTCCCCTCTCATTCTTCTGAACTCCAGTGAATACAAGCCCAGTTGATCCAGTCTTTCTTGATAGGTCAGTCCCGCCATCCTGGGAATCAGTCTGGTGAACCTTCGCTGCACTCCCTCAATAGCAAGAATGTCCTTCCTCAAGTTAGGAGGCCAAAACTGTACAGTACTCCAGGTGTGGCCTCACCAAGGCCCTGTACAACTGCAGCAACACCTCCCTGCCCCTGTACTCAAATCCCCTTGCTATGAAGACCAACATGCCATTTGCCTTCCTAACCGCCTGCTGCACCTGCATGCCAACCTTCAATGACTGATGTACCATGACACACAGGTCTCGTTGCACCTCCCCTTTTCCTAATCTGTCACCATTCAGATAATAGTCTGTCTCTCTGTTTTTACCACCAAAGTGGATAACCTCACATTTATCCACATTATACTTCATCTGCCATGCATTTGCCCACTCACCTAACCTATCCAAGTCACCCTGCAGCTTCATAGTGTCCTCCTCGCAGCTCACACTGCCACCCAACTTAGTGTCATCCGCAAATTTGGAGATGCTACATTTAATCCCCTCGTCTAAATCATTAATGTACAATGTAAACAGCTGGGGCCCCAGCACAGAACCTTGCGGTACCCCACTAGTCACTGCCTGTCATTCTGAAAAGTACCCATTTACTCCTACTCTTTGCTTCCTGTCTGCCAACCAGTTCTCAATCCACATCAGCACACTACCCCCAATCCCATGTGCTTTAACTTTGCATATTAATCTCTTGTGTGGGACCTTGTCGAAAGCCTTCTGAAAGTCCAAATACACCACATCAACTGCTTCTCCCTTGTCCACTCTACTGGAAACATCCTCAAAAAATTCCAGGAGATTTGTCAAGCATGATTTCCCTTTCACAAATCCATGCTGACTTGGACCTATCATGTCACCTCTTTACAAATGCGCTGCTATGACATCCTTAATAATTGATTCCATCAGTTTACCCACTACCGATGTCAGGCTGACCGGTCTGTAATTCCCTGTTTTCTCTCTCCCTCCTTTTTTAAAAAGTGGGGTTACATTGGCTACCCTCCACTCCATAGGGACTGATCCAGAGTCAATGGAATGTTGGAAAATGACTGTCAATGCAGGCGCTATTTCCAAGGTCACCTCCTTAAGTACTCTGGGTTGCAGACCATCAGGTCCTGGGGATTTATCGGCCTTCAATTCCATCAATTTCCCCAACACAATTTCCCAAGTAATAAGGATTTCCCTCAGTTCCTCCTTCTTACTAGACCCTCTGACCCCTTTTATATCCGGAAGGTTGTTTGTGTCCTTCTTTGTGAATACCGAACCAAAGTACTTGTTCAATTGGTCTGCCATTTCTTTGTTCCCCATTATGACTTCCCCGGATTCTGACTGCAGGGGACCTACATTTTTCTTTACTAACCTTTTTCTATTTACATATCTGTAGAAGCTTTTGCAGTCCGTTTTAATGTTCCCTGCAAGCTTCCTCTCGTATTCTATTTTCCCTGCCCTAATCAAACCCTTTGTCCTCCGCTGCTGAGTTCTAAATTTCTCCCAGTCCCCGGGTTCGCTGCTATTTCTGGCCAATTTGTATGCCACTTCCTTGGCTTTAATACTATCCCTGATTTCCCTTGATAGCCACGGTTGAGCCACCTTCCCTTTTTCATTTTTACGCCAGACAGGGACGTACAATTGTTGTAGTTCATCCATGCGGTCTCTAAATGTCTGCCATTGCCCATCCACTGTCAACTCCTTAAATATCATTCGCCAATCTATCCTAGCCAATTCACGCCTCATACCTTCAAAGTTACCCTTCTTTAAGTTCTGGACCATGGTCTCTGAATTAACTGTTTCATTCTCCATCCTAATGTAGAATTCCACCATATTATGGTCACTCTTCCCCAAGGGGCCTCGCACAACGAGATTGCTAATTAATCCTCTCTCATTACACAACACCCAGTCTAAGATGGCCTCCCCCCTAGTTGGTTCCTCGACATATTGGTCTCGAAAACCATCCCTTATGCACTCCAGGAAATCCTCCTCCGCCGTATTGCTTCCAGTTTGGTTAGCCCAATCTATATGCATATTAAAGTCACCCTGATAACTGCTTCACCTTTATTGCATGCACCCCTAATTTCCTTTTTGATGCCCTCCCCAACATCACTACTACTGTTTGGAGGTCTGTACACAACTCCCACTAACGTTTTTTGCCTTTTGGTGTTCTGCAGCTCTACCCATATAGATTCCACATCATCCAAGCTAATGTCCTTCCTAACTATTGCATTAATCTCCTCTTTAACCAGCTATGTTACCCCACCTCCTTTTCCTTTTATTCTATCCTTCCTGAATGTTGAATACCCTTGGATGTTGAGTTCCCAGCCCTGATCATCATGGAGCCACGTCTCTGTAAAATAGATGAGTTGACAGCACAAATAGAAAGAAATGGATATGATCTGATAGCCATTATAGACCAAGGTGTTGCAAGGTGACCAAGGCTATTAACTGAACGTTCAGGGGTATTTGCCATTTTTGAAGGATATGCAGAAAGGAAAAGGAGATGGGGTAGCACTGTTAATAAAGGATGAGATCGGTGCAGCAGTGAGAAATGATATTGGCTCAGAAGATCAAGATGTAGAATCAGTTTGGGTGTAGAGATAAGAAAAGATAAGGGAAAGAAGTCACTCCTCTTGCGAAGAGTGATCATAGCATGTTAGAATTTCAAATTCAGTTTGAGGATGAGATAGCTGGATCTCAAACTAGTGTCCTGAACTTAAATAAAGGCAATTACAAAGGTATAAATACAGAGTTGGCTAAAGTGGACTGGGAAAATAGATTAAAAGGTAAGATGGTCGATAAGCAGTGGCAAGCATTTAAGGAGATATTTCATAAATCTCAGCAAAGATATATTCCAGTAAAAAAGAAAGATGGTAAGAGAAGGATGAACTATCTGTGGCTAACTAAAGGATGGTATCAAATTGAAAACAAAGGCATAGAATTTTACGAAGAATAATGAAAAGTCAGAGGATTGGGAAATTTTTAGAAACCAGCAAAGGATCACTAAAAAATAATAAAGACAGAGAATATGGAATATGAGAGTAAACTAGCAAGTAATATAAAAACAGACAATAAGAGCTTCTATGGGTATATAAAAAGGAAGAGAGTAGCTAAAGGAAATGTTGGTCCCTTAGAGGATGACACTGGGGAATTAATAACGGGAAACAGGGAAATGGCAGAAACTTTGAACAAATATTTTGTATCGTTCTTCACAGTAGAAGACACTAAAAGCATCCAAATAATTGATAATCAAGGGGCTATAGGGAAGGTCGGACCTAAAACAATCACTATCACTAGAGAAAAAGTACTGGGCAAACTAATGGGGCTAAAGGTGGACAAGTTCCCTGGACCTGATGGCCTGCATCCTAGGGCCTTAAGAGAAGTGACTGCATAGATAGTGGATGCATTGGTTGTAATCTATTAAAATTCCCTGGATTCTGGAGAGGTCGCAGCAGATTGGAAAACAGCAAATGTAACGCCCTTATTTAAGAAAGGAAGGAGACAGAAAGCAGGAAACTATAGACCAGTTAGAGTCCATTATTAAGGAAGTAGTAGCAGGACATTTAGAAAATCATAATACAGTCAAGCAGAGTCAGCATGGTTTCATGAAAGGGCTATCATGTTTGACAAATTTGCTGGAGTTCTTTGAGGATGTAATGAGCAGGGTGGATAAAGGGGAACCAGTAGATGTTGTGTGTTTGGATTTCCAGAAGACATTCAATAAGGTGCCACATAAAAGGTTACTGCACAAGATATGAGCTCACGAGGCATGGATAGAGGTTTGGCGAACTAACAGAAAACAGAAAATCGGGATCAATAGATAATTTTCAGGTTTACTAACTGTAACTAGTGGGGTGCCACAGGGATCAGTGCTGGGGCCTCAACTATTTACAATCTATATTAATGACTTGGATGAAGGGAATGAGTGTAATGTAGTCGAATTTGCTGATGATACAAAGATGGGTGGGAAAGCAAATTGTGAGGAGGACACAAAGAATCTGAAAAAGGATTTAGAGAGGCTAATTGAGTGGGCAAAAATTTGGCAGATGTGGTATAATGTAGGAAAATGTGAGATTATCCACTTTGGTAGGAAACATAAAAAAGCGAATTATTAATTAAATGGGGGAGAGATTACAAAATGGTGCAGTACAGAGAGATCTGGGAGTCCTTGTACAGAAAAGTTAGCATGCAGGTACAGCAAATAATCAGGAAGGCAAATGGAATGTTGGCCTTTATTGCAAGGGGGATGGAGTATAAAAGTAGGAAAGTCCTTCTACAATTGTACAGGGCATTGGTGAGACCACACCTAGAGTACGGTGCACAGTTTTGGTCTCCGTATTTAAGGAGAGATATACTTGCATTGGAGGCAATTCAGAGAAGGTTCACAAGGTTGATTCCTGAGATTAAGTGGTTGTCTTATGAAGAAAGTTTGAGCAGGTTGGGCCTATACTCATTGGTGTTTCGAAGAATGAGGAGTGATGTTATTGAAACGTATAAGATTCTGATGGGGCTTGACAGGGTATATGCAGAGGGGATATTTTCCCTCTTGGGGGTATCCAGAACTAGGGGGCATAGTTTCAGAATAAGGGGTCACCCATTTAAAATGGAAATGAGGAGGAATTTCTTCTCTCAGAGGGTCATGAATCTTTGGAATTCTCTACCCGAGAGAGCTGTGGAGACTGGGTCATTGAATATATTTAAGGTGGAGATAGATTTTTGAATGATAAGGAAGCCAAGGGTTGTGGGGAGCGGGCAGGAAAGTGGAGTTTAGGCCAAGGTCAAATCAGCCATGATCTTATTGAATGATGGAGCAAGCTCAAGGGGAGAGATGTCAACATTTGCCCTCCTGCTCCTATATCTTATGTTCTTATGTTCCTCCTCCTCAATCTCCTTCACCTCCTCTTCTTCCTCCTCTTCTTGTGGCTTGTGAGCTTGACCCTCTGGCACAATTCCAGGTGCTAACATTTGGTCTCTCATGATTGCCAGATTGTGGAGCATGCAGCAAGTCACATTGAATCTGGAGCCCTCCTGTCCCTCTCTCCTCTAGCAGCTGGTGCTGCTCTATCTGGCCTCATCGCATTTCTCCACTCGACCAAGAGGGACCCCTCACAAGATCCCTATGATGAAGCATTCACTTTTTACTGGTGACTCCTAGAAGGTCTCCAATAAGAAAGAGTAACACCGCAATCACTCTCTTTAGGTGAAGTTCTCAGAGAATTTGCAAAATAAATGTTGATAGTGTTGGTGACATCTTGACAAAGTGCCCCAGAAAGTCTACCGATGTGTATTAAAAGTTGTCGTCAAATGCATTGTAATCAGTCGATCTCCAGCAGCAAGTTAACTGTGAAGCTAAGCATGGCTTCAAGTAGCACTCAAAATCCTCACCAACAACATCTTTACTCCTGTTGAGATGTCGCTGTTAGGAGACATCAGTTATTGCAGCGCTACCTAGCAAAATGGCATGCAGCCTCTTTAATGAGCGTTAGGAGCTGATTTAATTGGTCCTCAGAGCCTTAATCATTCTCGGAAGAATAAGTTTCCCTCAGGTCCTGCCAAATTTAACGACTCAACCATTTTCTTTTCCATTTCCTGGCCACAGCCAGCCACATTGAGAGCAGGCTGGCTGGCTGTCAGGCAGGTACGCATTCGGCACCAGGTCGTAGCCGGGGAGTGGAGAAGAGGAAGGGAGGGATCGGAAAGGCCTGAGCTGGGGTGAGGAGTTGAAAGGTTGGAGGCCAGAGGGAAGATTAGAGGCAGGGGTCCGGCCGTAATCGGGATTGGGAGGAGATCGGAGTCTGGAGCAAAGGGGAATTTAGAGGCCGGGGTCAGGGAATGATCGTGGTCGGAGCAGAGAAGAGATTGGAAACCAGAGGGGAAATTGGAAGGGTTGGGAGTGCGGGGGAGAGATTGGTAGGGTCGGGAGGTGGGGGTTGTCTCATCATGGGGGGGTAGGTGATGCAGGTAAACTAGATCCAGCACATAAGTGGAAAGGCACTTATCTCCTGGATCCAGAAGTTCTCGTTTCCCAATAGCTGCTGGGTTTCCCGAGGCCAGCCAGGGTTAAATTTAAAATGGTGGTTAATTCTGAGGCGCACAGCCTCATTATAATATTTAAATGTCCAACCCACCTTCTACGAGTGGCTTGGTTGCCCGCCCCAGGTCTCGTCCCTGTTAATACCAGTTAGAGGGCGGCTTTGCGGTGGGTTTCAGATATTTAACGTTTTTACATCCGACCCAAAGCCACTCATTTTTGTGGGTTATAATTCCCCACCCCACCCCCAATGTGTCAGTTCGATGTCCTTCTGTCACAACTGTAAAACTATAATATTGTTCCCCTCTGCTATCCCTTTTCCCAACAATGAGATATATGTAAGAATGGTGAGATTCCTCTGCAGATGCTAAAGGTACATTAACATTTAGCAATTTTCTGTATTAGAATTAATGGAACATTTTCATATTTTTTGCTCATGTTTATCAAATTCTTTAAAGATAAAACAGTTTTACATGAGTTCATGCAAAGACAGTGTTAACAGTTTTAGCTTGTAAAAGGCTTGATCAGCATAATAAAAAGGCAAACTTGCAAATTTGCATCTGCTTTCCTTTCAGCTTACAAAGCATTAATATTGGATGTTATACAGAGGATGTTTAGACAGTGGGAAGAGACAGCAGAGGTCCAGCACGCAAACCTCTGAGAGGCGTAACTCTAGATTTTTTTACTCGGAGGCGGGGAAGAAGTGAGGGGGCTAGATTGAGGCAGGAAACCCGAAAGAATTGAATTTAACGGCAGGACCTGATTAACGTTTTTTTCTCTGTTTCATGGCTGCAGCCAGCCAGATTTAGAGGTTAGTTGGCTGTCGGGCAGGTAGGTCTTCAGCAGCAGGCCGCAGTCGGAAAGCAGATAGGAGGGAAGGAAGGATCGGAGGTCGGGGGTGAGGGTCGGAGATCTGAGGCCTGAGGGGTCATGGCCAGAGGGAATCAGAGGCCAGGAGGGGCCAGGGGCCAAGGGTTGGAGGGGTTAGAGGCCTGAGGGAACATAGGCCGGTGGGTGGGGCAGGTGTGGTGGTTCAGAGGCTGGTGGTTGAAGATTAGAGGCCTGAGGGATCAGATCCCGGGGAAAGGATTGGAGTCCTGAGAAATCAGAGGCAGGGGTGGGGAGGCAGGTCGGAGATGAGAGGCTAGAGGGATCGGAAGCCGGGGGGGACAACCAGTCCACTCTCAGGGGGTGGGTCAATCAGTAACAGCTTTAAAGGAGGATGCGTGCATCCATTTTAACAGGATTTTTATTTTTAACCGATTCCGGCTAGGTTTCCCAGGCTTAAGGAAACCCAGCAGGTAAAAACAGCCGCACCCATAAGGTGAGAGCCTTTACGGCACTCCTCGTGGACTAGGAGGAGCAGGAGTGCTTCCCTGACCCACCAAGCTTTCAGTTCTATGATCGCTGAATTACCCCCACCTGCAATTTCCCCCTGGCGCTGACCATCATCTCTCCCGACAACCACCTCCTCATTCCTCCGACCACCATCCCATTCCACCCGACCAGCATCTCACCCCGACACCCAACCACCAAACTGCCCCCACAGACTGCCATCTTGCCCCCGCACCCGAACCACCATCTCTTCCCCTCCCCGCGATCTCTCTCCCGTCCCTGACAGGAGACACCCCGACTGCCGTCCTACCTCTCTGCCTGCTCTCTGGTCCCCAGCTGTGACGTTGTGCTGCAGGTTTTCCCACCCGACACGTGGCCGGCCTGTCATTCAGGCTGGTTGTCAGGTGGGGAACCTGCAGAAAAATTTACAAGATGTCCTGCAGTTAATATCTGCGAGCTGCGGGTTAAACCAGCACTCCAAGGCAGCTCATTGATGGGCAGGGTGAAAAATCGGCTAGCTTTTATATGGAGCATCGGCGCCATTTGTACCTCAAAATTGGGATCCTGTGTCTGTCGTAGGACTCAATTTGCATATTACAAGTGGTTTCTCACCTAAAACAGACAGGCAATCCAACCGCCCTTCTCAGGACCCGATCCAAGATGGCAGCAGCATGAGCGTCAGTATAAACGGGGCAGTAACGGACCTGCTTACGCTAGGGAGAGACAGTTAAAAACGCCCCCATTTTCCAGAAGTGAGATTTGAGGGTGTCATCAAGAAAGAGGGCAAAGAGACATAGATACAGAGACAAAGAACACTTTCAAGGTGAAAGAATGCAACACAAATGTTTTCAAAAGGCGAAAACTACCAAGACTAAGATATGCGATTGGTAGAGAAAGCGAAACCACAAGAGGCAGATGGTTTTTGAAACCATCAGAGAGCAAGAGAGATCAGAAGTGACAGTTTCTGAGAGAAAGTAAGGCCAGTAATTTTCTCTTGGCAGATCTGTACAGGTACCTACTGCTTTATAAGCAGACAAAGAACACAAAATGACATAATGTCATATACTTATACAGCATTTGGAGTTGTAAGCAATTTGTTGTGTGTTTTCGTTCTCCATTTCTTTCAGGGATCTGTCCCTTCTCATTTCTCTCTACTTACTTTGAAGCGCTATTTATTCGGATTTTTGCATGTTTTTTACTTCGCCAAATCTTTCTTCGGTTAATTTTTTTCAAATTGAATTTTCTCTGGTAAAATCCCTCTTTTTCTTGAAAATATAGTGCAATATTGCGTAAGAAATAGGAGCAGGAGTAGGCCATTTGGCCCCTCGAGCCTGCTCCACCATTTAATAAGATCATGGCCTCAACTCCACTTCCCTGCCTACTCCCCATAACTCTTTACTCCCTTATCGTTCAACAATCTGTCTCTATCTCTACTTTAAATATATTCATAGACCCAGCCTCCACAGCTCTCTGGGGACGAGAATTCCAAAGATTCACGACCCTCTGAGAGAAGACATTTCTCCTCATTTCCGTTTTAAATGGGTGACACCTTATTCGGATCTTATGCCCCTCGTTCTAAATTCCTCCACGAGGGGAAACATCCTGGCCTCAATGGCCTCAATATTAACCCCCACCCATGACAGGTGGGAGAGAGTTGGGATTAAAAAGATGAAATACGTGCCATGCGACCCCAACCTGCTGTGCACAAGCTTGCTGCTTTTTATACAGCGATGGATACCGGGACGTCCATATTTAATTTCCATATTTAAATTGGGCTCCCATGGTGCAATTGGGAGGTCGATTTAAAATTTATTGTAGCTGCATGAGTTTCCCAGGGGTCGATAAACTCGACAGTGAAAAGGAAACGGGAAACAGTCAACACCACAGAGTAAGTGGCTCTTTCAGCACTCCTTGTGGGCCAGGAGGAGCAAGAGTGCGCCCCTTAGGCTCCTCAAGGAAGCCTTCGGCCGCCCCTAGCCCCAATCTCCAGCCTCACCCACATTCCCCCCACCCAGCCCCGATTGACGACCTCCCTCAGCCCTCATGATCAGTAGCGGTGCCCTCCTCCCGATTGCCAGGGCCCATCCCCAAGGGTCCATGGTTGCAGCCTTCGGTCACTGGTTTTCCCTCCCGCCCGCCACCCAGGTTGTCCAGTTAGCCGACTGCCAGGATGCAAAGGGCGCTAAAAAATGTTAATGAGGTCCTGTCATTCAGGTTGGCAGGACCTCCGCACCCCAGCCTTGTCGGGTTCTTGGACATTTTCAGCCTTATCCCCACCCTCCCCACTTCCCCATAAATATCGCCAATGATTGCACTGGGATCATGATAATAATGGCCCAGAAATTCCGGCCTCCTGGTTCCGTATGGAGTGTGTACTGACCCGGGAAGGCATCGCAAAAGCCGGTTTTCAGCTCACAATGCGCATGCACTGAAAACCGGCTTTTACGATCTGTCAAGCTTCCAGATCCTCCGCATCTTGGGAACGAGGACATTTGCAAGATTGTGGTATTTACCCATATCTTGCCCAGCAAATGTCCTGAAAACTCTTGCGCCTCATAGAAACAGGCGCATAAACCACTTTTACAGGCGTAAGATTTAAAACACACATAAAATTAAAAAAACACATTTTATTGTTAAAAACCCTGCCCACTACGGTAAGTTTATTTTAAACCATAATTAAAAAAACTTGTTAAAAAATCAGAATTTAATTTTTTTCTCAGACATTTATCAATTTTAATTTCAATTAATTTGAATTATATGAGGTGTGTTTTTTATTTGTTATTATGGTGTTTAGTGTGTGTTTGTTTTTCTCATTAATAGTAATGAGAACTTGTAGATACGGAGTTCTCATTGCTATTAATGAGAATGCTGTGGAATACTGTACCTGATTGATTGTGCAGTCACATGTGACAACACCTTCTGCGTGGGAACCTGGAGGACGGGAGTGCACTTTGCAGTGCGGGAAGAGAAGGCCTCCCCAGCGGAATCAATTGCTCCTGAACCACCAGGTACTTTCGTAAAAATTCTTCGGTCGGAGACGTTCGTCCGAAAGAAGCCTCTGACCAGGTTTTCAGGGCCATTACAACTTTCACTTTTATGGTGCCTTTAATGTAAAAATATGCCAAGACATTTTACAGGTAGATATAAGGAATGATGGGGGGAGGGGGTAGTGTTGAGGCAAAGAGAGATATGGGGCCTGAATTCTAGAGAAAAGGACCCAGTCAGCTTAAGGCTTTGCCACGAAGGGTGGACGAAGGACGGAGACTTTGCACAAAATGCGAGAACCTGCGAGCAGAGGTGTCCAAAAGTAAAACTATAGCATCTATTTTATGGGCCTAAAATGGGTGCAATAATAACCAAATAACAGTATAGAGGCCTGCGCCTGACCTGCATGGGATTTTGTGCCATTGCAAAAATAGTTGGAGCATTTTTTAAGGGGACCACTAGTGCAAGCTTCAATTCAATATTTAAAAGAGGTTCCTGCACGTATTTCAAAGTTGGACTTCTAAATTTGTTTGCCGAAGGCCGCTCAAAAAATAATCCCCAAAATTTGAAAATGGATTTTGTGGAGTCAGAAGGAGAAAACGCCCTTGCCCACTTTACGATCACCTCACCTCTTTCCCGAACTCACATCTGGGCCCCGGCGGGGCCACAATTTGTACGGCTCTGACAGGAAAGCTCCATCAGAGCACCACAATGGCGCCCACAGCTCACCTGATTTATTATGATGAGGTCTGAGGACTAATTTACTTTAGACCTCTGCCTCTCCGTTACCACATGCCAATGCTGCGCAGCGGCGGGATTTCACTCGGCTTGAGGCATTCAGGAATTTAGGCCCCAGAATGTCAGGGAAGGAAGTAGGGCTGAAGAATGGTATAGACTGGGGGGATGGGGGATGGGGGGGCGGGGCGGTCAGGTGAGGGCAATGAGGACATTAATAAAAATATTAATGAAAATGTTATGATATTTAATTTAATGTTTTGGGAGCAAGGAGTCTGTGAGGAGAAGATGATGGTTAAGTGGGATATATGCAGCAGAGTTTTCTGCAAGTTGGAGTTTAGTTAGAACATAAGAACATATGAATTAGAAACAGGAGTAGGCCATCTAGCCCCTCGAGCCTACTCCGCCATTCAACAAGATCATGGCTGATCTGGCTGTGGACTCAGCTCCACTTACCCGCCCGCTCCCCGTAACCCTTAATTCCCTTATTGTTTAAAAATCTATCTATCTGTGATGTGAATACATTCAATGAGCTAGCCTCAACTGCTTCCTTGGGCAGAGAATTCCACAGATTCACAACCCTCTGGGAGAAGAAATTCCTTCTCAACTCGGTTTTAAATTGGCTCCCCCGTATTTTGAGGCTGTGCCCCCTAGTTCTAGTCTCCTCGACCAGTGGAAACAACCTCTCTGCCTCTATCTTGTCTATCCCTTTCATTATTTTAAATGTTTCTAAAAGATCACCCCTCATCCTTCTGAACTCCAACGAGTAAAGACCCAGTCTACTCAATCTATCATCATAAGGTAACCCCATCATCTCCGGAATCAGCCTAGTGAATCGTCTCTGTACCCCCTCCAAAGCTAGTATATCCTTCCTTAAGTAAGGTAACCAAAACTGCGTGCAGTACTCCAGGTGCGGCCTCACCAATACCCTATACAGTTGCAGCAGGACCTCCCTGCTTCTGTACTCCATCCCTCTCGCAATTAAGGCCAACATTCCATTCGCCTTCCTGATTACCTGCTGCACCTGCAAACTAACTTTTTGGGATTCATGCACAAGGACCCCCAGGTCCCTCTGCACCGCAGCATGTTGTAATTTCTCCCCATTCAAATAATATTCGCTTTTACTGGGTTTTTTTCCAAGGTGGATGAACTCACATTTTCCGACATTGTATTCCATCTGCCAAACCTTAGCCCATTCGCTTAACCTATCTAAATTTCTTTGCAGCCTCTCTGTGTCCTCTACACAACCTGCTTTCCCACTAATCTTTGTGTCATCTGCAAATTTTGTTACACTACACTCTGTCCCCTCTTCCAGGTCATCCATGCATATTGTAAACAGTTGTGGTCCCAGCACCGATCTCTGTGGCATACCACTAACCACCGATTTCCAACCTGAAAAGGACCCATTTATCCTGACTCTCTGCTTTCTGTTAGTTAGCCAATTCTCTATCCATGCTAATACATTTCCTCTGACTCCGCGTACCTTTATCTTCTGCAGTAACCTTTTGTGTGGCACCTTATCGAATGCCTTTTAGAAATCTAAATACACCACATCCATCGGTACACCTCTATCCACCATGCTCGTTATATCCTCAAAGAATTTCAATAAATTAGTTAAACATGATTTCCCCTTCATGAATCCATGTTGCGTCTGCTTGATTGCACTATTCCTATCTAGATGTCCCGCTATTTCTTCCTTAATGATAGCTTCAAGCATTTTCCCCACTACAGATGTTAAACTAACCGGTCTATAGTTACCTGCCTTTTGTCTGCCCCCTTTTTTAAACAGAGGTCTTACATTAGCTGCTTTCCAATCCGATGGCACCTCCCCAGAGTCCAGAGAATTTTGGCAGATTATAACGAATGCATCTGCTATAACTTCCGCCATCTCTTTTAATACCCTGGGATGCATTTCATCAGGACCAGGGGACTTGTCTACCTTGAGTCCCATTAGCCTGTCCAGCTCTACCTCCCGAGTGATAATGATTGTCTCAAGGTCCTCCCTTCCCACATTCCCGTGACCAGCAATTTTTGGCATGATTTTTGTGTCTTCCACTGTGAAAACCGAAGCAAAATAATTGTTTAAGGTCTCAGCCATTTTCACATTTCCCATTATTAAATCCCCCTTCTCATCTTCCAAGGGACCAACATTTACTTTCGTCACTCTTTTCCGTTTTATATATCGGTAAAAGCTTTTACTATCTGTTTTTATGTTTTGCTTAAGTTTACTTTCGTAATCTATCTTTCCTTTCTTTATTGCTTTCTTAGTCATTCTTTGCTGTCGTTTAAAATTTTCCCAATCTTCTAGTTTTCCACTAACCTTGGCCACCTTATACGCATTGGTTTTTAATTTGATACTCTCCTTTATTTCCTTGGTTATCCGCGGCTGGTTATCCCTTCTCTTACCGCCCTTCTTTTTCACTGGAATGTATTTTTGTTGAGCACTATGAAAGAGCTCCTTAAAAGTCCTCCACTGTTCCTCAATTGTACCACTGTTTAGTCTGTGTTCCCAGTCTACTTTAGCCAACTCTGCCCTCATCCCAGTGCATAGTACGCTCGTTTGAGACACTACTTCCTCACCCTCAATCTGTATTAAAAATTCAACCATACTGTGATCACTCATTCCGAGAGGTTAGGCAGGAATCTGGCAGGCCAGCAAAGAGAGTATTGGAATAGTCGAGTGTAGAGGTAATGAAGGCATGTATAAGGGCAGTGAAAGGGCTGAGGTAGCGACTGTGGTAGGCAATGTTGCAGAGATGGAAGTAAGTGATTATAGTAATGGAAAGAATATGTACAAAGAAACAAAAATGGACAGGTAAAGACCAGCTGGTACATTGAGCCCATCCTATACTGCATACCACCACTCGTTTTTACCTCTCCCGCAACCATCCCATGTGCATACACCACGCTGCCAAACCACCAGCCACCAGCCATGCAATCTTCTGGGAAAAGCAAATAAAGAGTAGTCAATTGAAATAAAATCGGGTGAGATGTAAAATGGATTACCAACTTGCTATCACCCATTTTATACACCCGTGATCTACCCCAGTATTCTCGATGAGGATGAACCAAGGTCTTAAAATGAGCCAAAATAGTACTTCTTGTTTTGTATTTAATTGTCCTGACAATGTATCCTATTTTCTTTTGAATCGTCTAACGACATGGTCAGAGACCGTCAATGACTGAAAGTCAGCTCAAGGTTGACAATGACGTTAAGGTTGCAAACAATCTGATTCAACCTGTGACAGTAGCTGGAGAGGAAGCTTGGGTCATTTTCAATGAGCAGATTTTGTGGTGGGGGCTAAAGACACTGCTTTGGTTTTCCATATGTTGACCTGGAAATTTATGACTGCTCCAAGACTGTGGGGCAGATTTTCCATATCCTTGTGCTCTGTTTTGTTCCCCGGAGGGGTGGCAAGGTGAGGCCTTCTGCGCCATACAGGGATACGGGGGTTTTTGGGGTCGGGTTTGTAGCGGCATGAAGCAATACTGCCCAGAAGAGCTGCAACGCCCCTAGTTGCGACACCAGCAGGCTTTTTTGAATCCAACCCGACACGTAACCCTCGCAACATGCCCCACTGTGATCGCCTGAAAAAAAGGGCAGTCCAACGTATACCAACCGCAGAGAAGTAAGTCGTGCCATCCTAAGGTGTGATTGTTTTTAATTGTAATTTTTTTTTTGAGCTTTATGTTGTGGTGGCATGGGCTGTGTATTGAGAATGTTTTTGTTGTATATGCAGACTATAGATATGCTCTCTGGATAGTCACTGTATAGTTGCATAAGATGGAGACTTGTTACCTGATGTACTGTTAATAAGGTTTACACTGTGTATATACTATGCTGGCACCACTAGAGGGTGTAACTGGTGGAGACCGGGGTTTCCTGCCCCTGTAGCAGAGGCTGTCCACCAGAGGGTACTGCGGTAGGAGACCTGAGGGTCACCTGCACAGGTGTGCAGGGCCCAGTATAAAAGGCTGTCCACCATGCTTGTGCCTCACTCTGGAGGTACAAATAAAGGACCAAGATCACTACAGTTTGAGTACAACACATTGCCTCGTGGAGTCATTCATCAGTGCATTACAGACATAACAGTTTTTGTGGCTTTCCCTACTAATATTCCTCTCCCCGCTTTCAAGACCCACCCCAGTAAATATCGGGGCAATAGAAACAGGAGTAGGCCATTCAGTCCCACAGGACTGTTCTGCCGTACATTTAGATCATGGACGATCTGTACCTCAACTCTATTTATCCATCGTTGATCCATAATCCTTTCCCTAACAAAAATCTATTGATTTCAGTCTTAAAAATTTCAATTGACCAGCATCCACAGTCTTTTGGGGAGCAAGTTCTACATTTCCACTGCCTTTGTGTGCCTCCTGATTTCACCCCTGAATGGCCTGTCTCTAATTTTAAAATTGTGCTGTCTTGTTCTGTATTCCTCCACCAGAGGAAATGGTTTCTTTGTGTCTACCCTATTGAATCCCCTATCCATTTTAAATACCTCCGTTTGAACACCCCTCAACCTTCTGAACTCAAAGGAATACAATCTGTATTCGGTGGGAGAGGGATGCGCAGAGCAGGCAGGGAGAGCATATCTAATGACACTGCTTCTTACCAAAATGTAAGCAGTCAAAACTCTTCATTTTGTTTGACTCATTAACATTTGGTTGTTGTGCAGTTTCCCAGCTTGTATTTTTTTCTATGCAAAAAAAGCCCACTCATGCATTCCATTTCTGTAACTATATAATGAATGTCCTGGTCACCTTTAGAAACATGACAGATACAGAGCACTACATACTCACCCTCAAGAGTTTGCAGTATATCAACTCTGCAGGCTCATTGGGCTAGATTTTCCATTATTTTTGCATGCATACCGCCCACTTAATGTCCATTTTAAGGCTGAAATGAGGTGTAACGCCCATACGTCACCCATTTAGCCACAAAATAGAAACTGACGCCCATTTCTCGGTCACTTATCGGCAAGCCTTACTTTCGCCATGTACGTAACGCTGATAAAAAATAATACATCCCGCCCACTTTTTTTGGTCGGAATCATCAGAATGGGAGATCCCAGCGCCCATAATATCGCCCAGCGTTACTTTCGGCACGTAATTAACGCCGAGATTCAATAATACCGACCGCCCACGTTTTTTTGTCGTAAACATCACATTTGCCAAAACTAACGCCCAGCGTGACTTTCAGCACCTCGCACAGATATTACCCACAATCTTGCTCGCCGAAAAAACTGCTGTGAAAAAGTTGAACTGGTCTGAACTAATCACAGCGGTGTGGACGCCATTTTGAAAATCACAGGTCACTTCATTGAAAAGGCTGCTTCAACTTCGGGGGAATTTGGATGTACTCTGGAGTTCTTTTAAGGTGATGTGACCACTTGAACAGACATCTTATCATACTGTGAATGATTGGATTTTACTTTCGGTGTCTTCATGGGGAAATTTATTGCTTGTGAACAATCGGCATTATACTTATAATTATTGGAATGGGGCCAGCCATTTCTCAGCCTGCCTTAATGACAACGCAGATGCTGCAGAGTACAAATGGCACAATGCCTAATACACAGCATTATGTTCCCAACCTAAGATGTGCCAGACTGATGAGGAGGACCAGACTATATACCCCCCGAACTTACAGGGAGAAGCGGTCTCACCTCGACTTATTCGAGAACATCTGCCCTTGGAGACTGCGTTTCCACAAAGTGGTTATCAGTGAAATATGCCAGCTCATCAGGGTAGATCTTTAGCCTGCCAGCACTTTCAGGACATCACTGTCCATCGAGGTCAAGGTCACCGCGGCACTGTCGTTCTACGCGTCCGGTTCCTTACAGGCCTCCGCTGGTGATATTTGCGCTATATCTCAGCATACCACACATTGCTGCGATAGACAGGTCACTGAAGCCCTACACGCATGTAGGATTGACTTTATAAGCTTCCCTATGACCACGGAGGCTCAGACTGACAGGGCTCTAGGATTCTGCCGAATTGCTAAGTTCCCCAAGGTGCTGGGAGCAATAGGCTGTACACACATTGTCATGCGTTCACCTTCTCAGGATGCAGAGATTTTCACAACTAAAAAGGATTTCACTCCCTGAAGGTCCAACTCGTTGTCATCCACAACCGGATAATTATGGCAGTGAATGCCAAATTTCTGGCCAACAACGATGAGGCACACATCCTGCGTGAGAGCGCTGTATCTGACATGTTTACCAGTCAGCCACAAGGTTAATGCTGGATGCTTGGTGACAAACCATATGGCCTCGCCACCTGGCTGATGACCCCCTGCGTGACACCCACACCGAAGCCGAGAAGCGATTCAACAAGAGCCACAGAGCCACACACAATGTGGTCCAGAAAACCATTAGTGTGCTTAAGCAGCACTTTAGATGCCTGGAGCACTCAGGAGGGGAGCTACAATATCACCCTGATTAGGTAGCTCAATTCATGGTGGTGTGTTCCATGATACACAACTTGGCTATCAGGAGGGGGCAAGAATTGCCAGAAGGGACTGACGATCCATCTCAGTAGAGAGAGGAAGAGGAGGACGAGGGGCTGGACGCTGACCTCAGGCCAGACAATCAGGCTGACTATGCAACCATGCCTATGCCCCCCTCCAGACTGCAGGAAAGGGCCCGTGGTGGCTACATAGCTGCAAGACTTTTACGTCAGCAGCTCATAAATGAGTGCTTTGCCTGAAAGAAAGTTGCTGTTATTGACAAAGCTGACACACTGCTGTGTGTGCCGCTCAGACATCAATAGTGGGCATCACCTTGGTGCCAGTTAAAGTTTAAATTGATTCAAGTTAAGTTTAATTATACCCTTTCATGTTAAGGAGTCACCAGTGTGTAACGGTCCAGCTATCAGAGACAATGCGCAACAAGGTTATGTTAAATAAAAACCATTTAAACCGACCATTGGTCTGAAATCACAAGTTTAACGGTCAAAAACACCCCACACCCACTCCACCTCACAACACATTTTAGAACATTGACATCAATCAAATGGTCAACATTTCCAGCAACACAGAACACAAATGCAAAGCAACAGGGTGGCCGGCCTCCCCCCATACCTTACAACAAATTGCAGACACCGAGATGGAGATATAACACAGCCATCACCTGTGGAAATGCACCTTCCCCCATCCCTTCTTCTCCCCACCTCTACCCCTTCCCCTCCTGACTCAATGGCGCTTGGCTGAGGAGCTCCTCAGGCGGTGCCTCATTTGGGGGGCATGAAGGCAGAGGCGGTGGTTGCACGGATACAGGAGTGGGGGTTCTCGAGGTGGAAACATTCTCCGATCCAGAAGCAAGATCTTGCTCCTGACTCGTATGTGTTGTTGGCACTGGAGGTGAGGAGCCTAGGGGTGGAGTGCCGCACTCCGAGACCACTGGGAGACCTGTTCCAGCTGTGTTCCTGGCTTTTGCCTCCAGGGCCTCCACCATCTGTGGAGCTTACTCAATCATGGTAGCCAGCTGACGGGATATGCCCCCCAATGCTTCGAGGATCTGGTCACCAATGTCTACAGTCCCACTAGACAACTCTACCATCTCTCCACTCTCATGTGGCGCTCGTGGACCAGACCCGCCACGTCCACGAAACCTCCGCAGGGTTGGCGCCATCCTGGGGACAACTGGGGTGCCTCTGGCGAGGTGCTTAGGCCTGGTACCTCCAGAGTGGTGGCAGGAATGACCGCAGGAGCACTAGATGGCCTTGGGGTCGAATGCCTTCTGGAACCTGGTAATGCAGGCTCCTCAATATCCGTGCTCTCATCCGTAGAGAACGGACCCAGCAGATTGACGGGCGAGAATTGGTGCTCCTCAGCACCAGATGTAGGATCACCCGCCGACTCCGGCCTCGCGCCCCCGCCTTCTGGGCTCGGTGGTCTTGCCTGGGGACGTGCTGCTGGCTGAACTGCAAAACACAAATGAGGTTATTAGAGGAGAAGGGGGTGCTAGGGTGACAAGGTGAGTCCAGCACTACACACAGCACATGCACGACAAAAGCACGACCACTATCAAAATCATCACAGACATCACATTTTATGACCATCAACACATTCTGCATTGCAATGATTCTCATGAGGCCAACATTATTTGGAGGACACTTTTAGCAATCATCTATCATATATTATTGTTCGGCTATGAGTGGGTGTGGCATCTATTGATTTACTTCACGCAATGGTGTATACTTTACTTACGTGGCATCACTTCAGGTTCTGCTGCTGCATGCATGGCTGACCGGGGGTGGGTCCCCATAAGCACCCGCTCCTCTATATCGGTGAGGTCGATGATGACTGGTGGCCCCCCACCCGTTCACCTCTGCTCGGCTCTATTCCTCGAAAACTTCTTCTGTAAAAGGTAACAACAGGATGATATGGCATGAGATCATTGCACAATATCATTGCTAAGTACTGTCACAGAGACTGATACAACACATAACCAGATGTAATCATGATTATAATGAAAATTATCATTCTTGACCTAAAGACATATAGGCTTTGATTCCCGGTAAAAGTGAAAGACCTCACATTTGATTTTAATCACTCATGACACTTACAAATCAAATTATATAAATATATAAGTACATGTAAATAAATGTAATACTTCCGACAGAAGGTCAGAGAGATTTAATGCTAATGCCTATTTCAGATCGCTCGCGGTAACGTCCATTTTATAAAATGGAAACTAGGGGGTTTGAAAATGGGCGAGAATCCGCCGATCTGAAAACCCATATTTACCACACACGCCGGAAATAATGCTCATTTTTGGACGATCTGCACAAAAGTGGAAAATCTAGCCCATTAACTTTATAGGTAGGGTATAAAAGGCAAATCTATTTGAAGGTGAATAATTAATTATTGATCATAAATAGAAAATAATGGGTGAACTATTATTTTAATGTAGGACACATCATTTTAATTGTTGTGAATAGATGTGAAAACCAAAGTTCTCAGAAAATGTTTAATGGTAGCCCATTAATAATTTTCCAAATGCACACGCTTGATTCGGAGTCTCATCTGCCGAGAAGGCATATTAGGCTCACTCCCCTTGATCTCCCTTCCTGGCCACATATTTCATTGTATATTAAAGCAAAATACTGCGGATGCTGGATCTGACGAAGGGTCGCAGACCTGAAACGTTAACTCTGTTTCTCTCCACAGATGCTGCTTGACCTGCTGAGATTTCCAGGATTTTCTGTTTTTATTTCATTGTATATTTACTGATTTATGTAAAATGAGCCCACATATTTGCAAGACAAAATTATTTTTCTTACAATCAAATAAGCAGCTGAAATTTCAGTGGTGAACAGGGCAAGCGCATCATTGGATGCAACTCCACAAATGGCATCACATGTGTACAGATAACCACAAAATCATCAGATAAAGTTTTTTTTACAGTGCTTGCTTTGTTTGAAGGTGTCTCTTGGAGCCATAATTCTAATAAATGTTCCTCTTTTGTCAACAGCAGCCTGCCAGTAGCATCATTGGCCCAGAAGAAGGCTGTGTCTCCGAGCATCTTGTATCCTTCTGCCCAATGCTCAGATTAATGACATTAAAAAACAGACGAAAACGGCAACAGAAAAAAATCCAGATGCGTAAGAAGCAAAAGAACCCTAAATGTGTCTTTATCATAATGGGGTGGACTCCCGGGGGATGTTTTTAATCCTACTCGCTCAGCAGAAATCTGGCAGGTGGGCAATTAAAATCGTCCTGGCTCTTACTTGTCTGAAAGCCGCCATGATCGTAACATCTGCAATTTTAACCTGCTCTCCTGAGCAGTTAGCAAGAACACTTGCCTGAAGCCAACAGGATCCTTTATTACATGTTGACTATTTTGCTAAATGTTCGACTGGGTCGAACAACTAGGTTTGCAACTAACTTATAAGGTTCACGAATTGGTCAGAACAAAGAATCAAATGACTGTAGTTTAAGGCAAAATGGTTTATTATCACTACCTTAAGGTTACACACATGTAATGCAAAAGCTGTATTTCTACTGAGTATTATATTTCCCAGTCCCAGGAGTTAATCCGACTCCGCTCTGGTTGCTAGCTTCGAACTCTTAGCCCGAGGTCCCTCTGTCGAATGTTGATCCTAGGTCTCCGCTAACCCTGTCTATGGGGGTCCCAGGTCTCCGCTAACCCTGTCTATGGGGGTCCCAGGTCTCCGCTAACCCTGTCTATGGGGGTCCCAGGTCTCCGCTAACCCTGTCTATGGGGGTCCCAGGTCTCCGCTAACCCTGTCTATGGGGGTCCCAGGTCTCCGCTAACCCTGTCTATGAGGGTCCCAGGTCTCCACTAACCCTGTCTGTGGGGGTCCTATCTTTATACCCCATAATTCTGGTGCCTATGTGCAGGAGCTCACACAATCTATTTCCCCTATTGCCTTATAGGTTTTACGGCCTTGGTGCCTAAATTATCTCTGTCTTACAGCGGTTCTCATCTCCCTTTCATAGCTCTGGTTTGTGTCAACAGTCTCAGAATGCTCAAAATCAGCACAGTGGTGGTCCTGCTTCCCCTCCCCTATGTCTCTTTTGCAAGAACATGTTGTTTAGACACTCACAGGCTTTAGCCCTTGAAACACACCACCTGGTACTGTGAGATAACATTTAATTGCCTAGGTGGCAGTTGTTTAGCTTATTTCCACATTACATATGCATGTTGTGACCCAATGACATCATTGAGACCAGACTGTAATTTTAACTTCACATACATATTTGTCAGTATGGAGGTATTATTTCCTCTTGTGAGTTACTACAGTGATTACAATCAATGACCTGTTGACCAGTTTGATCCAGTATTTGTGTTGCATTAGAGGTTGCATGAAGTGGTATTTGTGTTGTATGAAGTGACATCTCTGTTTCACTCTTTGTATGGCTTTTTCCACCTCATAAAATGCTGAAGTTGCATAGATTTTGCTAGCTTCGGCTACTGCAACTATCATCTGCTCTCTGTACATCCATGTTCTCTTCGTCACCTGGCTCTGAATTGGTGATCCATTATCCCGACTACAACTCACAAGGCTTGTTTTTATCCCACTTAAATCCATTTTATATTGATCAGTGATCTCTCCTTGAGCTTGAATCCTGGTATTAAACATATATTTTGTATGCAATATGCTTCTTAGGTGAGAAATATGCCTCAAATGTTTTCACTAAATCCTTCAGTTTCCATTTATGCTGTCCTTCACCACACATAATTATATTATAAATCTCTATTGTTTCTCCACCTATCAAGTAATGAACTGGCCTTCACTTTATCTGTTTCATCTCCTAAGCGTGTTGCAGTTGCACAAACTTCAAAGCATTGGTTCTATTTTCTCCACATTTCGGCAGCATCTCTTTCTAGTCTCAATTGATCTGGGAGCTTCAAACCTTCCATTTCGATCCGAGTTCTGACACCAAGTAAAGATTTTTAGTCTATTTGAACAACGCCCAGAAGACTGTCTGTATCATTCTCAAGTTTTATTTAATATGTCTCCTTTCATCTGAGCACATAATGGGGCTGCTTTATCTTTGATTAGTATCCAGGTTCTGACAAACTCTCAGCTTTACCTACCCTCTTATTTCCCTATCTCCAGCACCCTTGATGCACCCAGGGCTTCTTATACAGATAGTTGCAATTTTGGTCCTAATTGCTGATTACCACAATTTGAATTTGCCAGGAGGTGCTAAACCTTAGCACTCAAAGGTGATTAGACACAATTTTCGTCGAGCAGTATATGTGGGCTCCGCGGACCCATTTCCACTGAAGGTGTGGAGTGCACAGGCTGACACATAGAGACAGGTTTCAGGATGGCTCAGGGACCGAGGAAGAGGGTGCACAGGTTCTTGGATGTGACAGTGGAGGTCCTGGTAAAGAAGATTCAATGGAGGAGAAATGTCCTGTACCGGTAGAGGGGAAGGAGTTGACCTCGCCCTCGTCTTCCTGTCATTCTTGACCCACTCTCTTGCAGCAGCTGGTGCTGCTCTGCCTGGCCTCATGTCCTCCAATCACTCCTCCTGCAGTCCAAGGCAGAACCCGAGCAAGGTGACCATGCCCAATCACTCCCTTTCACCTGGTGACTCCCACAAGGTGTCCAATAAGGTACAGTAGCACAACACTCACCCTTTTTAGGTGAAATCCTCAGATAATTTCAAGAATTAATGTTGATACTTCTTGACAAACGGTCCCAGAAAGTCTCCCGATGTGTTTCCAAAATCGTCTTCAAACCTCCAGCAGCAAGTGAACAGTAAAAGCTGACATATCTTTAAATAGCACTCAAAATCCTCTGCAACAACTTTTTTACTCCAATTAGCTGGTTGCTATTAGGAGATGGCATTAGAACAAGCGTGAGCTGCCAAAATGACATGCAGCCTCCATAATGAATACAAGCAGGCAATTTAAGTGGCAATCAGCCTGTTAATGATCCTCTCGGTGGCCGTTCCCAGGCTTCAACTCCTTTACCAAGATGGAGTCTTGTGCAAAACGTAGGCGAAACCATTCATGAACCCAAGTTTGCCACCTCAGAGGTTCTTTAGCACCTGAAGGAGCCGTCAAAAATCACCCCCAAGAACTCACAAATTTGGGAGTCCACTATCTGTTGCCAATGTTTCCCAGTTGTTGTGAGGTGGCTTCTGCTTTAAAAAGAATGTAAAAAGTGAGTAATAGCTTCAGATACCATAAGACACAGTATAACCCAAATACCTGCATTCAGCACATAATAGGAGGGATGACAGGTGCATGCATCAAGCAACTAGGGGGCTGAAAATGCATTCCTGGTTCATTGGTACTGTTAACACATTCTTCTTGGAGCATTTCATGTTGCTAGCTGTTAGAAATGGCCTCTTTACGACTATTTCTGGTCACTTTAAATAATCAGGTTCGAGTGCAACCCAATATGGTGGATAATTGTGTTTAATCAGAGCTTAAGATGGAACATGACACATTAGATATGCAGTAAAAACATATGACCGTAACAATAGTTGGAATCGATCCAATCGGACAGACAGTTGACACGTGAGTAATTGTGTTCTTCCTATCATCTGGGGCTTCCTTCACTCTCTCTCTCTCTCACTCTCTCTCTTTCTCTCCTTCCATCTATGAGCCTCCTTCTCTTTCTATTCTTCCATCAGTGTGCCTCCTTCTCTTTATCTTTCTTCTGTCTGTGTACCTCCTTCTCTCTCTCTCTCTTCCGTCTGTATCTACAAGCTTTCAGAAGGTGACTTTTATCTATTTTTAGGGGTGGGCCTGAACCTGAATATTGACAAGACCTTTTGACCTATAGAAGTCCCCCTAAAAACTTGATATCCAATAAGACTTCTAGTTCTTTGTCTCATTTCTTGTTTCAAGAACCTGCCCTAACAATAGCTAACAATTTTGGTCACATGTCATCATTTATAAGAACATAAGAAATAGGAACAGGAGTAGGCCATACAGCCCTTCGAGCCTGCTCCGCCATTCAATAAGATCATAGCTGATCTGATCATGGACTCAGCTCCACTTCCCTGCCCGCTCCCTATAACCCCTTATCGTTTAAGAAACTATCTATTTCTGTCTTAAATTTAATCAATATCCCACCTTCCACAGCACTCTGAGGCAGCAAATTCCACAGATTTACAACCCTCTCAGAGAGGGAATTTCTCCTCATCTCCGTTTTAAATAGGGGGCCCCTTATTCTAAGATCATGCCTTCTAGTTCTAGTCTCCCCCATCAGTGGAAACATCTGCATCCACCTTGTCAAGCCCCCTCATAATCTTATACATTTCGATAAGATCACCTCTCATTCTTCTGAATTCCAATGAGTAGAGGCCCAACCTACTCAACCTTTCCTCATAAGTCAACCATCTAATCCCCGGAATCAACCTAGTGAACCTTCTCTGAACTGCCTCCAAAGCAAGTATATCCTTTCATAAATATGAAGACCAAAACTGCACGCAGTATTCCAGGTGTGGCCCCACCAATATCCTTATATAACTGTAGCAACACTTCCCTGCTTTTATACTTCATCCCCTTTGCAATAAAGGCCAAGATTCCATTGGCCTTCCTGATCACTTGCTGTACCTTCATGCTATCCTTTCGTGTTTCATGCACAAGTTCCTCCAGATCCCGCTGTACTGCGGGAGTTTGCAATATTTCTCCATTTAAATAATAACTTGCTCTTTGATTTTTTTCTGCCAAAGTGCATGACCTCACACTTTCCAACATTATACTCCATCTGCCAAATTTTTGCCCACTCACTTAGCCTGTCGATGTCCTTTTGCAGATTTTTTGTGTCCTCCTCACACATTACTTTTCCTCCCATCTTTGCATCGTCAGCAAACTTGGCTACGTTACATTCGGTCCCTTCATCCAAGTCGTTAATATAGATTGTAAATAGTTGGGATCCCAGCACTGATCCCTGCAGCACCCCACTAGTTACTGGTTGGCAACTAGAGAATGAATCATTTATCCCTACTCTCTGTTCTCTGTTAGTTAGTCAATCCTCTATCCATGCTAATATATTACCTCTAACCCCTTGAACTTTTATCTTGTGCAGTAACCTTTTATGTGGCACCTTGTCAAATGCCTTCTGGAAGTCCAAATACACCACATCCACTGGTTCCCCTTTATCCACTCTGTTCATTACATCCTCAAAGAACTCCAGCAAAATTGTCAAACAAGATTTCCCCTTCATAAATCCATGCTGACTCTGCCTGACCGAATTTTGCTTTTCCAAATGTCCTGCTACTGCTTCTTTTATAATGGACTCCAACATTTTCCCAACGACAGATGTTAGGCTAACTGGTCTATAGTTTCTTGCTTTTTGTCTGCCTCCTTTTTTAAATAGGAGCATTACATTTGCAGTTTTCCAATCTGCTGGGACCGCCCCAGAATCCAAGGAATTTTGGTAAATTACAACCAATGCATCCACAATCCCTGCCATTACTTCTCTTAAGACACTCGGATGCAAGCCATCAGGTCCAGGGGATTTATCTGCCTTTAGTCCCATTATCTAACTGAGTACCACCTCCTTAGTGATTGTGATTGTGTTAAGTTCCTCCTCCCCTACTCCCCTACTCCCCTAGACTATCCACTGTCGGAATATTATTAGTATCCTCTACCATAAAGACTGACACAAAATATTTGTTCAGAGTTTCTGCCATCTCCATGTTCCCCATTACTAATTCCCCGGTCTCATCCTCTAAGGGACCAACATTTACTTTAGCCACCCTTTTCTTTTTTATACACCTATAGAAACTCTTGCTATCTGTTTTTATATTTTGCGCTAGTTTACTTTCATAGTCTATCTTCCCTTTCTTAATCATTTTTTTAGTCGTTCTTTGCTGGCTTTTAAAAGCTTCCCAGTCTTCTGTCCACCCACTAGTTTTGGCTACTTTGTATGACCTTGGTTTTAATTGGATACCATCCTTTATTTCTTTAGTTAGCCACGGATGGCTATCTTTTCTCTTACACCCTTTCCTACTTACTGGAATATATTTTTCTTGAGAGTTGTGAAATATCTCCTTAACTGTACACCACTGTTCATCAACCGTCTTACACGTTAATCTATTTTCCCAGTCCACTTTAGCCAACTCTGCCCTCATACCTTCATAGTCTCCTATATTTAAGCTTAGTACGCTGGTTAGAGATCCAACTTTCTCACCCTCCATCTGAATTTGAAATTCAATCATGCTATGATCACTCAGTCTGAGATGATCCTTTGCTAGGAGATTTTTTTTTAATCCTGTCTCATTACACAGGACCAGACCTAAGTTAGCCTGTCCCCTGGTTGGTTCCGTTACATAATGCTCAAGCAACCCGTCTATGAACTCTTCCCTCAAGGCTACTCTGACCAATTTGATTTGTCCAATCAATATGGAGGTTAAAATCACCCATGATTATTGCTGTTTCCTTTTTACAAGCCCCCAATATTTCCTGATTTATTCCCCAGACCAACAGAGTTGCTATTGTTACGGGGCCTATAAACTACGCCCACCAGTGACTTTTTCCCCTTATTGTTCCTTATCTCCACCCAAACTGTTTCAACACTCTTATCATTTGAGCCAATATCATTTCTTACTATTGCAGTGATTCCATCCTTTATCAATAGAGCTACCCCACCTCCTTTTCCTTTCTGTCTGTCCTTCCGGATTGTCAAGTACCCCTGAATATTTAATTCCCAGTCCTGGTCACCTTGCAACCACGTCTCTGAATTGGCTATCAGATCATGCCCGTTTGTCTCAATTTGTGCTGTCAACTCATCTATCCTGTTACAAGTGCTGCGTGCATTTCAACAAAGTTCCTTTAAGTTTGTTTTTTTTATCCTTTTTTCCTGCTTGTTTCCTCCCTCCTTCAAACTCGCTTTCTTTATTTTTGCTTTCTAATTCCAGCTTTATTCCCCTCCGTCCTGAATCTAGTTTCAGGTTCCCATCCCCCTGCCAAGCTAGTTTAAACCCTCCCCAACAGCACTAGCAACCCCTCCCATGAGGACATTGGTCCCGGCTCTGTTGAGGTGCAACCCGTCCAGCTTGTACAGGTCCCACCTCCCCCAGAAGCGATCCCAATGCTCAGGAAACTAAAGCCCTCCCGCCTGCACCATCTCTCCAGCCACGTATTCATCTGCCCTATCCTTCTATTTCTGTACTCACTAGCTCGTGGCACTGGGACTAATCCGGAGATTACTACCTTTGAGATCCTACTTTTTAATCTCTCTCCGAGCTCCCTAAACTCTGCCTGAAGGACCTCATCCCTCTTCCTACCTATATATTTTGTACCGGTGTGGACCACGACCTCTGGCTGTTCACCCTCCCCCACTGCAGCCACTCAGTGACATCCTTGACCTGGCACCAGAGAGGCAACATGCCATCCTGGAGTCACGTCTGCGGCCGCAGTAACGCCTGTCTGCTCCCCTGACGATTGAATCCCCTACCACTATAGCCCTTCCATTCTTCTTCCTCCCCCGCTGTGCAGCTGAGCCAGCCATGGTGCCGTGGACTTGGCTCTGGCTGCACTTCCCAGAACCACCATCGCCCCCACCGGTACTCAGAACAGAGTACCGGTTGGAGAGCGAGATGGACTCAGTGGACTCCTGTACTACCTGCCTAGTCTTCCTCTTCTGTCTGGCGGTCACCCACTCCCTCTCTGCCTGCACACTCTTAAACTGGGTGGTAACCGCCTCTAGAAACATGCTATCCACATTGCTCTCAGTCTCGCGGATGCACCACAGTAACCCCAGCTGCCGCTCAAGCTCCAAAACGGAGCTCAAGTTGGTGCAGCCGAAGACACCTCCCGCACAGGTGGTCACCCCGGCTGCGCGAAGCACTCAGGACTTCCCACATGCCACAGGATGTGCAATCCACGGGACTGAGCTGCCCTGCCATCCCTCTAGTTATACTCGCAACTATTGAGTAGATCTAAATTCTAAACCTTAGCACAACACACACAGCCGCTAATCAGCAAACAGCCGATTTAATAAACTGGCTCTCCTTAGATAATAAAGATCACATATAAATACTGGCAGATGCTACTTACAACAATGCCAAAGGTTTCCTACTGAAAGGAAAAAGAAAAATACACAAATCCACCAGTCAATCACTTACCCGCTTGGCTGTGACATCACACTTCAATTTTGATTTTTTTTAACTTTTTGTCCCTGCACCAACTTTTTGTCCTCTGACTCTCGGGTCCCTTTTATGGGACTCTCGATCCTCCTGCTCCTATTGCTTTTCTGTAGAATTCCTTTCATTTCTCTCTGTTTATACTAACACATGGTTTCTTCCTGTGGAAAACATTTCATCTATCTTGTCCTTGTTCCTCAATACAAAGCCGAGTCCTTTGAACTATGAGGCCCAAGCCAGAGCTTTGTCAGCTCAACCAGTCTTTACGATATAGCAACATGCTTGTGTTTACACTAATTGCTGCAAACTTCCGTCGATTCTAAGCCTATCCATACAAATTGTCTTAAGATACATAAACAAACTAAAGCTTTGACTTGAAAATCACAGATAATTAACATTTCTCTATCATTCTAACCAGACACCTCGTCGCCAGATCAGAACAATGATTTAAACACAAATTTCACATTTGTATCAGTTTTATACATTTTTAGGTATCCTTAGTTTCTAACTGTCTCCACCTTGAGAGAGAGAAAACTCTGTTTCGATCTCTTATTTACAAACATCTACTAACCATGTCAACTCTAGGGGCCAAATTTCCCCATGAGTTGCACCGTTTTTTTTGGTGTAACTTGATTTTTTTGGTGTGTCTTTTTAGTTGCAAATATGGCCATTTAATTTGCGCCAGTTTAAGTGAGTTAGTTATGGTTTTTTGTTAGGTCAGTTTTTTTTTCAAAAGGGGGCGTTTCCAGCCACTTACACCATTTATGCCAATTTAGCCAGAAAAATGTTGTACTAAACTAACTTGGCAGCGTATGTTGATGTATGTAGCACTCAAATCACTGACTCCACACAGTCTGGTGTTGTAGTAACTGCTGTGACCTTGGTCCTTTATTGTGTAACTCCAGAGTGCCCTTCAGGTGTGGTGGGCAGCCTTTTATACTCTATCTCGCAGGTACTTTCGGATCTTCCACCACAGTGCCCCTTGTGGCGCACCATTGTAACGATACATTTAATGTACATGGGCAATACATAACATCTCACTTCCCCGCTCAGTTCCAAAAGCAAATTGCCGGTAACCTCGGCCTGGTTCGTCCTGGTTGATTTGTGAGTGTGAGTCCATGACCATCCACTTCCCTCTTCCCCCCCCGCCCCATGTAGAGATTATACTTGTGATCCGGTGCAAACATGTGGTGTTTGCAGTCCTTACATGGGTGATACAAGTTCACAAACATAATCTCCAGTAGAAAGCAGGTACACATGGACAGTACATTTGTATGCGTTGAAGAGTTATATCAAAAGGTTGCAGATACACTGAACAGACTGAACAGTTATTTAATCCCAGCTCCACTGGGTGAGGTATGGTGGCAACATACTGACCCTTTTTGCCCGAGGTAATGGGCTGCACTGAGACAGGGTATCGCAACTAGTGCGTTGCCTCTGTTCTCAGAAAATAGTTGCCTTTTGCGGCTTGTCTGCAGCCACTGAACAATTGCATAAATTACATAAAATCAGAAATCGCATTAATCCATTAGTCATGTTAGTCACAGATCCATTAACCCTTTTAACTGTGCATTGTGATATTAACTCTTTTCACCAATCATCTCAATCATTTTAATCACAGTAATTATTTTAGCATCAAAATATTAACTCTTGTCATAAATCACGTCATCATACAAATCACAGTAATCATTTTGACTCATTCTTGCCCTTACAAAAGTCTCTTTGTGGGGACCGCCAACGGTGTAAGGCCCCTTTAAGACTCCCGGGTACATTTCCCTTTTAAGACGCCATTTTGATTTTTCCACGATGTTTCTACTGGGCGCCGCCATTTTAGGTGCTCTGCTGGTGCCTGCCTGCCCCTCTCTGCAGAACTCTGTTGCCACGAGGCTCGCCGCCATCTTGAACTCGCTGTGCTGCTGCCTGCTCTCCCTCTCTCTCTCCCCGCAAACAGCTGGCGACCAAAGCGGTCTGGAAGAGTGCTCCGGCCACGGGCGAAGTGAAGAAGCTTCATCGCCACAGACCCGGCACCGTGGCTCTGAGGGAAATCCGCCGCTACCGGAAATCCACCGAGCTGCTGCCTGTCCTCCCTCTCTCTACTCCAGCTCGGTCGGCACTGCTGCTGGTTCCAGCGCCTCTTTCTCACACTCAGACTTTGCAGGGGGAGAGTCGACAGCCGCCGCTGCTCTGCCCAACCCCACACACGCTTCCTTCGCTGCCATCCGATCCGAAGGTGGAGGCCTGCTCTGTCTGCGAACACGGGGGACAGCGGTCTGTGGAGGAATGAAGTCTTCCCAGCTCGCACGGACCCTCCCCATCTATCTCCAGCCGAGTAGCGTCGGCCCATCGCCTGCAATGATCCACAAAGGTAAACCGTGTGTCTCGCCACCGTGAGATACCTGCACATCCGCTCTGCCAAGAACAGGTATCAGTTCCTTGGTGTAGGTGCGCAGCTTCGCCGTGACCGGGACCAGCTTGGGTCGTGCAGCTGGGTTAATCCACAGTTTATCAAAAGTTTCCTGACTCATCAGTGACTGACCCGACCCCGTGTCCACTTCCATACTCCGTTAATCTTGGCTTCCATAATCACTGGGGCCGAATCGTCGGTACACGTATACAGTCCAAACGCATCATCATCTTCTACCTGGGGCTGGGATGCCCGTCGAGCCAAACCTCAATGCTCCTCGCTGGATAACAGATCATCTACCATCTCCTCAGCCACGCGGTGAGTCGTGTTTCTTTTGCACATACGCTGAAGGTGGCCTTTCGTGTAGCAGGTATTGCATGTATACTCCGCAAACCTGCACCGGTGAGCCCCATGGCTTCCTCCGCAGCGCCAGCATGGTGCTACTCGATTAGCCCCCCTCAGCGGACTCTGAGTTCCAGGACCCTGAGGTCCGTGCTCTCTGCCCTGGGCAGAGCCACGTTCTGCAGTTTTGTCCGTGACAGGTGCTATCCTGTGAATGGTACCTGCCGGGTTCGAGACCATGTGGATCATCTGTTTGGTGCTACAAGTCGAGGTCATAAATGCCCGGCTGATGTTGATGGCTTGCTGCAGGCTGACTGTAGGTTCAGTAGATAGCAGCTTGTGAAGGAGACCCTCATGACCAATCCCCATAACAAAGACATCTCGCAACGCCTCATCAAGGTGTGTGCCAAAATCGCACGGCGCCACAAGTCTCCTGATGTCTGCAACATATTTTGTGACATCCTGGCCCTCAGGTCTGCAGTGGTGGTAGAATTTGTATCTGGCCGTGAGCATGCTCTCCTTCGATTTCAGTTGGTTACGAATGAGTTCAATCAGCTCCTCATATGACTTGTCCTTGGCGCTCGCGGGTGCCAGCAAATCCCTGACGAGACAGTAAACCTCCTCGCCACAACTGGACAGCAATATCGCCTTACGCTTCTCTATCAGTGTGTTCGTGTCCCCTGTCAGGTCGTTTGCTATAAAATAGTACTCAAGCCTTTCTGTAAAGGCATCCCAGTCATTACCCTCTGTGAAATCCTTTAGCATGCCCAAAGTAGCCATGGTTGCGTGAAGAGCTTGTCCATGTCCTCGTCGGCAATTTGTGATGTATGTAGCACTCAAATCACTGACTCCACACAGTCTGGTGTTGTAGTAACTGCTGTAACCTTGGTTCTTTATTGTGTAACTCCAGAGTGCCCTTCAGGTGTGGTGGGCAGCCTTTTATACTCTGTCTCGCAGATACTTTCGGGTCTCCCACCACAGTGCTCCTTGTGGCGCACCATTGTAACTATACATTTAATGTACATGGACAATACATAACAGTATGTGTCCACTTCTGTCCACACTGAAAGACCTTACTTACAGTTAAGGAATTGGTGCAAGTAACTACATTTAAAGCACCACCAAGCACCAAACAAAGCACAAAAAGTAATAAGTAATTAATTAATAAATAAAATAGAAGGAACCCTGCACCTAAAGCACCAAGACCAAAGTAATAAGCAATCAATAAATACTAAATAAAAAAATAGAAGGAACCCTGCACCTAAAGCACCAAAAACAATTAGTAAATAACAAATAAAAAATAGAAATCCTACCTTAGGGAACGCAGCGGGCCGCCAATCAGGGAGCCCATTTGGCCAGGGCTAGGGATGGTGTGCTTCGGCCCCTCCCACACAGCCTGCAGCACACGTTTGCCGAAACGGCCTGTCAGGAGCTACTGCACATGCGCGCAGACTCTAGCATGCATGTGCAGAGATCCCCGCACTGTTTTCAGTGCCGGGACCTAGCTCCGCCCCCTCTCTTCATTGTACGCCATGCCAGCTCCACAGATGGCCCGAGAATCAGCCATGATCGCAGGGAGTTTTTTCCGCGCTGCTTCTGAGGTAAAAAGTCGGCAGGGGGCTCGGAGGTGCGCGGAAAAAACCGGAGGGCCAAATTTGGGCCCCAGATTATTGGTTTGATGGTTCAATCGGTATGTCATTTGTGCCCAAGGCTGCTGACGAACATTATAGGCTACTTCCCACCACTTGTACTCCCCTAACTTGCTCATTACTTTCTCAATTTGGGCATTATCTTGCTGCATTTTAACCAAGTGTTTCTGGGAGGTACAACTTCTTTAAATAATGGACTTTAAACAGAGATAGTGGTGGAATCGGATGTCCGAATTTTACCACCGCCGTTAGGGCCTCCTGCTGCATAGTAATATTTACTTGTTTTTGGGTTATATTGTGAATTCTTATAGGAATCAAATGGGGGTTTCCTACCCTAATCATTTCAGTAGGTCTTAAGCAGAAGTTGACCATCTGACCTGACAGGTGTCTAGCCCTTGGTTATATTGGGTAGCAGAGGTGGTCACACAATAGCGTCCTTGGCTTAGATAACTAACCCGATTATTACCCATGTTTGTACTTGGATGGTGCAAGTAGGTGACTCTTCATCTGTAGTGAACCCACATGCTGGTATCCCTGGTTCGAGTGTCACATCTACACATCCATAATCCTTTATTTTTAGTACAACAATTCAAATTAGGGGCCTTCCAGGTCACACCTTGCTTAATCAAATAGTGTGGATATTCTGCATATTGTTTGTGTACCTTCCCTTCCACAGATCGTATTGAATCTTACCTTAAACACTTCCTACCTATTTATCTTGTTTAATCAGGGAACTATAGGACTACTAGTATGAGAATGCTTTTGGAGTCTGAATAATCATTATTCTCCCCACCTGGGCACGGTAATTTGGCATAGTAAGCTAACCCATGTTTCCTGGCAGTACACCATGGTTCAGTCTTGTTAAACCATTTCTCTAAATGTTTGTCATTCACAAAGTTAGGTATCTGATTACTTTCGATGTCCATCAGACCCTTCTGTAACTGATCCAATAGGAAACTCCCATACATAGCACAGGTGATACCCTTAGAAGACTGGTCCTTACTTCCATCAGATTCTTTAGTTATCTCATTAACCTTATCCTGAATCTCTCAAAAATTGTGTACCATGTCTAAGGTTGTGTTAGTGCTTCTTGCAGTTTTTTAATTTGGTCTGAATCTTCCTTATTTATTTTGGTTAAAATTCCTTTCAATTATCCTCTCATAACCTTATAATATTCCCACATAGATTCTATGTCAATTCTATTCTATGCTATAGTTCCTGCTGTGCTCCTATTACCATCCATTCTCCCAACCCTCGCCTATTTCTCGACTTACTCGTACCATTTTCTCCCCCTACCACTGGTTCGTACCATTGTCCATCAATCGGGGGCCAAGATTCATCACTCTCTATTCCCGTATTCCTTTCAACAAAATCCTTAACTATTTGCCTCATCAGATAACTGTAAAATAGCTCATGTGCATGGTTGCACAGGCCTTTGGCATTTGGACTGCTGAAAGATTAAATATCACTGGGACAATCTCATATCTAACATCATTATATAGGCTCTCATGGGTGCGAGTTACTACCAAACCATTATCAGGACCTTCTGTTATTTTGGGACAGTTTCCTTTCCTACTATTGGTTTTATTTAGTGATCTTCTCTTTTTTCTGTGTTGTTACTACTTCACCTCCACTTCACCTTCACCTGCACAAAATTTGTTTAACATAGTTTTCAGAGTTTGATTTCCTCTTTCCACCATTCCAGATGATTGTGGGTGATGGGAGATGTGAAGTTTATGCGAGATACTCATTATTCGTTGTAGTTCGGTAAAAATTTGGGCAATAAAGTGTGATCCTTGATCGTCATCAACTTGGATCGGCATTCCCCACCTGCAGATCACCTCATCCAATAAAAGTCGAGCCGCTGTCAATACAGTGTTTGTTTTACATGGAAAAGCCTCCATCCATTTGTAAATTTATTAACTATAACTAGACAATACCACAAACCAGAAGGTCCTGTAGGTAAGGGCCTTATAAAATTAATTTGAAAGTGAGTCCATGGCCCATCAGGAGGAGGGGAACTACGCAACAGTGCACGATTAATGTGGGCACTTGGATAGTGCTGCAAGCAGGACAGGCAACGATTCACCCTTTGAGTAATATCTGTCACACAATGGGGATACCATGCAAATTTCCGTAGCTTCTGAATGGTTACATTAGCTGAATAGTGTCCCCCTACCAGTTGTGAGTGGAAGAGGTCAAACTTTTCGGGTGCCATGGATGGGGGAACACAGGCAACTGGGGAATCGGATGATTGCCATTGCAAGTGGGGATTGTACATTAACAGAGGGACAGCTTTCCCAGACTGATCCAGATCGAATTGTATGTCTGTAGCCCATGGAGTGGGCTGAGGTAACGGACATCCATTTTGATGCCATGCAATAACAACTGCATAGGGGAAATAACTGGACTGGAGGGAAGGGAGGTCGATTTTCCCACTTGGGATACTCGAGACTGACCTTAAGGGAGGAGCAAGGGCTTGCCAAAGGTCTCCGTTAATGGCGGTGTCCTTAACAGCTCGATGTACCTGTGAGTTACCCTGGGTGTGTATATTAGAAGAACGTGAGTGTGACTTCACCTTACCAACATAAACAGGCGCTGAACGGGAATTTAAAGAGTCCCAAAGGGAAGTAAAGAGATCTGCATGGAGGAGGGTCTTACCATCAACAGTATAAAAATTATTCCAAGCATACAGTGGTAAAGATAACAAAGTGTTAATTGCATAGGCACTATCTGACCAAACATTAACAAATATGTCATGGGTAATTTGGATCACTGTCACCAGGGCTGCAACTTCAGCACATTGAACAGAGTGGGGAATGCATTTATATTTAAGTTCTCGGTCAGGCATAACTACTGTAAATCCAGTAAAGGGCTTTCCATCCCTGTGATAGGATGATCCATCAATATAGACATCCTGGGCATTACTTAACAGAGTAGGAGAGACGGGGTGACCATCGAACTTCAGTGGCGGAAGTGGACATTCGTGACTTGCCTCCTCGTACAGTAGGCACTGAGGTCGTAGAATTGTCTGCTTTGCTGTTATTTCCAAATCTTGCTGAGTTAACAGAAGAGTCCAATGACTGAGCCGAGTGGGGGATTCCAAAGTGTCCCCTGGTTTGATTAGAAGATTCAAAAGGAGTGCAGGGGGCTGTGGATAATTATTTTGTTCAACCCGGTCATGAATGTGAAATGTTTAACCGCCCAAAAAGTAGCCATTATGTCGCTCACACACAGTGTAATTCGTCTCCATGCCAGCCAAAATGCAAGAGGCGTACGCCATTGACATTAGTTTATCATGTACCTCTTGGCACAGACTGGCAGCTAGACTCTGATCTGTGGATCCCACATCCAGGTGGCAAGGCTTGTCTCAGTCAGGACTTGTCAGGCATGTGTCTTGCATAACCGCAGTTTTAAGGAGGGACACCGCCATGGTAGGCTCAGCTGTCCAATCACGCGCCACAGAATCCTGTTTGTCCTTTAATAGTTCATATAGGGGTTTGGCCAGCTCTGCAAATCTGGGAATAAACGAGCATTGGTATCCCACCAGACTCAAGAAGGAATGAAGTGCAGTTTTGGATGCAGTCAAAGGTAAACGCTGAATCACATCAATCTTATGCTGGTCTGGACAAAGCCCCTTCGGTCCCACATTAACTCCTAAAAATATCACTTCCGGTTGTAACAATCGTGTCGCCTTTGGATTAATTGTTAGTCCAGCCTTCAGAAGAAGGTCCAGTAACTTCTCCATTAGTTCAATATGAGTCTGTTGGTCAGGTGTAGCAAACAAAAGGTCATCGACAGACTGCAATAGACAATCAGGTCTCGAGAAAGGTTTAATTATCTGAGCCATCCGTTTGGGGATTATAGTCGGGGGGTTGTAAAAACCTTGAGGCAAACATGTCCATGTACAACTTTGATCTTCAAAGGTGAAGGCAAACTTACACTGATCCTCTGCTCGAACAGGAATATTCCAGAACCCATTTGAAATGTCACAGGTGGAGAAGTAGCAGCTACCTGGTGGAATCTGGGATCGGAGATGGGAGTCTCCCGAACAACAGGGGCGCAAGCTGGGGTTACCGAATTAAGCTTGAGATAATCAATTGTTAGACGCCAACTATCGTCTGGTTTCTTAACTGGCCAGGTTGAAGAAATAGTTGTAAACAGCCAGTGTGGATAACACCCTGTTTTAACAACAAGTCAAAAGTAGACCGAGCATAAGGTTTACTCTCAGCTGGAATGGAATACTGCTTAACAGGAGAGTGGGAGGGTCCATTAATCTCCTCATCTCCTGACATTCTTCCACAATCATGTTTGTAAATGGCAAAAACCTCTGAAAATTTCAGAATTAGTGTATTGACCACGGGGTCTTCAGTACCAGGAAGGGCGAAGCCATTGGGATTTTTAATCGCATATACCGAATGGGCATCCGAAATAGGTGTCGGTGAACCCCCATTAAATTGCCACCAAAGACAATTATTCGCGTAGTCAAGGACAGCACGGTGTTTATGCAGCACGTCGCTTCCACGGATACCTTTCTGGTCATGGGTGACCATATATACAGGAGAAGGGACATCAATGGAATTCCCATCGACAGACAAGACTATGGAGCTCAATCTCTGATTAGCTAACTGAGTAGAAACATTATACCTGGAAAGGTTTATGACGGTGCCAGAATGGGAAAATGGAGCAGGTCATGTAAAATAGTCATGGTGGAACTGGAATCCATGAGCATAACATGGCGGCAGCCTCCATGATCAGTGGCCTGGACAAAGGGTCGTCCGTCCTCCCCGCACCAGACAGGAGAAGACAGGGTCACTACGGAGGCCCGTGACTGTCACTGGGGCCGTGTGTCTGGGAGTGCATCTCCGTTTTTCCTCCTTGTCTGATCGTGTTTCATGGCCGCAACTGCTGCCAAAAGGCATTCTAGCTGCTGCTGCACAGCGTTGCAATCAGGCCCGTTACCTTCACAGATTGGGGCTTGGTAACGTGGACCATTATTCGGACATTGACTATAGCAGCATTCGCAAGCATAATGTCCAGGCTTATAACAGTTATAACAAATTAAGGTGCATCTCTCTCCTGGCTGGGGAGGGTTCTGTGGAATCAGAGGACCATCCCCCATCAAAACTTTGGACTCATTAGGGGCGAGGGATGATTTACCTCGGTCCCAAGCTCGAGTGCAAGAGTCCAACAGATCAGCCCACGGGGTTTCATGATGGACATTAACACCAAGAATGTCCCTTACGAGAGAGAGCATTGATGAATGTCAGTTTAAATCCCTCAGTTTCCCAAAACTCTTGACCACCACAGTTTTCCTGGGACTGGTCGTACAAATCATACAATCGATTTGCAAAGGTGTTCGTTAGCCTCTTGCCAGGCTTTCCCAGCCGCACGGGTAAAATTGACTGATTTCATGCCCAAACGGTTACAAATTTCATCCATGACATTCCACCAACCCTTACTTTTATCATAGATTTCTCGTGGGAGTGACGCTCTCAGTTGCCCTGAGGCACTTGCTAACAGAATTTGTTTTAAGTCTTTAAATTCTGACTCGGGGTGACAGCGACAGAAATCACCCCAGTCACTTGTTAGGGCAACTGGGTTCGCTCCCCCAGTTTATTTGCCCCAAGTCTTCGGCCAGTGCTTTGCACTCCGGCGGGGTCAAACTTCAACTGATAGTAGAATTTTCTCTTTTGGAGGTAGGTTGTAGGCTGCAAAGGAGGTCTCACTATCAGATTCATCGTCCGAAAGTGTAGAGTCACCAAATCATGTGGTAGTGGTGATTATATTAACCTGCTTTGTTCTACCGGGGCAGTTTGTCCTGGATAGGGAGGGGTATGTGCAGAGATTGGGGGACTATTTTGGAAGATGGGGTTATTACTGCACTGGTCTTTTCTTATTAGATTCATAGAATCATAGAAATTTACAGCACGGAAGGAGGCTATTTCAGCCCATTGTGTCCATGCCAGCCAACAAGAGGCTAACCAGCCTAATCCCATTTTCCAGCTCTAGTTCCATAGCCCTGCAGGTTATGGCACTTCAGGTGCACATCCAAGTACTTTTTAAATGTGTTGAGGGTTTCTGTTTTTATCACCCTTTCAGGCAGTAAGTTCTAGACCCCCACATCTCTCTGGGTGAAGAAATTTCCCCTCAAATCCCCTTTAAAATTTCTATCAATTACTTTAAATTTATGCCCCCTGGTTGTTGACCCCTCTGCTAAAAGAAATAGGCCCTTTCTATCCACTATATCTAGACCCCCTCAATAATTTTACACACCTCAATGAGATCTCCGCTCAGCCTCCTTTGTTCCAATGAAAACAAATCCAGCCTATCTAATCTGTCCTCATAGCTGAGATTCTCCACTCCTGGCAACATCCTCTTAAATCTCCTCTGTACCCTCTCCAGTGCAATCACGTCCTTCTTGTAATGCGGTGAACAGAACTGCATGCAGTACTCCAGCTGTGGCCGAACCAGTGTTTTATACTGTTCAAGCATAACCCCCCTGCTCTTGTATTTTGTGCCACAGCTAATAAAGGCAAGCATTCCGTATGCCTTCTTAACCACCTTATCTACCTGGTCTGCTACTTTCAGGGATCTGTGGACATACATTCCAAGGTCCCTTTGTTCCTCTACACTTCTCAGTATCCTACCATTTAATGTGTATTCCCTTTCCTTGTTAGCCCTCCCAAAATGCATTACCTCACACTTCTCTGGATTAAATTCTATTTGCCAATGTTCTGCCCATCTGACCAGTTGATTGATATCTTCCTGCAGTCCGCAGCTTTCTTCTTCATTATCAACCACACAGCCGATTTTAGTATCATCTGCAAACTTCTTAATCATACCCCCAACATTCAAGTCCAAGTCATTGATATATACCACAAAAAGCAAGGGACCCAACACTGAGCCCTGTGGAACCCCATTGGGTACAGACTTGCAGTCACAAAAATACCCATTAATCATTACCCTTTGCTTCCTGCCACTGAGCCAATTTTGGATCCAACTTGCCACTTTGCCCTGGATCCCATGGGCCTTTATTTTTGTGACCAGTCTGCCATGTGGGACCTTATCAAAAGCTTTGCTAAAATCCATATACACTACATCATAAGCTCTGCCTTCATCGACGCTCCTGGTTACCTCCTCGAAAAATTCAATCAAGTTAGTTGTGCTGACTGTCCTTGATTAATCCGTGTCTTTCAAAGTGAAGGTTTATCCTGTCCTTCAAGATTGTCCCAATTAATAATAAGAGTCCCGAGTTTAAGGTGACTGATGGCTGCAACAGCTACCGTTTGTCTCCCCAGTTTTCCCTTCAGTTCCATGATTTGTAATTCGCATTGAGTATGGTCGGTGCTCGCCACAGGGGGTTTTTCGAGTCATTTTCTCAGGGCCCCCCTGGCGTACTCAAGTTGTGAGATCAGAGATCCATTTTTAATTTCTAACGCTTTGTTATCCTCATAGATCTGATGGTGGCACCTTGAAGCAAGTCGTGCTTCATCTGCCGAAGCTTGCTCTTGATGTAAAAGTGCACATATTGTGACGTGTCTGTTCTGCCAGTCCTGTAACTCTCTTTCAAGTGGTGCATTTCTCTTTCAGGAGTACAACTTTGCCTCCCAAGCAAGTGGCACATAAGTGTGCCGTATGCCAGCCGATTTCTGGCTTCCTTCACTTTACATTTCTTCGCATCTACCTGGGACACTCTCTCGTCCCAAATCTCAGAGTAACTCTTCTCGCTCTTCTCGTCATCTTGCACCCTCGCGATTACTGCTTGGGCCCCTAACTTATCCGAGAGAATGTTCGCAACTTTGTCTCTAAAATACGCAGCTGCCTACCCGATAACAACACCTAGTATTTCTATAAACTAAAACTGTCGTCAACTCTTTTCAACCACAATAACCCTTTTACACTCTTGGCTGGGCTCGACAATTTGTTAGAAATTGCCTCTTTACGGCTATTTCTGGTCACGAGTGTAAACCAATATGGCGGATAATTGTGTTCAATCAGAATTTAAGACGGAATATAACACATTATTATACAGTAAAAACATATGACTGCAACAATAGTTGGAAGCGATCCGATCAGACAGACGGTTGACACATGTGAGCAATTGTGTTCTTCCTATCGTCTAGGGCTTCCTTCACTCTCTCTCTCTCTACCTCTCCTTCCGTCTGTGTGCCTCCTTCTCTCTCTCTTCCATCTATGTCTACAAGCTTCCAGAATGTCATTTTTAACCTATTCTAACCTGAATATTGACAAGACCTTTTGACCTATAGAGGTCCCCCTAAAAACTTGATATCCAATAAGACTTCTAGTTCTTTGTCTCATTTCTTGTTTAAGAACCCGCCCTAAAGATGGCTTACAATTTTGGTCACATGTCATCGTTTATACCTTATCGAAGTCGCTTTTCTGTAGAATTCCTTTCATCTCTCTCTGTTTATACTAACTCAGGGTTTCTTCCTGTGGAAAACATTTCATCTATCTTGTCCCTATTCCCTCAATACAAGCTTAGTCCTTTGAACTATGAGGCCCACAACAAAATGCCTGTGTTTATACAAATTGCTACAAACATCCTTCGATTCTAAGCCTTTCCATACAAATTGTCTTAAGATACAGAAACAAACTAAAGTTATTACTTGAAAATCACAGATAATTAGCATTTCTCTATCATTCTAAGCAGACACCTCATTGCCAGATCAGAACAATGATTTAAACACAGCTTTCATATCAGTTTTATACATTTGTATTAGTTTTATACATTTTTAGGTATCCTTAGTTTCTAACAGTAGCACACATATGGAACTTATACAAAAGTAAAATACAGTGGTTGCTGGAAATCTGAAATAAAAGCAGACCTGCTGAGCATTTTCAGGAATTTCTGTTTTTATCACAGGTGGAACTTCCCCGGGTTTTCAGCTGTCCCCTTTTTTAAAAGCAGATGGTACACAGCCAGCATAATTTGAATCCCGTGCTGAAGATTTAATTTTCGAGTGAGTAGCAACTGGGGGCAGTGTGAGCAAAGTGCCACAGCAGTGCGCTGTGCCTTTGGCAGATTGCTAGCACCTAATTTCCTATTGGCCCTTATTAGAATAGAGAAGGTGGACTTCAGGCACATGCATAGACCCATTAGTGGTGTAGCATGCCCAGGTGACACGGCACATCTCAGGCTCAGAAGACTCAAAGCTTCTTAAAGGGCATTGAGCTTCAGAAAAACCAAGTGAGACAACTAGAGTATCATTGGGCACCAGCTGTGATGTTCTTGCAAGAATGTAAGTCAGTCTTTTGGCTGTTTCTGGTAGTTTTAAAGTGCTTAAAATGAAAAGGCATCTCAAGGTTTTGTTAAAAATGCTTTAAATGCATCCTGACTGCAACAAGTGGGCCATCTCCATCCATGGATACTGAATCCTAGAGATTGTAGGAAATGGGCAAGCAAAAGTACAAGTCGCGGCAAGGATAGAATAGAGAAGGTGGACTTCAGGCACATGTACAGACTCATTAGTGGTGTAGCATGCCCAGGTGACACGGCACATCTCAGGCTCAGAAGACTCAAAGCTTCTGAAAGGACATTGAGCTTCAGAAAAACCAAGTGAGACAACTAGAGTATCGTTGGGCCAAGGCTAGTTCCAGACCATTTCAGTATAACATCTGAATGAATGACACACGTGGCGCGAATTTCCATGGAGGTTCTTTCGCTTTTCCACCATAACATTGGAAGATGAGCTACAGAACCTCCAGATACATGGCATTGAATAGCATTTAAACCATTTTCTGGGGATTTTAATGTTCTTCCAATTAAGTTATGGCAGATGAGCCGGGGGAACCGCTATGGAAATTTACCCCACAATTTTTCCAAGAACACCAGAATCAACAACAACTTTTATGAATGTAGTAAAACATCCCAAGGCGCTTCACAGCAGTGTTTTAAGACAAAATAGATCAATTTGACACCGAGCCACATAAGAAGAAATGACAGCAGATGGAGGTAGGTTTTAAGGAGCATCTTAAAGGAGGAAAGAGAGGTAGAGAGGCGAAGAGGTTTAGGGAGGGAGTTCCAGAGCTTAGGGCCCAGGCAGCTGAAGTCACGGCCACTGATGGTTGAGCAGTTATAAGCAGGGATGCTCAAGAGGGCAGAATTTGAGGAGCACAGACATCTCGTGTGATGTGAAATTTTTTTCAATGCAAATTAGTATGACCATTGTAATCCCTCAGTCCTTTTTGTTCCTTCTGTAGGATCTCATTTGGGTTCCAGTGCTGGCTCCTCCTAGAACTCACCTGACACCAGTCCTGGAGAAGAAGCAGCAAATCTAGCAATCAGTCACAGTACTTAGCATAGCTACTAACAAGCTCAGAGACATGCACAGGAGGACAACACAAGTTCTGAGTCACTGACCTTGAGCGGACAGGAGCAGGAGCAGGTGGAGAAAGAGGAGCAGGAAGCATCTCCTGGAGGTGAGGTGACCTCCCTCCCCAAATATTGGCAACAGGGACTCCAACAGCGAATCAGATCTATATGGCCCAACTTTTAAGAGAAGGATGCTTTCTGAGCTCAACAGGTTTGTGGTCACTAGTGGAGCTGCAAAGATGCTTCCAATAAATGAAATGGTGCCTAGTATGGAGTCTAGCAGTCACCAAGTGCAATGCCGAGGGTTGGTTTACAGAACCCGCAGACATTCTGGTATAGAATGAAACCCAATCCCCCGTTTTTCTCTCCCTACCAAGAGACCACTTGATGGCTCAAACAGCTGCACTATCATCACATCAAATTGGTGTAGCTACTGATAACATTGCTAAAATGAGGCAGTAAATGTGGTTGTGTTTCTATGATGCCATTGAAGTCATCAGGTCTAGGCAAATGCAAAGGGTAAACTGACATGCAGGCTCAAGTAGAGTCAAGATGGACATAGTCATGGAAGATGATACTCTCTCTCAGGATAGTGACACTTCCACACTACTCCTCTGCCCACCACCCATCTGTGGAGAGTTACCAGCTGTAGCAGGCATGTAGATAATATGGAGGGTCACCCTGTACCTAACATCATAATTCAAAGACAGAGCTTAGCCCCTTCTCCCAGTTCCTTGCCAGTGGAAGTTCACTCATAAGGAGCACTAGGACAGGTAGCCATGCACATGCATCACCACCACGGTAAGTGGATAAGACCGTGGTGGAAAAAAAAGTAGATACACGCACCCACTATTAATAAATCATACTGGAAGTCAATCACTGCTGTTTGTGCCTTTATACTTTAGATGAACAGGGCAATTAGGTGTGGGTGCGCACATTGAAGATTTGAGGTTAGGAAGAGAGTGCAGCTTTGACTGGGAGAATATTCTTCCCAATTATTGTGGCTGGAGCTGTTGTATGAAAAGGTAGAAGGGCGAATGCTGCCCTTTGTTAATGAAGCAGTTGTTGATGGCTCTGGAGTGGGCCAGGTGAATATATTTATAAATGGTCATAGTGGCTTGTACTTTTTGCTTTGCTGTCTCCAAATGTGCTGATGGGGTTAGAAGATAAGGGGTGAGAGGAGGATCATGTGGAACATAAACACTGGCATAGACCAGTTAGGCCATAGGCCTGTTTCTGTGCGGTACATTCTAGATGATGTAAAAAATTAGATGAGCTGTCGGCACAAATAGTTACAAATGGATATGACCTGGTAGCCATATCAGAGATGTGGTTGCAAGGTGACCAAGACTGGGAACTAAACATTCAGGGGTACTTGACAATTAGGAAGGACAGACAAAAAGGAAAAGGAGGTGGGGTAGTTCTGTTGATAAAGGATGGAATCACTGCAATAGTGAGAAACAATATTGGCTCAAATGAGCAGGATGTTGAAACAGTTTGGGTGGAGATAAGGAATAATAAGGGGAAGAAATCACTGGTGGGCATAGTCTATAGGCCCCTTAACAGTAGCAATTCTGTTGGTCGGAGTATACACCAAGAAATAGTGGGGGCTTTTAAAAAGGGAACAATAATAATCATGGGTGATTTTAACCTCCATATGGATTAGACAAATCAAATTGGTCAGAGTAGCCTTGAGGAAGAGTACATAGCATGCATAAGGGACGGATTCCTTGAGAAATATGTAATGGAACCAACCAGGGGGCAGGCTATCTTAGATCTGGTCCTATGCAATGAGACAGGATTAATAAATAAGCTCCTAGTAAAGGATCCCCTTGGAATGAGTGACCATAGCATGGTTGAATTTCAAATTCAGATGGAGGGTGAGAAAGTTGGATCTCAAACCAGTGTACTAAGCTTAAATAAAGGAGACTACAAAGGTATGAGGGCAGAGTTGGCTAAAGTGGACTGGGAAAATAGATGAACAGTTGAGGAGCAGTTGTGTACATTTAAGGAGATATTTCATAACTCTCAAGAAAAAAATACTCCAATGAGGAGGAAAGGGTGTAAAAGAAAAGATAGCCACCCGTGATTAACTAAATAAATAAAGGATGACATCCAATTAAAAACAAATGCATACAAAGTGGCCAAAACTACTGAGAGGACAGAAGACTGGGAAGCTTTTAAAAGCAAGCAAAGAACGACAAAAAAAATGATTAAGAAAGGGAAGACAGACTATGAAAGTAAACTAGCACAAAATATAAAAACTGATAGTAAGAGTTTCTATAGGTATATAAAAAGGAAATGGGTGGCTAAAGTAAATGTTGGTCCCTGAGAGGACAAGACCGGGGAATTAGTAATGGGGAACATGGAGATGACAGAAGCTCTGAACAAATATTTTGTATCAGTCTTTATGGTAGAGGACACTAATAATATTCCGACAGTGGATAGTCTAGGGCTATAGGGGGAGAGGGACTTAACACAATCACAATCACTAAGGAGGTGGTACTTAGTAAGATAATGGGACTAAAGGCAGATAAATCCCCTGGACCTGATGGCTTGCATTCTAGGATCTGAAGAGAAGTAGCGGCAGGGATTGTGGATGTATTGGTTGTAATTTACCAAAATTCCATGGATTCTGGGGAGGACCCAGCAGATTGGAAAAATGCAAATGTAAGGCCTCTATTTAAAAAAGGAGGCAGACAAAAAGCAGGAAACTATAGACCAGTTAGCCTAACATTTGTCGTTGGGAAAATGTAGGAGTCCATTATTAAAGAAGCAGTAGCAGGACATTTGGAAAAGCAAAATTCGGTCAGGCAGATTCAGCATGGATTTATGAAGGGGAAGTCAGGTTTGACAACTTTGCTGGAGTTCTTTGAGGATGTAAGGGGAACCAGTGGATGTGGTCTATTTGGACTTCCAGAAGGCATTTGACAAGGTGCCACCATAAAAGCTTACTGCACAAGATAAAAGTCCATGGGGTAGCATGGATAGAGGATTGGCTAACTAACAGAAAACAGAGTCGGGATAAATGGTTCATTCTCTGGTTGGCAACCAGTAACTAGTGGGGTGCCACAAGGATCAGTGCTGGGACCCCAACTATTTACAATCTATATTAACGACTTGGAAGAAGGGACTGAGTATAACTTAGCCAAGTTTGCTGACGATACAAAGATGGGAGGAAAAGCAATGTGTGAGGGGGCACAAAAAATATGCAAAAGGACATAGACAGGCTAAGGGTGTGGGCAAAAATTTGGCAGATGGAGTATAATGTTGGAAAGTGTGAGGGCATGCACTTTGGCAGAAAAAATTCAAAGAGCTAGTTATTATTTAAATGGAGAAAGATTGCAAAGTGCTGCAGTACCGTGGGACCTGTGGGTACTTGTGCATGAAACACAAAAGGATAGTATATGCAGGTACAGCAAGTGATCGGGAATGCCAATGGTATCTTGGCCTTTAATGCAAAGGGGATGGAGTAAAAAAGCAGGGAAGTCTTGCTACAGCGATATAAGGTACTGGTGAGGCCACACCTGGAATACTGTGTGCAGCTTTGGTTTCCATATTTACGAAATGATATACTTGTTTTGGAGGCAGTTCAGAGAAGGTTCACGAGGTTGATTCCGGGGATGAGGGGGTTGACGTATGAGGAAAGGTCGAGTAGGTTGGGCCTCTACTCATTGGAATTCAGAAGAATGAGAGATGATCTTATCGAAACGTATAAGATTATGAGGGGGCTTGACAAGGTGGATGAAGAGGGGATGCTTCCACTGATGGGGGAGACTAGAACTAGAGGATATGATCTTAGAATAAGAGGCCGCCCATTTAAAACAGAGATGAGGAGAAATTTCTTCTCTGAGAGGGTTGTAAATCTGTGGAATTCTCTGCCTCAGAGAGCTGTGGAAGCTGGGACATTGAATAAATTTAAGACAGAAATAGACAGTTTCTTAAATGATAAGGGAATAAGGGGTTATGTGGAGCCGGCGGGGAAGTGGAACTGAGTCCATGATCGGATCAGCCATGATCTTATTGAATGGTGGAGCAGGCTCAAGGGGCCGGATGGCCTACTCCTGCTCCTATTTCTTATGTTCTTAATACAAGTGCTCAAACAATCAACAGGCTTCTAATGCAGAAAGCAACTGACAAACCTAAATATGTGAAAACCATAAAAGAACCAACTTATTATAAAGCAACAGAATTTTGTACAAAAATAGAGTAACGTTCCCCGCTTACCCTGCCCCCCCGCCGTACCCCCGCTCCCCCTCCCCCCTCCCTTATACTAAAGGAGATTATTTCTTGGAAAGAGGCTGTTACATGTTTTATATTTATATTGCTTGCACTTAATCATCACATCAGGTCTCTTTTAAATAGCAAGAGAACAACGGTCATCTCTTACTACATTTATTTATCTCATAAGGAAGTAAAAGATCATGCCATCGTCTTTGTATGCACTTTAAGTACAGTAAGACCACAGTTTAAAACTTGTTTATGGAGTGATGATTCACCATTGAAAATAAAAAAAGGTAGCTTTTCGTCTTTACTGCCTAGGTATTAGCATTGCAGGAGCAAAGTATAGCAAGAAAATCTCTCGGGGAGGATTGCACACTGGTAACAGAACCCGCTTGATTTACCTTCCACATCGAGGTGATAAAGATGAAAATCCACCCCATGTTCTTTGCAAATCAAATAAATTCACAGCAAAACTTAATTTAATACACCTCAGGTTTGTAATCGATATGTTTATTTTAATTTCTGAGCCCAGTTGAATGTTACTTTCCATATCAATTTTGTTATACTGCCAGCCTTCGTGCATCACAATAGTGACTACACATAAAAAAGTACTTCATTGGCTTGTCTGTGTAATGTCTGTAAGCTTGCAATGTTTGTAGCTCCACACTGTGGATGTGAACGTATTGTATACTGCAAGTGCAGGGTTAATAATAAGAACTAGGCAGATTTCCGGAGATTTCCAAGAGAGTTGCCTGCCATGTTAGGAAGCTGTGTGCGCTGTGCTCTGTGAATATATCACATTTGGCGACTGAGATGGGATTTTTTGGATGATTTAAAGCTTAAATTTTGTTGGTGAAGGATTCAGCCAGCCGACAGAGAGACTTTGGAAGTTTCTGTCTTTGGAAAAAAGCTACAAAATCTGAGGTAAAATATAGCACATGGTGTGAACAGCTAGAGATTAAAATGGCAGGTGTGTTGGGACAAATGGGAGCATATAGACACGACCGGAAACATTTTAAAGCGTATGTGGATCAGCTAGAAATGTATTTCATTGCAAGTAACATAATCGAAGTTCCAGACAATGCAGTCCAGAACCGGGCTGTGTTGGAATGTAAGAAAGCGATCTTCTTATCGGAGGCAGGTCCGGCATTGTACGAAACCCTTGTAAAACTGCTTGTGCCTGACGAGCCAAAGGACACAATGCTTCAAGAGATTTTAACGAAGCTGGAGCGGCACTATAACCCCAAATCATTAGAAATTGCTGAAAGCTATCGTTTCGGGATTTGTAATCAAAAGGCTGATGTATGTATCAGTGATTACGTCGTAGCATTAAAAAAAATATCGAGGCACTGTAATTTTGGAAACTTTCAAAACCGAGCATTACGGGATCGTTTTGTTTGTGGGGTGAAAAATGATGCGATCAGAAGGAAGTTATTGACGATAGATGACTTGACTTTTGAGATTGCTTGTCAGACAGCGAGGTCGATGAGCATGGTCGAACAATATTCCCGAGAATTAACTAATGATTACGGTCGTCAGTCAACCAAGGTAAATCACCTGCAGGTTCAAAGTAAAAGACGATGGGGGCCCAAAGTCTCAGAAACTGGAAATTCTAACAGAGCGTCGAAGTCGTGCTATAGGTGCCTGGGACAACACATTGCTCAAAGTTGTCCATATGTGAAGGCAGAGTGTTTCTTCTGCAGAAAGACTGGGCATCTTGCGAAGGCATGCCGACTGAAGGGTAAACCAGCTTTTAAAGCTATGAATCCAGCGTTCAAAGCTATGAGCAGAAATCCCAAGAGACTACATAGCATGGAAGAACATAAGAACATAAACATAAGAACATAAGAATTAGGAACAGGAGTAGGCCATCTAGCCCCTTGAGCCTGCTCCGCCATTCAAAAAGATCATGGCTGATCTGGCCGTGGACTCAGCTCCACTTACCCGCCCACTCCCCATAACCTTTAATTCCCTTATTGGTTAAACAACAACAGGACGAGGAGATGTTAGAGTTACACGTCATCAGGAGCACGAGGTTAATGGACAGCGATTCAGAAAGCATCAAAATACACATAGATGTTGCGAGATTCAAGATACCAATGGAAATCGACATGGGTGCATCCGTGAGCGTAGTACACCCATACACCTATATCCACTGAATGAACTTTTGAAAAAACAGATCCATTGGAAGTGGTCAAAAGAATGTGACACAGCATTCAAGGTGTGTAAAAGCAAATTGGTAGAGAGCACCATATTAGTTCACAATGACATATCTAAGGAGATTAAGCTAGCATGTGATGCCTCTCCGTATGGAGTTGGAGCTGTAATCTCTCATGTATTAAGTAGTGGGGAGGAGAGACCAATTGCTTTTACTTCATGAACTCTCAGTATCAGTGAGAGTAATTGTGTGCAAATTGAAAGGGAAGCTTTGGCATTAATTTTTGGGGTCAAGAAGTTTCACAAATACTTGTATGGTTGTAAGTTTACCATCGTTACGGACCATAAGCCCCTAACAGCAATCCTCCATCCAAAGTCCCCAGTTCCAACATTAGCTGCAGCCCGAATGCAGAGATGGGCTTTGATTTTGTCAGCGTATACATATGATATTGTATACAGACGATCAGCTGATCACAGTAATGCTGATGCAATGTCTAGATTGCCTTCCCCATCACAAGTTACACCCGATAGGGAAGAAGTGTTTTATTTTTCATACATTGATGAACTGCCAGTCACAGCTGAAGAGATTGGTAGAGCAACCAAACATGACCCAGTGATGTCAAAGGTGTATGAGTATATTGCAAATGGATGGCCAAACCAGGTAACAGACAAAGATACACATCCATTCTTCATTCGTAGGAATGAATTATCAGTCGATAAAGATTATATCATGTGGGGTGCAAGAGTGGTTATACCAAATACATTCAGGTCCAACTTATTAGGAGACCTCCATGACCAGCACCTGGGAATGTGCTTGACCAAGAGTTTTGCACGCAATTATTTATGGTGGCCAGGTCTTGATAAAGATATAGAGTACATCGTGAGTCAGTGTACGACATGTCAATCGGTAAGCAAGCAACCATCATCAGTACCATTACAGCCATGGAAATGGCCTCCCAGGGTGTGGCAAAGGCTACATATTGATTTTGCTGAGTTAGAAGGACAACAATTGTTCATTGTGACTGATAGCCATTCGAAGTGGGTTGAGGTGTTTTAAATGTGGAAAATAACAACAAGTAAAACATTGGAAATTTTACGAAAATGATTTTCTTCATTTGGCCTCGCTGAAGAAATTGTTTCGTACAATGGGCCACAATTTCCTTCAGAAGAATTTGCACAATTCACGAGCAAAAATGGTGTGAAACATACCAAGGTTCCACCATACCATCCTGCTTCAAATGGTGCAGCAGAGCACACTGTACAAATTGTAAAACGTGCCCTCATAAAACAAATGTTAGATCCAAATCCAAGGAAACGACAATTGTCATTGGATCACAAATTGGCTAATTTTTTGAATACATATCGAAATACTCCTCATACAACTACTGGTAGAACACCAGCAGAGTTGTTTCTCAAACGACAGCCACGAACCAGATTTTCGTTGTTAAAGCCAAATTTGGCACAGTCCGTAGAAGAGACACAATTAAGACAGAAAGAGAATCATGATAGAGGTAGAGTGAAAGAGAGAAGTGTTAAATTAAACCAGAAGGTGAGAATTAAGAACCAGCACCATAAATGGGTAAAGTGGTTACCAGGAAGAGTAGTGAAGATATGTGGTCCGCGCACATATTTGGTAAAGATGTTTGATAATGTACAGGTTAGGTTTATTCATATTGATCATATTTTACTTACAGACATGGAAGGAGTTGAAGGTGGGAATAATTCAATCATTTCTGACTCATCAGATAGTTTTGATACACCAGGAGCAAATCCTAAATCTAATGTACTGGAAACAAATCCAGGAGAGAATCAGAATGAAAGTCTGAGTCCGAGTCAGGAAAACAAAGAGCCTGAAGTTAGAGTGACTTCAAATGAAAATCAAGGAAATTCCGTGGAGGAAAACGTTCCTCAGGATGAGCCTCGAATGAGTTTAGATTCGAGACCATGTTTGGAAGGTTCTGTTCGAGAGCGAAGGTATCTTCATTGAAACAGAAAACAAGTGGTAAAGTTAAATTTGTAAATATAGGAAAAAGTTTATATCCTGTGTTATGTAGAAACATGAAAGTTATGTATGATGTTTGTTATGATGGCTTCTTCATTAAGGAGGGAGAAGTGTAATGTCTGTAAGCTTGTAATGTTTATAGCTCCACACTATGGGCCCAAGTTTCCACACGATAAAAAACGGGTGCCCTTCCGAGCTGGGCGTCCGTTTTTCGCGCCTAAGACGGCGCTGGAAAAAAACGAGCGATTCTGGAGCGCTTTGCAGCTCCTTGTCTGCTTGGCGCGGCGCCCAGGGGGGCGGAGCCTACACTCGCGCCGATTTTGTAAGTGGGAGGGGGCGGGTACTATTTAAGTTCGCGCATGCTCAGTGTGAAAAAAACATTGGCACTCGGCCATTTTTGTAGTTCTTTGTCGTTCTTTGTAGCTGTTTAGTTTTTGAACATTTTTTAATAAAAGTACATTGCCATCAGCACATCAGCACTGAGGCTTCTTGTAGCAGTGAGAAGTGTGCAGGAAGCCTCAGAAAGTTGAGGCAGCCGTTTCCCGACGACCTCCCCCTTTTGCCGTCGGGAAATGGCTCCTCAATTTCTGAGGCTTCCTGCAGCCTTCTCTCTTTCCTGCCAGCCGTCTGGAACGGCTCCCTTCCCTCCCCCCTCCCCCGCGTTCGGTCGGCTCCCTCCCCCCACCCCCCCTTGCGTTCGGTCGGCTCCCTCCCTCCCGCCCGCCCGCCTGCGTTCGGTCAGCTCCCTTCCCTCCCTCCCGCCCGCGTTCAGTCGGCTCCCTTCCCACCCCACCCCCGCGTTCGGTCGGCTCCCTTCCCTCCCGCGTTCGATCGGCTCCCTTCCCTCGCTCCCGCCTGCATTCGGTCGGCTCCCTTCCCTCCCCACCCACGCGTTCGGTCGGCTCCCTTCCCTCCCCCCCCCCCCCCCCCCCCCCACGTTCAGTCGGCTCCCCCACCGCCGCGCGTTCGGTCGGCTCCCTTCCCTCCCGCCCGCCCGCGTTCGGTCAGCTCCCTTCCCTCCCTCCCGCCCGCGTTCGGTCAGCTCCCTTCCCTCCCCACCCCCGCGTTCGGTCAGCTCCCTTCCCTCCCCACCCCCGCGTTCGGTCGGCTCCCTCCCGCCCGCATCCGGTCGGCTCCCTCCCCCCCCCCGCCGTCCCTCCCCCGCGTTCGGTCGGCTCCCTCTCTCCCCCACGTTCGGTAACGGCTGCCTTGTTTTGTGACGTTTGCTGCACCATTCTTCCTGGCTGAAGCACTTTCACACAGGTAGGAAGATGGTTTATTTAATCTTTTCTTGGCTTATAAATGTTTATTCAGGTTGGATTTATTTGTATAATATTTGTAGAAGTATAAATAAGGATTTATTGTAGAATTTAATGACTTCCCTTCCCCTCCCTTCCCCCACACCTCGTTCTGGACGCCTGATTTGTAACCTGCGCCTGATTTTTTAATGTGTAGAACAGGTTTTTTCAGTTCTACAAAAATCTTCACTTGCTCCATTCTACTTTAGTTTGGAGTACATTTTCACTGTGGAAACTTTGAAATCAGGCGTCAGTGGCCGGACACGCCCCCTTTTGAAGAAAAAATTCTGTTCCAAAGTAGAACTGTTCTACCTGACTAGAACTACAGAAAAAAAAATGTGGAGAATTGCAAATTCTAAGATAGCCCGTTCTCCACCAGTTGCTCCTAAAAATCAGGCGCAAATCATGTGGAAACTTGGGCCCTATGGATGTGGACGTATTGTGTACTGCAAATGCAGGGTTAATAATAAACAGAACTAGGCAGATTTCCGGAGACTTCCAAGAGAGCTGCCTGCCATGTTAGGAAGCTGTGTGTGCCGTGCTCTGGGAATGTATCTCAGTCTGGTGGTCATGAAAGGCGCTATATAAATGCAAATCTTTCTTTTCTTTCTTCAGTTTCTAAACACACTTAAATTTCTGGATGAATCGATTACCAACATAGGAATTTAGTTTATCTTTTTAAATGGTGAATGGTTGCCTGTTTCTTGGGACATTCACTTATTTAAAGCTGGCTTGGAAGAGGCTTTATTCTAAAGAAACCCTTATTGGCAAAGATCCCGCATATACTTGGCTCCAAGAATCATCTTTTTGTCTGGTTCACAGCTGGAATATGCTTTGCCCAGATGACTGTCGACCAATCGATGCACTTGGTGTGAATGGTGTGAATCATGACCATCTTTAAAAAAGGGTATAAGTCCGACTGCAGCAACTACAGAGGACTCTCCCTATTATCAGTGACTGCAAAGGTCATAGCTAGAATCCACCTCAACCGTCTTCTCCCCGTGGCTGAGGAGCTCCTCCTGGAGTCACAGTGCAGGGTACAATGGACATGATCTTTATGCTGCGACAAGTGGAAGAAAAATGCAGGGAGCAGCACCAACCCTTGTACATGACCTTCTTTGACCTTACAAAGGCCTTCACCACTGTCAACTGCAAGGGACTATGGAGCGTCCTCTTCCGTTTCGACTGCCCCAAAAGTTTGTTGCCATCCTCTGCCTGCTCCATGATGACATGCAAGCCGTGATCCTGACCAATGGATCCACCACAGATCCAATCCACGTCCGGACCGGGGTCAAGCAGGGTTGTGTCATCGCGCCAACCCTCTTCTCGATCTTCCTCGCTGCAATGCTCCATCTCACACTCAACAAGCTCCCTGCTGGAGTGGAACTAAACTACAGAACCAGTGGGAACCTGTTCAAGCTTCGTCGCCTCCAGGCCAGATCCAAGACCGTCCCATCCTCTGTCGTCGAGCTACAGCACACGGACGATGCATGCATCTGCACACATTCAAAGGCTGAACTCCAAATGATAGTCAACATCTTCATCGAGGTGTACAGAAGCATGGGCCTTACACTAAACATCCGTAAGACAAAGGTCCTCCACCAACCTGACCCCACCACACAGCACTGCCCCCCAGTGATCAAGATCCATGGCGTGGCCCTGGACAACATGGACCACTTTCCATACCTCGGGAGCCTATTATCAGCAAGGGCAGACATCGACGACGAAGTTCAGCACCATCTCCAGTGCACCAGCGCAGCCTTCGTTCGCCTGAGGAAGAGAGTGTTCAAAGATCAGGCCCTCAAATCTGGCACCAAGCTCATGGTCTACAGGGCTGAAGTGATACCCGCCCTCCTATATGGCTCAGAGACATGGACCATATACAATAGATACCTCAAATCGCTGGAGAAATACCATCAACGATGTCTCCGCAAGATCCTGCAAATCCCCTGGGTGGACAGACGCATCAACGTTAGTGTCCTCGATCAGGCCAACATCCCCAGCATTGAACCACTGACCACACTCGACCAGCTCCATTGGGCGGGTCACATTGTTCGCACGCCTGACACAAGACTCCCAAAGCAAGCGCTCTACTTGGAACTCCTACACGGCAAGCAAGCCCCAGGTGGGCAGAGGAAACGTTTCAAGGACACCCTTAAAGTCTCCTTGATAGAATGCAACATCCCCACCGACACCTGGGAGCTCTTGGCCCAAGGCCACCCTAAGTGGAGGAAGAGCATCCTGGAGGGTGCTGTGCACCTCGAGTCTCGTTGCCGAGAGCATGCAGAAAGCAGAAAGCAGGCAAGTAAACCAGTCCTACCCATCCTTTCCTTCAGCAACTGTCTGTCCCACCTGTGACAGAGACTGTAATTCCCATATTGGACTGTTCAGTCACCTACAAACTCACTTTTAGAGTGGAAGCAAGTCTTCCTCAATTTCGAGGGACTGCCTATGATGATGATGATGATGAATGGCAGCAATTCCTGACAAGGATTTGATTGCCTCTAAAGAGATTTTTGGGTTGTAGTAGCTGTTTGTGATCAAAGTACAGCTCACTAGGACACTCTTGTCATTCTGTGAGAGAGGCAGTTGATTAGTTATTCAGCGGTGGCTTCTGGCTGATGAGAAGCCCCTCACTGGGATGGCCTTGCTACCGCTCAAGTTACACTTGCAACTTTCCACCTCTTACTGGCAAATTAAAGGCAGGAGCTCAGAGATATTGTATAATCTATCCAGTAGCTTCAGCGGCGTCATTATTCTGTAGCAGCTAGAGTTTCTTTAATCCTTAACTGGACTTTTATTATTATTCTGGGCTAGGAATGATTGAATTGCTTCTCAAGACCCCTCATTGTGGTACTTTTCCAATTGAAATACATAGATGAAAAACAGAAATGTTACATTGGATGTCACTGAATGTAAAATGTCTTCCCACCATTTTGGCTCTCCCTCCGGAACTTTCAGAAATAAATTACTTTCCTAGAGCTGCATTAGAGAAACGCACACATTACAAACAGCAATCTTATTCTTACTGATCTTTCTATTGTTGCCTCATTTCCTTCCTTCCTTTCCTTCTCCTTGATTATTATTTAGCAGTTCAGCTGCATTCAGGCAACAGAAATGAGTACAAGAAATGAGCGGTCAGAACTAAAGGGCCAATTTTTAACCCGGCCGACCTGGTGAGAACGGGGTTTGCGGGTCGCCGGAATTGCTGCAGAGTACTTGCTGCTCCATTCCCGCCAGCTGATATCTTAACCCCACCCCTTTTTAAAGTTGACCAAGGTGCCCACCAGAGGCAGATGGCAGCCTCAAGAACATACGCAAATCACGCTCTTATGATGCAATTAGGACCCCAACATCATTTTAACACAAAAGCACAGAAGTTCTGCCCAATGAGCCGGTACAATCTAGCAGGGTTGGTCTCTCAGAACCACTGAAGCAGTATTTAAAGAGAATAAATGGCAAGTAAGTGGATCACAGGATGTGTGTGCCATTGTTTGGATTGCCAGGAGACGTTCCAGCATCCAGACCACTTCTTTCTCACATTTTCTGCCTTACCTTAGGAAGCTACTTATCATGAGTGCTATTATTAGAATCATAAGGGGAGAAATTTGTGTGGTTTGTGCCTCACGTTAGCACCACAAGATGGTGTTAAAACGTCGTTGACAGCTGTAATGGCAACTGATGCCGTTTCCAGCGCTGCATGCCATTTCGATGTTGTAAGAACCGTTGCCACTGAATGCGATAACCAGGGACCTTGCCATCATGGGGATTGTGACGTCAGTGAGTGTGCAACACTCACTGGATGTCCGATCTCCCAACTTCGTTAAAGCCACTCACCTTGATGGCAGCGCAGTACAATGACAGGAATATATCAGCAGGAAGCAGGCTGTAGCAACGATATTAAAGGTACCATCCCCAATCAGCTGCAACGAACATGGTTCTGCCGTTTCACTGCCTGTTTGCTACTTCCTGCAACTGAAACAGCTTTCTTTTGTTATTTCAAGTTTTTTTGGTGATGGGGAGTGTTGACTCAAGTGCAGGTCATCATTGTTTGTTGAAGGCTTCTGCTCACAACACTTCCTCACAGTCATGGGGGCTACAGGATTGCTGGATTACCTCAGGAGGACGATGCAGTGGAGGATGAGGAGGAAGAGGATAAGGAGGACAAGGACGAGGCAGAGTAAGATGAGGCACAGGAGGATAAGGAAGAGGACGAGGACGAGGACGAGGCAGAGTAGGACGAGGCAGAGGAGGATGAGGAGGAGGATGAGGGCGAGGCAGAGTAGGACGAGGCAGAAAAGGATGTCGAGAAGGAACAGGAGGGAGGAAGGAGGCAGCAAGACAATTGGCCTTCTGGATGGGCTTTCGATGACCTGTTCATCAGACTCCGATTCTCATGAATGAAACTCCAGATCCCTGTAGCTCACCACATCCCTGTCTCATGCCATATCACAGTGTCCTCCTGAGCACAAATGTGAAATGAGAGAGACCACAAAATATTCCAAACACACCACTTAATAAATGCATCTATAAACATATGACACATATCACATGAATTCTAATAACAAATGGCTCTTGTGCCTTCTATAGTTGAATAGCTGTCATTGTGTGCAAAGTGTGAGATGTGGGTGTGAGTGTTGCTAGGTAGAGACTGTTGGTGGGTGAGTGCTGGGGGTGTGGTACATTGATCAGTGTGTGCAGCTTGTGGTACAAATGGTGGTATGACGCATTTGTTGAAGGTTTCACTCACCCTGATAACCCGTATGAGTTCGTTAAACTTCCTCCTGCCCTGTGTGTGGGTCCCGGGGAGCACAGCGCTGCCCAAGATGTGGTGTGCCACCTCCCTCCTCATAGTCTGGCAGACTTATGGTGAGGGCCTTCTGCCAGTTGGGGGATACAGGATCGTCCACCTTCTCTCCACTGCTAAAACCAATGCCTCAAAATCTTCTTGGAAAATCTCCGCACTCTCTCACTGGAGCGGCGATCTGCCATTAAAATTTGTAAATAGATGCTCCTCCTTTTCTTTCTTTTTATGGTTGTTGAGGCAGCTGCACATCCAATAATGCTGAGAATGAGGTGCTGCAACATTAATGAACCTTCCCTTTAAGTAGTGAAAAAAAGCCTGTGGCAATCATTACCTGCGTTTAGACTACACCCGATATTGATCCATCTTTTGCAGTGTAACACTAATGAGCTTGGGTTTTTAGACAAGAATCATGGCTGCAATCATCTTAATGAGTGAGGATGAATTTTGTGTGCAGGCTAGAGGATTTTCAACTGGCGCTATTTGACAATTTTTAGTCTAATCAATGCCCATTCCTTGGCTATAATGAATTTCTAGCCCTAACTTACAGCACAGAAGGAGGCCATTCAGGTCATTGTGTCTGTGCTGGCTCTTTGAAAGAGCAGTCGTGCTTAGTCCCACATCCCCGCTTTTTGTCCATAACCCTGTAAGTTCCTCATCCTCAAGTATCTGTCCAACTCCCTTTTATTATTTATGGAATCAGTTTCCATCAACTTTTCAGGGAGTTACAGATCCTGACATCTCTCTGAGTAAAAAAAAATCTCATCTTCCCTCTCGACCTTTTGCCAATGATTTGGAATCAATCAACTATGGTTATTGAACCAGAGGGAATAGTTTTTCTATGTCTACTCAATCAAAACCTCTCATCATCTTGAAAATCTCTATTAGATAACTTCTTAACTTTCACTGTTCTAAGCAGGGCAGTTTTAACCTTTCCTCATAACTGAAGTCCCTTATCCCTGGTAATATCCTGGTAAACCCCCTCTGTGCACTTTCTAAGGTGTTTAAATTTTTCCTGGTGTGCTGCCCAGAATTGTCCACAATACTCCAGCTGAGGCCTAACCCGTGATTTATAAAGTTTTAGCACAATCTCTTTGCTTTTTTATTCTATGCCTTTATTTATAAACCCAACTAACATATGCTTTTTAACCACCTTATCAACTTGCCCTGCCACCTTCAAGGATTTCTGTATATAGACACCAAGGTCTCTCTGATCATCTACACTTTTCAAAATCATGCCATTTATAGTATACTGTCTTCCATATCAGTCCTCCCAAATTGCATCACTTCAAATTTCCCCCCATTGAACTCCATCTGCCGAGCTTCTGCCCATTTCACCATCCTGCCTATGTCATCCTGAAACCTTTAACTATTCTCATCACTATTGACTACTTTGCCAAGTTTCGTATCATCTGCAAACTTTATAATGATGTTCCCTACACCCGAGTCTAGCTTGTTTATTGCTAGTTTCTTTTCGATGGAGAGACAATTGTCGGAATAGGATCAGCAGCAATCGCCTCAGCAGCAAGCTCTTGTTGTGGAGAAGGATCTGGAAGAACGAGAAAAGAAACAAGAGTTAGGACGGCACTGAAAGGTTGGGCATAGCAGGTGACAGTCTTCAGAATGCAGCTTGAAGTTGTGAAGCTTGTTAAATATTTACAGAGATGAATGAAGGGTTTCAAGTAATATACAGAGACCTTAGTCAGATAAACCACCAGCCTCGCCTTCACCGATGTTCATGGTTTTTTCCCGAACCATTAATGTCCAAGGCTTCATATACTGTTTGGGTGAGGGCTATGATGTTAGCTACTCCTCTGTAGTCTTGGTCCTCACCCTGGCAATATGTGCTGTTTTGTCCTGCAGAAAGAGGGAGGGAGAGTTGATTAGCAGTTGTTGAAAAGTTCTCTTGTGCATATAGTGCAGGTGCTGAGAGCTCGAGAAGAAACAAAATGGAATGAGGATGGGGAGGTGATGAATGGAAAGGCCAGTGTGTGGAATGTGAAGTGAGAAAGGAGTGCTGGGAAGAGTTGATGATGTTGCAAGGGGTAGGATGTGGGAAGAGAATTCGGTTGGTGTGTAGTGTGAAGACAGCAAAGGAAGAAGTGAATGCGTTTGGAATGAGAAAGTGAAGTGTTGCAGTATTCCCTAGTGATTGGATAGTGAAGGATGTAATAGAGGGGTAGGAATTGCTGGGAGTGGTGGGGAAGGGGGTGAAATGAGTGTTGTGAGGTGTTACTGACAGAGATGGAAGGGCTGTACTCACCCATGCTGCTCTTGTGGGGTCACTGAACCTCTTCCTACACTGAAGCTAGGTTCTGGGAGTGATGCTGATTGCACTCACCCTGACACTCACTTCTGTCCAGGCCAACTGAATAATGGTCCTGAGGATGCTTTATCAGGTGCTGGGGAACAGTACCTTCTTGTCTTGACCTCCTACACGAGGACCTCCTGGGAAGTATTTGAAAACCTGGGAGCAGCCCTACAACTCATTACTGCAGAGATTATTTTCTCCACACTAGCAACTGTCTTCACACCACACACAATCTCGCTTTTAGAGATACATTGCAACTTTAAATAGGTCTTGGGAGGTCCGCCAGAAATTATACCGCAAAAAAGGGTGGCCTTCCCATTTCCCGATATGATCACGTGCGTAGCGTGTCAATCATATTGAGATGAGGCCCGGGAGTTAAAATCGCCATCGTCTCACACCGGCCATGTCATGGAACCTTTGTTTAAAAAGGGAGAAAGGAATAGACTTAGTAATTACAGGCCAGTCAGCCTAACCTCGGTGGTGGGAAAATTATTAGAAAAAATCCTGAGGGACAGGATAAATCTTCACTTGGAAAGACATGGATTAATCAAGGACAGTCAGCACGGATTTGTTAAGGGAAGGTCATGTCTGACTAACTTGATTGAATTTTTCAAGGAGGTAACCAGGAAGGTCAATGAGGGTAATGCATATGATGTGGTGTATATGGATTTTAGCAAAGCTTTTGATAAGGTCCCACATGACAGACTGGTCACGAAAGTAAAAGCCCATGAGATCCAGGGCAAAGTGGCAAGTTGGATTCAAAATTGGCTCAGCGGCAGGAAGCAAAGGACAATGGTTAATGGGTATTTTTGTGATGGGAAGGCTGTATCCAGTGGGGTTCTGCAGGGCTCAGTGCTGCTTCTTGTGGTATATATCAAAGACTTGGACTTGAATGTTGGGGATATGATTAAGAAGTTTGCAGATGACACTAAAATAGGCTGTGTGGTTGATAATGAAGAAGAAAGCTGTGGACTGCAGGAAGATATCAATGTACTGGTCAGGTGGGCAGAAAAGTGACACATGGAATTTAATCTGGATAAATGTGAGGTAATGCATTTGGAGAGGTCTAACAAGGCAAGGACACATTAAATGATACAACACCGAAAAGTGTAGAGGGATAAAGGGACCTTGGAGTGCAGGTCCAATGATCCCTGAAGGTAGCAGGCCAGGTTGATAAGGTGGTTAAGAAGGCAGATGGAATACTTGCCTTTATAAGTCGAGGCATGGAATACAAGAGCAAGGATGTTATGCTTGATCTGTATAAAACATTGGTTCGGCCGCAGCTGGAGTATTGTGTGCAGTTCTGGTCACCACATTGCAGGAAAGATGTGATTGCATTGGAAAGGGTGCAGATGAGATTTACAAAAATGTTGCCTGGACTGGAGGATTTTGGCTATGAGGAAGGATTGGAGATGCTGGGTCTGTTTTCTTTGGAACAGAGGAGGCTGAGGGGAGACCTGATTGAGGTGTTTAAACTATGAGAAGCGTGGATAGGAAGGAGCTGTTTCGCTTGGCAGAGGGGTCAACAACCAGGGGACATAGATTTAAAGTAATTGGGTGGGGGGGGGGGTTATAGAGGAGATATGAGGGGACATTACTTTACCCAGAGGGTGGTGGAGGTGTGGAACTCACTGCCTGAAAGGTTGGTAGAGGCAGTTTTAAGAAATACTTGGATGGGTATGCCGTAACCTACATGGCTACCGTCCAAGAGCTGGAAAGTGGGATTAGGCTGGATAGCTCTTGGTCGGCCGGTGCGGACACGATGGGCCGAAATGGCCTCCTTCCGTGCTGTAAATTTCTATGATTCACCCTGCGCCCTGTTCAATTCCCGCAAAGTTAAAATCAGGGCTTAGATCACATATGGTTTGGTACAGCAGACTAAAATTGAGGATATATACATTCCTCTTCTTATCCTTTTTTTATCGAAATGACATATAATTTATTTTATAAGGAACTGCAAACTGTACTGAGAAACATTTAACAATAAAAATGTAAGCTTGAGATCCAGCTCAGCATGTGAAACATCATAAAATGAGGTACAAATATTCCAGCTAACCTCTACCAAACTCCGCAGTTCCATTTTCTACCAACCACTAAAAGCAAATGAAAGGGAAAAGGGGGACGTGTCCAACTTCATTCCATGACAAATCCAGCATTCCCTATCTTTGCTCCATCAATCTTCCTGACCTCAGAAGAGAAGTTGAATCCCGGTAGACTATTCTGAAGGAAGTCTCCCTTCTTTAGCTTAACAACTCTGAACCTGCGTATTGTACTCCAAGGGCTCTCTTAATCGTTTCCTAAATCTGATGGTACACTTTTACCTTCTCCACATTGCACAATGCCAGTTTCTCCAGATTGATATTCTTGAGGTTCTCAATTATCCATGAGCACCAGGCTCGGATAACGAGCTTCTTTGCTACGAATCATGCTGCTTAAATGTTGTGGAACTTTAACCTCTGGATTTAATGTTAACAAACATATTTTTACGATTATCAATAGCAATTACCCCTACGTACTGCCAATATTTCCCATCACATCCTCTCCTGCAGGCAAGGGTGGGGAGGGAGAGAGATTTTAAGGCAATGATCAATGCATAAAAGGTACCATCATCTTGGTCACAAAGCCAACACCTTAGTTTGTTTTTTACTCTGGGCAGGTGGGAAACCATCACGTACTCCTCGGCTTGAGGTATGGGCAACTTAGGCTAAGATTGTGAATTCAAGCTCCATTCCAGAGATTTAGAAAAAAATTTATTCATGGAATGTGGGCATCGCTAGCAAGGTCGGCATTTATGCCTATCCCTAATTACCTTTGAGAAGGTGGTGGTGAGCCGCCTTCTTGAACTACAGAGGGCAGTTACGTTTCAACCACATTGCTGTGGGTCTGGAGTCACATATAGGTCAGACCGGGCAAGACGGCAGATTCCTTCCCTACTGGACATTAGTGAACTAGATGGGGTTTTATGACAATCCGGTAGTTTCATGGGGCTAGAACCTCCACTTTATTTGCATGCTTAACGCCCACTTAATGCCCATTTTACCACTGAAATTACGTATAACGCCCATATATCGCCCATTTTGGCACAAAATGGAAACTATGGGCATTTTTAGGAAACTTATCTGTGAGCATTACTTTCCCCATGTGCTTACCACCGGGAAAAAATATTACTGACGACCACTTTTTTTGGGCGGAGTCATCAGAATGCTCGAAATCAACGTCCATAATATCAGCCAGCGTTACTTTCCGCACGGAATTAACGCCGAGATTCAATAATACCGCCCGCCCATTTTCTTTTGTCATAAAGTGGAGGCGGGAATGACCGGAGGACCACTAGATGGCCTTGGGATGGAATGGATTCTGGAGTGTGGTGATGCAGATTCCTCGAAGTCCACGCTCTCATCCGTGGAGAACAGACTCAGTAGATTGACGGGCGAGAATCGGAGCTCCGAGGCAGCAGATGTAGTCGAGTCTTCCGGAGAGTTGGGCCCCGCACCCCCACCTTCTGGCCTCTGTGCTCTTGCCTTGGGATGTGCTGCTGGCTGAGCTGCAAAACACAAATGAGGTTATTAGAGGAGAAGCAGGTGCTAGGGTCACAAGGTGAGTCCAGCTCTCCACACAGCATATGTATAACAAAAAACACCACCGCTCTCAAAATCATCACAGGCATCACATTTCATGACTATCAACACATTTGCATTCCAATGATTTTCATTAGGCCATCATTATTTCTAGGACAATTTTAGAAATCATCGATCATATATGATTGTTCGGATATGAGTGGGTGTGGCATCTATTGACTTTACATCACACAATGAAGTAAACTTTACTCACGTGACATCACTTCTGTCCAAATGCTTCCGTGGCTGTCCGGGTGTGCTTCTCACGAGTGCAAGCACACGCTCCTCCATGTCAGTGATATCGCTGGGGATTGGTGGCCCCCCACCCGTTCGCCTCTGCACGGACCTCATCATTGATAGCTTCTTCTGTAAAAGGTGACAGAACGACATGGCATGAGATCATTGCATGATATCATTGCTAGGTACTGTCACAGACACCGATACAACACATAACCGATTGATGTAATCATGATTATTATGATTATTATCATTCTTTACCTAAAGACGTACACCGTGACTGCAGGCTTTGAGTAAAACATTCCCGGTAAATGTGCAAGACCTCACATCTGCTGATAGTCACTCATGACTGTTACAAATCAAATTATATAAATACATAAGTACATGTAAATCAATGTAATACTTACTCTTGCAGATCCCACAAGGTCGATCCATCATTTGCAGCATTGGTTGCCATCACGCACCTCGTTGGTTGCCGACGAGACCAACTCTGCTATTTTGGTCCATATCTTCTGGTATGCCTTTGGGAGGCATTTGCCTCATCCGAGAACCTCCTGGCTTTTTGGTGCTGTTAGCGTTAGTGTTTTCTTAGAAGAATCACTCAACACTCAGGGTCGGTTCCAATGCTGATGCAGCTTTTATTACGCTCAGCGGGAAGGAAAAACTCAGGACCGTATCCAGGTTTCTCTTCACAGAACAAAGAGTTACATGTACCTTTATATGTTTCACAACAGTTACAAAACAGTTTACTACAGTTACACAGCCCATCACGGCTGGACACAAGCCAATCACAACGATTATAGATTACATATAGGTTCTTTTAACCCAATAGAATTCTCCTAGTATCCAGGGAACCATATGTTCGGTTATTGTCAGCTTGGGCTGATCGATGGCTTTATAGGTTCTCTCCCTAGTTCTTTCACCTGGGAGAAATAATTGGTATATAGCCTTGTTTACAGCAAATGGTTTCCCTCTTATCTTTCTTCCTGGGGAATTAATTGGTTTATGGCCTTGTTCACAGGAGATGGTTTCCTTCTTATCTCTGTCTTCCCAGGCATTCCTACAGTGGGCCTCACAGGGTTATTGCTCGGTCAGTGAACGTTCAACAGTTCACAGCTTGACTACCTGATTTCCCATAATGCCTGGGCAGCCATTTTATGTGTGTGTCCATTTAAGCTTATGTGAGTTTTAAATATCCAGCAGGTGCCTAATGCCTAAGTCTATATATATATTTCTACTCTCTACAACAATTCCCCCTTTCGGTAAAGGGACTAGTCCTAGTCCCCTTTTAACCGACCGTACTGCCTTTATCTGATATTTGTGCACGGCCCGGTATTCCTTGCCTCAACGTGCTGGCCAGTCACGCGGTTTCAGGAGTCCCGGTTGCTTAGATCAAATTAACAAAGGCTAGCTCCTCCCGTCCCCTTATCAAACAGGCTTGTTTAATATCCAGGGAACGGTGATTGGTCCGTTTCCGCCGTTTGTGGCGCCTGCATACCTGGCAGGCCATCACGCCCCATGTTATTGCTAAGATTAATTGTATTCCGACCAGTGTGTGTGAAATAATTCGGATCCATGGGTGGATGTTCACATTTATTCCCCAGTCCCAGACTTTTCTCCACCAACTCTGACTTTGTAAGTCTACCTCGGTATCTTCTTCCAGTTCTTTGATTTTAGTTTGTAGCTGGTGATAGAGTTTTACGGATTGCCCCACTCTGAGCCTTAACTCCCGTAATACCTCGGTTAGATGTGGGATAGGGACCTGCTCTGGCCCGTCATAATCCTGCAAATGATCATGGAGCTGATCAGTTACTTCAATAACTTCGGACTTCCGGCGCCTAACCTGGGTGATACGTGCTTGCTCGATCGCGACAGGTCGTAGTGGTGTAAAGCAAAAGTTTGGCTGCGGTATAGGGCACTGTAGGTCATTATACTGGTATGAACGCTCTGTGGTAGAGACGCAGTATCTTCCCCTCCCTCCGTAGCCTGCCCTCGCGAAGTGCATGTGTGCGGGCACTATTTCTAGTACACACCCGTTGGTTCGGTTAAACCCGCACTCGTCTAGTTCCCCTCGGCCCACCGGGTGAGGGCATACTGTGATTTCCCCCCTTTGCTTGCAATCTGCTAGGGAAATCCCAGTAAGTATATTGTTTCGACGAACGGCAGAGGTGGTGGTTAGGTAGTAGCGTATGGAGACATTTTCCCGTATTACTCCGATATTCTCTAGTTGGTATAAGGGGAACGGCCCTGAGTCCGGCGTTGCTATAGGGATCAACAGGACTATCCCTATCCCGGTAGTCCTACCCATCTGGCAATCTGGAATTGCGGGGTATACTCGGGTCAGTCCCTTCAGAGTACAATTATCCAGTGTCCCCCTTTGGTTCGCCAACTGAGCTAAATGTGAACTGTCTATCCAATCGGGTACTTCCCCGCGTTGGATCTGGTCGAGGTTGTGGCGGATCTGTCCCACCATCCACAGACCATAAGCATGACAGAGTTGCCCCTGTCTTTGCTTTATTGTATCTTCTTGTTCTCTATCAATGAGGTGATTGATGGTTTTAGCGTGAGCTTCCAGGACTGAGATGCCATCCAACTGGATTTTGGCACCCTCCTTTCCTAGGTTGGCCTGGTCTTCCTGGTTTTGCTCCACCCTCTCCAATAACCCCTTCATCACCCCTCTAAGCTGTTCCACCCTCTCATTTAATCCTTGTATGTCTATCGAGTTCACTACGGAGGTCTCTGTATTGAAAACGGTAGCAACATCATTAACTATTTCCCTCTTCATCCTGGGGCTAACCCCTGTCCCCGGAACCTACTGGCACCCATTGCATCGGCAGCCTGCTGCATTACAACTTTACTTAATACATTGTACATCTTCCTTGACTGTTCTGTACCGTATTCCAGCATCTGGATGCCTGAAATATTGATCAGAACAGGCACAATTTCATGTCTAACATTATCATACAACAGTTCCCCCTCGCTGTACATTACAATCCCATTCTCTGGTCCCTTCGTAGTTATGGGGCGCGGTGTCGGAGGGGGTGAGAAACATACATACAATGATATTGCAGCCGCCCCCGCCTCCTCGTAATACCCACACAGCCCCACTCCCTTCTTGCGGATGACTGATTGCTGGGATTGTCCCGGAGGCGCGCAAATTATGCCGAAAGTACATTCATCAGGCCCTTTGACATCCCTCCGTTTAATGCATCTGCTCCTTATACCCGTGGAGCACTGTACACATACTCTTATTCTTATTAGGATTCTTATTAGGATTCACTTGTAACCATGCATTAAAATAAGTCCTGTCCTTGCTCCAGTCCTTGGCTGCAGTGATGCACATTCCGGCCGTTAAATTAAACAAGACTCCATAGTTCATATAGTTGTTTATTTCCAGCGTGCTCTGCTGTCCGTCGGTGTTGCCCAGGGTACGTGCATGTCGCAGGGCTATCCATATTACGAGTAGCGCCGTTCGTATTCCCATTCCGGTAAGTATTATCTGTAATTTTAAACAGACGGCCTGGTCGTCACCAGGGGTTAAGTTTTTTGCTCTACGAGAGTCCCTGTCACCCTGCAAAATCAGAACACAAGGTTATAATCGAACCATTTCGAGCTGAATCTGTAGGGCGTGCGCCCGTGTCTTTACTCACTTAAATATTACCCAAACTCCTATGACCAAGGCCAAAGCTATTCCTCCAAACATCGCTGTCTGCTTTACCATTAGGTTGGGTTTGTGGACTACACCTACCCACCGTGGGGTACATTGGCTCTATTGCCAGAGGTGATGGTGCTATGGCTGCGCACTGCACTATCCGTCTAGTCCTGTTATCTCTTCCAGCCTGTTTATCTTAGCTTTTAACTCTTCAATTTGTTTTATTGAATATCTATTTCTTTATTGTATCAGGCAAGTATTATTACATAAGCTAGTTCTGTTTTTATTTTTGTTTCCTCTGTTAGGTGAGTCTTTTCTTTTCCTATTAAGAAATCCAAATTAATAATGTTCAGTATAAAACGGCTGTCAATGGAAAGGGTTAACTCCTTTCCAGGTTTGTAAGAAGACCTGATGTCATTACGTGACTTCACGTAATCATCTGAAAAAAAAAAGTCTTTGTGCCTTCAAAACTGGCTTCGAAATTAGGAATCCGTTAAAAACAGCATAAATCATTAGAGTAAACTCCAATGTTTTCTTAACTTCTAATTCAAGTACTTGCCAAAGAATTTTTTTTTTAAAATTGTTTTAAAACAAGACCACACATACAATAGCAATTTTGTTTACTGAAATTCAATTCTGTTTTTTTTTTATTTCTCTCTTTCTCCTCGTTATCTTCAAAACCCTCCTGCTTGTTTAGACTGTTCGGGACATTTTTGATAAACACTGTCCATTTTGGAAATCTTTTCAAACTGCATTGAAACTTTTTCATAATTGAAAATTCGAATCCATGTAGAGTGTTTTTTACTTATTCCAATTTTTTTTCTCTTCTAATTAAACCAATATCTTTTTCACAGCAAACATCAACTAGTATTTAGTAAGTTATGTCTTTTTCCATTTAGTCCGTTACATCTTTTTTTTTTCTTTCTTCAAATTAGGTTTTGTATTTTACACGGAGGGTTCGTAACTCCATAAAGTTGTTAATTTAAAATCATTTGTTTACTTTCAAAGTGGCGTCTTTATCTTTTTCTTTTTCTCCATAACTGGAATGGAGACCAGCTTTGAGAGTTTGAGGGCTGCCTTTCGTTATCTCAAAATGCTCCAGTTTCAAAGTCGTTACTAAAGCTTGCTGTTTTTTAACATTTTCCAAAAGTTCCTTTTACACCTTCGCAGATAGCTCGCCACTTGCCCAGGAGTTTGACCTGATCAGATTTAATTTAATCTTTTTCTTTTTTTTTTTAAATCCACCTCAGTATTTCCTGTGCCTTCTCTGAATATCTCAAAATCCCAATTCAAACTTTGTAATTTCAATCTTTATTTAAAACTTTTTTTTTAGAAGCTCTCTTTTTTTTTAAAGCATTCTTTATCTCATTCCGAGACCAAATTTATGTCTTTCAACCCAATCAATCATTGCATGTTTTCTTTCGGCAAGTAAGTGAGCATGTCAAATAAATATTTTGCTTAACAAACCTATTCTTTATTTGTTTATTTTCCTAGCTCCGTAACTTATCATCCGAATAAATCCACACCTGCGTTTCTAACTTAAATGTCTTAAAACTTCCCACATACAGGACAACATTACAAAGGGTTAAAAAAAGACTTTCACTCTGTTTCTAAAATAAACAGACACTTGCATTCCTCTTCCAACCAGGCTTTCGGAACATGAAAACATAAAAAATTCATTCTGCAGTCAAAAATCACACAGACACTTCTCACTCAACGATTTACAACAGTCTCTCTTCTTGTTTTGGCCGGCTCTATTTTTGGATCCATGACCTTTCAGGGAATTCGTAGTTTTATCTAAATAATTCCTCACATAACTAATTCCTGAGGATTCCACCCTGCTTTAATCATTTTTTCAATTAGCTTCTTTTGTTTTTCCGCCAGGTGGCGGGTAAGCGACCCTTCTGGTCTCCACTCGAGTTTACTTGTTTTCATGGCCATTCCTGGGTAGGACTAGTACCGTTAGGAATCTACTCTCAGAGGTCCGCTTTCTTTCTAGCGCGACTTGTAGTAAACTGTCTCTTGGCTACTGTCAGGTCACAAGTTCTGCTGTTACACAAACTTATACAATTCTTAAAAACGCGTTTAAGCAATTCCCGCAGTGCTCTACATATCCTTAACGACTACCTACCACCGCTCAGCCCGTTGGTCCGACCCTGTTCACAGGTTTGGATTCCGTTAGCCGCTGTACACCGCTTGGTTCTATCCCGGGGTATTTCAAATTACACTACTGGGTCCGGAAGATGTCTCTCGGTATCACGATCCCACGGTCTAAGTGTGTTCCCTACGCCTACTTGGTTCCTGGCCGTCACGTGGGACAAAAGTCCTCTTAATTCAGGCTCAGGCTAGGCGTTTGAGATATTAGACCGTCTCCTCATGTCGATCAACCAGCTTCCACCTTCCGCACCCTTTATACTTAAAAATTGTTTTTTATACTCACCCGGGTTTTTTCCAAGGGCGTCCAGCGACTCCGGGAAATCCTGCCGACTACGCCATTGTTAGCGTTAGTGTTTTCTTAGAAGAATCACTCAACACTCAGGGTCGGTTCCAATGCTGATGCAGCTTTTATTACGCTCAGCGGGAAGGAAAAACTCAGGACCGTATCCAGGTTTCTCTTCACAGAACAAAGAGTTACATGTACCTTTATATGTTTCACAACAGTTACAAAACAGTTTACTACAGTTACACAGCCCATCACGGCTGGACACAAGCCAATCACAATGATTATAGATTACATATAGGTTCTTTTAACCCAATAGAATTCTCCTAGTATCCAGGGAACCATATGTTCGGTTATTGTCAGCTTGGGCTGATCGATGGCTTTATAGGTTCTCTCCCTAGTTCTTTCATCTGGGAGAAATAATTGGTATATAGCCTTGTTTACAGCAAATGGTTTCCCTCTTATCTTTCTTCCTGGGGAATTAATTAGTTTATGGCCTTGTTCACAGGAGATGGTTTCCTTCTTATCTCTGTCTTCCCAGGCATTCCTACAGTGGGCCTCACAGGGTTATTGCTCGGTCAGTGAACGTTCAACAGTTCACAGCTTGACTACCTGATTTCCCATAATGCCTGGGCAGCCATTTTATGTGTGTGTCCATTTAAGCTTATGTGAGTTTTAAATATCCAGCAGGTGCCTAATGCCTAAGTCTATATATATATTTCTACTCTCTACAACAGTGCCCTCCAATGTGCTCCTCTCCCACCTCACTGCACTCTCCAGCGTCAGTCTCAACAGCGTGCTGTAATGCCTCCTCCTCTCTCTACAATATAGGCCAAATTCGGGCAAATATGTGGCTGGTAACAGCTAATTTTTGTTTGCCTACTTGCTGTGAAGTCTTCCTCCTTCCTCCCAAAGCAGCCACACCACACCCAGACACACCTTCAGTCCCTCTCTCTCTGTCTCCTCTTCTGCGCATGTCATGATGACCCTTGACCTCCTGAATCGTGGGGATTGAGCGTTGCCATGCCATTGCTAAGGACGGCCACACTTTACGGCAGAAGGTCAAAAGAATTTAAAGCTACCGCCCATTTCATATCGCTCGCGGTAACGGCCATTTTCAAAAATGACTAGGTGCTTTGAGAATGGATGAGAAGTCAGCGATCTGAAACCCTTTTTTAATGCCCACGCTGGAAATAATGCCCATTTTTGGGCGATAAGCACAAAAGTGGAGGTTCTAGCCCATGGTCACCATTACTGACACAAGTTTTTTTATTTCAGTTTTATTTAATTGAATTTAAATTCCCCAGCTGCATGGTGGGATTTGAACTCGTGTCTCCAGATAATTAGTCCAGGCCTCTGGATTACTATTTGAGCACATAATCTAGGCTGGTGCTTCTGTGCAATGCTGAGGGAATGCTGCACTGTTGAGATGCCCTCTTTCGGATGAGATATTAAATTCTCTAAGGTAAGTGTAAACATCCCATGACATGTTTTAAAGACGAGCAGGGGATTTCTCCCCGGTGACCTTGCCAACATTTAAGCCTCAACCAACATCTAAAACAAATGATTGGGTCATTTATTTCATTGATGTTTATCGATCTTTGCTGTGCGCAAATTGGCTACCATGTTTCCTACATTACAACAGTGACTACACTTCAAAAAGTACTTAGTTTGCTGTAAAGCACTTTGAAACAACCCAAGGTTATGAAAGGTGCTATATAAATGCAAACTGTAATTATACCCGCATACCATCTTTGACATTGTAGTACTTCAATTTTGCATTTCCTGGTCACTTGCCATGCAAGAGAGAAACTCCTATGTCCCAACCAATTATGTTCCTCTGCTTTCCAAATTCCTATAGTTTTGCTATTTAACGATGTATAATAACATGAAATCAAAATATTAGATAAAAATAGAAAGATATAACAAAACAAAGTAATTTTGGAAGAGGTCCTAGGAGCAAGGGAATAATTTCAAAGTGATTGGAGGGAGAAGAAAGTAAGTGTTAAATGTACTCGAGGAGGGAAAGTGCAGGTTAAAGAAGATCACAGTCAGATTTTGAGAATTTTATCTGGTTTGGCAAGAAAGAGTTTTTGGTTGGTTATAAGATTTTTTTAGTGTGAAGTCAGATACAGGATCCTGGGAATTAACATCTCTTGAGCCTCACTCTGTTTGGGGCTGGATGGTTTGCTGCAAGCCTCATCCATCCCCTTCCTGCACTTATGGCCCGAGTTCAAATATGGCCTCTAGAGCTTAAGCGCTTCTTGTCTCTCTTTGGGTGGTAAAGGCAGGCTGCAGTAGACTTGAGATTAAACCATTTAATGCTGAACCTGAGAGAATATCTAGTGCATGCCTGAAATTTGTAAAAATCACTCAAATAAGAAAGTACAAGGCACGGAGGGATTCACATGTGAGGATAAAGATCTTGAAGCTAGTAAGATGTAGAAAGTAGTCCCACATATAGATAAATGAATGAATGATAAGTGAAAATGCAGTCTGCCATAACATGGACAGGTGGAACATTTATGGCTCTGAATGGAAAAGCCTTTCAATACTTAACAATGGATGCAGAAAATGCTGTTCTCACTCAGAACAATATTAAGATTGTGACACAAAAGAACATAAGAAATAGGAGCAGGAGTAGGCAATTTGGCCCCTCGAGCCTGCTTTGCCATTCAATAATATCATGGCTGATCTGATCTTGGCCTCAACTCGAGTTTCCTGCCTGCTCCCCATAACCTTTGACTCTTCTATTATTCAAAAACGTGTCTATTTCCAGTTTAAATATATTCAATGACCCAGCCTCCACAGCTCTCTGGGGTAGAGAATTCCAAAGATTCACGACCCATTGAGAGAAGAAATTCCTTCTCATTTCTGTTTCAAATGTGTGACCACTTATTCTGAAACAATGCCCCTAGTTCTAGATTCCTCCACGAGGGGAAACAACCTCTCTGAATCTACCTCTCAAGCCCCCTCAGAATCGTATATATTTCAATAAGATCACCTCTCATTCTTCTAAACTCCAATGACTATAGACCAAACCTGCTCAACCTTTCTTCATAAGACAACCCCCTCATCTCTGGAATCAACCAAGTGAGCCTTCTCTGAACAGCATCCAATGCAAGTATATCCCTCCTTAAATAAGGAGACCAAAACTGTACACACCAACATCCTGTACAGTTGTAGCAAGACTTCCCTATGTTTATACTCTATCCCCCTTGCAATAAAGACCAACATTCCATTTGCCTTCCTAATTACTTGCTCCACCTGCATGCTAACTTTTTGTGTACAAGGATCCCCAGATCCCTCGGTACTGCAGCATTTTGTAGTCTTCATTTAAATAATAATTTGCTTTTTTATTCTTCCTACCAAAGTGGAAAAACTCACTTTTTCCCACATTATAATCTATCTTCCAAATTTTTGACCACTTAACCTATCTATATCCCTTTGCAGGTATGCAATGAATATGACATTTTGATTATAATACTGACCTTAGTTAAATCTACAGGCAGAACTTTCATCTTTTGTGGAGACATAAAATGGACAGTAGCAGATGAGTTGCCCGTTACATACCCTGCCCAATTTTCCTTTCTATAATGGAGGAGAACATCAGGCTGGGTGTAGTACAGGAAGCCGATTCACTATGGCCCGCTTTATGCTCTTGCTGAAGTTGAAAGTTCCGCTATATAAATTTTGATAACTATAAACAGGTAAAGGATTATTGTTTTAAATTTGTGTTACTGCCATTGTCGGTATCAAGCTCAAAATACGCAATCTACTGCAAATAAGATCCATGACTTTCATATTCAGTTGAATAGACAGGACATTTTGACAATGCAAATACACTTCATTTGAAAAACTCATTAAGAGTAGATGTAATTCTAATGAGAACAATTTGGCACAATGACTAGCTTTGTTCTGCGAATGGTCCATTAGGATAAAAAGAGTTTTGTAATCAGATGACAAATGTATGTTGAGTCTGATACTTATGAGATGGACAGTAGTGACACTGCAGGGAGCATTCCCTAGAAATGATTCCCTGCATCTTTAAGTATATGTATGATTGGCAAGTTTATTTGATTTTGAAAGGTAAAATTTTGATTTCCTTTGTTCCCGGTTGAACTTCAAAGTGTTATGGAATATATTACAAGTTCTTCTGAGGCTATCAAGAAAAAGCCACGAAGCTGCATGGGAGAATAAGTAATGAACCTCATGTTAAGGTATTGTTAAAAACAATGTCACTGAATTTCCAGTCGAAGGCTTCTTTCGAAAGAACGCCTCCGACCGGAGAATTTTTACGAAATTACCTGGTGGTCCCGGAGGCACCTGGGATTCCGGTGGAGAGGCCTTCTCTTCCCGCGCTGTGGAGCCTGCTTCCATCCTCCAGGAGGTCATGAGTTCTGAGAGGTCGTGAATTCGTGAGTTCCGAGAGGTCGGGAGGTCTGAGGAGCAGAAGGCCCGAAGGTCGGTGAAGATTTCAATTCTGACGAGTCAGGAGTTCGGTGAGCAGGTAAGGCCCTGAGGTCGGCGAGTCGGGAGGTCGGCGAGTCGATAAGGCCCTGAGGTCAGCGAGTCGGGAGGTCAGCGAGTCGATAAGGCCCTGAGGTCGGCGAGTCGGGAGGTCGGCGAGTCGACAAGGCCCTGAGGTCGGCGAGTCAGGAGGTCGGCGAGTCGATAAGGCCCTGAGGTCGGCGAGTCGGGAGGTCGGCGAGTCGACAAGGCCCTGAGGTCGCCGAGTCGGGAGGTCGGCGAGTCGACAAGGCCCTGAGGTCGGCGAGTCGGGAGTTCGGTGAGCAGGTAAGGCCCTGAGGTCGGCGAGTCGGGAGGTCGGCGAGTCGACAAGGCCCTGAGGTCGGCGAGTCAGGAGGTCGGCGAGTCGATAAGGCCCTGAGGTCGGCGAGTTGGGAGGTCGGCGAGTCGACAAGGCCCTGAGGTCGGCGAGTCAGGAGGTCGGCGAGTCGACAAGGCCCTGAGGTCGGCGAGTCAGGAGGTCGGCGAGTCGATAAGGCCCTGAGGTCGGCGAGTCGGGAGGTCGGCGAGTCGATAAGGCCCTGAGGTCGGTGAGTCGGGAGGTCGGCAAACATGTTTGGTGCTTGTACTATTACATATGATGTGCCACCAGAGGGCACTACTATGGGAAACTTGTATACCAGCTGTATGGTCACTAAGGTATGCCATCAGAGGGCACTACAGTGGGAGACTTGTAGGCTACCTGTACAAGTGTGCCAGGCCTAGTATAAAAGGCAGGCCACCATGTGTGATCCTCACTCTGGAGTTACATTAAATGGACTAAGGTCACTACAGTTCAAGTACAATACATTGCCTCGTGGAATCATTATCAGAGCATCTAAAGATATAACAATTGGCAACGAGATTACGGACTTTCACGTGAAAATGGCTAACCTTGGTATGTTGCAGCAGTTCGCCGATGGTAATGATTGGGATTCCTTTGTGGAGCGGCTCGACCATTTCTTCACAGCAAACAACCTGGCAGATGATAATCCGGCCACACTGGCTGATAAACGCAGAGCTATCCTGCTAACCAGTTGTGGACCCACCGTCTATGGCCTCATCAGGGACTTGCTGGCAGCAGCGAAGACAACGACCAAGACGTACGAGGAGCTTGTAACCCTGATCCAAGAACAACTCAAGCCCCACGAGAGCATCCTCACAGACAGACACTGGTTTTATACCCACCGACAGCCCGAAGGCGAGGAAATCGCAAAATATGCTGCAGACCTCAGGAGGCTGGCGGCACCATGTGATTTTGGCGACCACCTCACCGAAGCACTGCGGGATATCTTTGTCATCGGAATCAGCCTCGAGAGCTTTCTTCACAGGCTACTATCTGTGGATACCACAGTCACACTGCAGAAGGTCATCACCATGAGCCAGGCATTCATAACCTCAACCTGCAGCTCCAGGCGGATGACTCATCCTCAGGACTCAAACCCGGCAAGTACTGTACACAGAATGGCGCCTTTTAGAGGCTGGACTGTAGAACATGAATCTCCTCAGGGGAGAGAGAACAGGTCCCCGAGTCCCTTAGCTCAGAGTCCGCCGAGGGAGGCTAATCGAGTTGCACCATGCTGGCGTTGCAGAGAAAATCACAGGGCTCACCAGTGCCATTTTAAGGACTATGCGTGTAAAGGCTGCAGCACAAAGAGCCACCTCTAGCAAATGTGTAAAAGAAATGTGATTCAGTGTGTTGATGAAGCGTCTGCAGATGGCCATGAATCCAGCGCGGATTATGAAGCGATAGTCAGAGAGGCAGCTCAGCCCCACGATGAGGTGAACAGCATGTTTACCTGCACCACCCAGTGTTCCCCGTTGAGGATGGGGGTCGAGATAGATGGCATTCCAGTCTTCATGGAAATGGAGACGGGGGTGAGCCAGTCAGTAATGAATCAAGAAGTCTTTGAGAGGCTATGGGACAATCAAGCTGAATGACCCAAGTTGGTCCCGGTTCAGGCAAAGCTGCGCACCTACACCAATGAACTTATCCCAGTCGTTGGTAGTGCGGATGTAAAGGTACTCCATGAAGGCGTGGTGCACAAGTTACCTCTGTGGATTGTTGCAGGTGATGGACCAACGCTACTCGTAAGGTGGATGGAGAAGATCCATTGGAGCTGGGAAGATTTCATCCTTCCAGCGATCGACATCTCCCGCGCTCAGAGGCAAAGCAATCCCTCACCTGAGGTTGGATCCGACACCAAAGAGTAGACCAGCACAGCACCCAAGGCACAGACCACTCAGCACGACTGCGTAGAGATGATCCAGCTGAGACGACCCGAACGCACCTTCCGGGCTCCAGTGGCAGGACTCCGGAGGAAGAAAATCAGATCTAAAGGCGACTTCCCAGCCTCGGTGGCAGAACCCGGAGAGAAGAGGATCACAGCAGTCGATATTGCAGATGGAAGAAAGATGGTGCCCAAACCACGAGGTGAAGCGCTGAAGAAAAAGATGGCGGTGGCCAGACCACGAGGTGCAGCGCTGATGGAGCAACACATGGCACCAAGCGAAGAAGATAATTGGGATGAAGATAGCAAGGCTCTCTTAAAGGAGGCCAGCAACCACTTAAAGGGACAGGTCCACATTCTCAATCAATGTAATAGCAACTGTGAGTTAAATGTAAAGCTTGTAATTGATGATCAGAGTTTTATACATGTAATAAGCAAAGAAAAGTCGTGCAATTGCGATTGGAGCTATAGTTTAACCACAATGAGTAATGAAACGTTGTGCGATGTAGGATTTCAACTGCATTCAGTTAATGTAGCGGACAAACGCCCATCGGGAGCATACAGGTCCAGCGAGCTACACAATGCTGTAGCCTGCATCCCTGGGACCAGAGTGATGCACCACGGAGTGTGGCCACAAACAGCTAAAATAGACAAGCTGCAGAACAAGCGATCTCAGGAGGGCAACGGCATCGGTATCGATACCCTGCCCCTGATCGGCTCCACCTCTCGGGCACCCGATGGCACCAACCGCCACGAGCCTGAAAGAGCAAACTAAGGCGCAGTCCCCAGACCCTATCGCCCCGAAGGCTACACCCGGAATGAAGGGTCACCTGCAATGGTTCTCCCAAATGGGACCGGGACCAGCCAGGATCCCAAACCAAATAACGCCCAGGCAAGCGAGTCAGCAGTTCCCTGCGTACTGCCAGACGACTGCTCCTCAGGGAGCAGCAGCAACCCGGGGTGCAAGGAAAGGACAGGGAGGTCACAGGCATCTGTGAACCTGCCCGACACTAGGAGCAACGGCAAAGGCCCCAAGAGCAGGCGACTTGAGCCAACCAGGTTTCCACTGCCAGCACTGGGCACTGCGCCGCCACCAGACTGCCTGGACACCATCCAGCAGTTCTGGTACTTCTTTGTCCTCATGCACCGGTGCTGACACCAGCACTGAGTCCAAGTATGTACCTCACCAGTCAAATGTACTTGCCTCACAACTGTATCACAAATGTAATGATGTAAATGCAATTTTTTTTTTCTGGACTTGAATGTATATTAATGTAATGAGCCACCGGCATAATCTATATGTGGGGGGCGGGGGGGTTGGGGGGAGAGAATGAAGTGGTCATGGATGCATAATTAGAAACTACCAGCACCTCTACTGCCAACGAAACACCACCTACTCACCCAAGATGGAAACGACCTTCCAAGGGTCAACCAGATAGAGCTAAGTCCAGAGTGCAGCCAATGCACGAAGGTGATTTGCACTAAGGACTTGGGGGAGAGTGATGTCATGTATCCAAACATGTTTACTTCTTGTATGATTACATATGATGTGCCACCAGAGGGCACTACTATGGGAAACTTGTACAGCAGCTGTATCGTCATGAAGGTGTGCCATCAGAGGGCACTGCAGTGGGAGACTTGTAGCTTACCTGTACAGGTGTGCCATGCCTAGTATAAAAGGCAGGCCACCATGTGTGTTACTCACTCTGGAGTTACATTAAATGGACTAAGGCCGGCGAGTCATTAAGGCCCTGAGGTCGGCGAGTCGGGAGATTGGAGAATAGGTAGGCCCTGTGAGGTTGGCGAGTCGGTAAAGCCCTGAGGTCGGTGAGTCGGGAGGTTGGCGAGTCGGTAAGGCCCTGAAGTCAGCGAGTCGGGAGGTTGGCGAATAGGTAGGCCCTGTGAGGTCGGCGAGTCGGGAGTTCAGAGACCAGGAGTTCGGAGGCCTCAGAGGTCGGTGAGGTGAGTTGGTAATTAGCTCTCTTTTCTCTATTTCTTTTAGGTTGGGAGTTTGGAGGCCAAGAGGTCAGGAAACCACAGAGGTCGGTGAGTTCGGAGGCCACTGAGGTCGGTGAGATGAGTTGGTAAGTAGCTCTCTTTTCTCTATTTCTTTTTAAGTAGATTTTAAACTAGATAAGGCTAACTAGAAGGATGGCAGCAGCTCAATCCCGTGGAATGCACATCCTGCGGCATGTGGGAAGTCCTGGACGTTTCACGCAGCCTAGTCAACCATGTGTGCAGAAGGTGTCTTCAGCTTCAACTGTTAGAGCTCCGCGTTTCGGAGCTAGAGCAGCAGGTGGAGTCAATAAGATGCATCTGCAAGGCCGAGAACTACGTGGATCGCACGTTTCAGTAGGTGGTCACCCCGCAGCGTAAAGGTGTGCAGGTAGAGGGGAAGTGAGTGACCACCAAACGTAGTAAGTGTGCTAGGCAGGTAGCACAGGAGTCCCCCCATGAGTCCATCTCACTTTCAAACCAATATTCACTTCGGAGTATCGGTAAGGACAATGGTGCCTCTGGAGAGTGCAGCCAGAGCCAATTCCAAGGCTCAGCTGCACAGGGGGGAGGGACGAAGAACAAAGGAGCCCTAGTGATAGGGGATTCTATAGTTAGGGGAACAGACAGGCCATAGACGTGACTCCTGAATGGTTTTGTGCCTCCCTGGTGCCAGGGTCAAAGATGTCACAGAGCGGACACAGGTCATCCTGGGGGCGGGGGGGAGGGTAAACAGATAGAGGTCATGGTCCATATTGGGACCAACGACATAGGTAAAATAAGGGATGAGGTCCTGCAGGAAGAATTCAGGGAGCTAGGAAGAAAATTAAAGGGTAAGACCTCAATGGTAGTAATCTCCAGGTCACTACCAGTGCCACATGCAAATGACTATAAGAATAGAAGGATAGAGAGGATGAACACATGACTGGAAAGTTAGTGTAGGAGGGAGGGCTTTAAATTCTTGAGACATTGGGACTGCTTCTGGGGGAGATGGGACCTGTACAAACCGGACGAGTTGCACCTCAACAGCACCGGGACCAATATCCTCATGGGGAGTTTTGCTAGTGCTGTTGGGGAGAGTTTAAATTAGCTTGGCAGGGGGATGGAAACCTGAGAACGAATTCAAAAGGGAAGGAAGTAAAGCTGAAATTGGATGGCAAGCATCTAGAACGTGAATCTGGAAGACAGAGGAAACAAGGTTTAGTATGTAGCAAGCAAGGAGATCTTCATGTGCTGAATGGTATATACTTTAATGCAAGGAGTATAGCAAATAAGGCAGATGAGCAAAGAGCACAGGTAGACACTTGGGAGTATGACATTATAGCCATTACAGAAACATGGCTGAAAGAGGGGCAGGTTTGGCAGATCAATATTCCTGGCTACAGGATTTTTAGACACGAAAGAGAGGGGGTAAAAGGGGGGCGGGGGGGTGGGGTTGCGGTACTGATTAAAGAAACTATTACAGCAGTGAGGAGAGATGATAAGTTAGTGGGATCATCAAATGAGGCCATATGGGTCGAATTGAAAAATAAAAAAGGGGTGATCACACTGCTGGGCGTGTTTTATAGACCCCCAAACAGTGGGAGGGAGATAGAGGAGCAAATATGTTGGCAAATTACTGTGAAGTCCAAAAACCATAGGGTAGTAATAGTAGGGGATTTTAACTATCCAAATATTGATTGGGACAAATTTAGTGTGAAGGGTATAGAGGGTGCAGAATTCTTGAAATGCATTCAAGAAAACTTTTTTAGTCAGTATGTAGCAAGCCCAACACAAGAGGGGGCGGTCTTGGATTTCGTTTTGGGGAATGAAGCTGGGCAGGTTGAAGGTGTTGTGTATACATGCCTGTTTACTGTGTGATGTCTGTAACACTGTTATGCAACACTGAATGTACCCTTACACTGTACACACCTCGCCTGTTCACCAGAGGTTGCTGCTGCTGGAGACCTAAGGGTTACCTGCACACTGCAGGTAACCCAGTATAAAAAGGAACACACAGCTTGTTGTCGTCACTCAGGAGCTGACCCTCATCCCAATTGGTGGACAAGGAGCCCACCCAGTCTTGTGGCCCTGCCCACAGCTACCCACATCACACCACCCACTGCTACCGTGGCTACCCCTTCCGAGGGATCCCACAACAGTAACACCTACATTGTCTGTGTGTGAGGGAGGGGAAACATACGAGGCCAGCCTCAAGCACAGGGGTCACACCTGGCAACCACACAACCCTCACCACAACCTCCCATAGCCCACCACTGATCACCTCCCCTGGTCATGACAACTAGGATATGAAAAATGCTTCGGGGGGGGGGGGGAGTGTTGTTGTGTATGCATGCCTGTTTACTGTGTGATGTCTGTAACACTGTTATGCTACACTAAATGTAACCTTATACTGTACACACCTTGCCTGTACACCAGAGGGTGCTGCTGCTGGAGACCAGGGAATTATAGACCGGTCAGCCTGACCTCAGTAGTGGGTAAAATGATGGAATCAATTATTAAGGATGTCATAGCAGTGCATCTGGAAAATGGTGACATGATAGGTCCAAGTCAGCATGGATTTGTGAAAGGGAAATCATGCTTGACAAATCTTCTGGAATTTTTTGAGGATGTTTCCAGTAAAGTGGACAAAGGAGAACCAGTTGATGTGGTATATTTGGACTTTCAGAAGGCTTTCGACAAGGTCCCACACAAGAGATTAATGTGCAAAGTTAAAGCACATGGGATTGGGGGTAGTGTGCTGACGTGGATTGAGAACTGGTTGTCAGACAGGAAGCAAAGAGTAGGAGTAAACGGGTACTTTTCAGAATGGCAGGCAGTGACTAGTGGAGTGCCGTAAGGTTCTGTGCTGGGGCCCCAGCTGTTTACATTGTACATTAATGATTTAGACGAGGGGATTAAATGCAGTATCTCCAAATTTGCGGATGATACTAAGTTGGGTGGCAGTGTGAGCTGCGAGGAGGATGCTATTAGGCTGCAGAGTGACTTGGATAGGTTAGGTGAGTGGGCAAATGCATGGCAGATGAAGTATAATGTGGATAAATGTGAGGTTATCCACTTTGGTGGTAAAAACAGAGAAACAGACTATTATCTGAATGGTGACAGATTAGGAAAAGGGAAGGTGCAACGAGACCTGGGTGTCATGGTACATCAGTCATTGAAGGTTAGCATGCAGGTACAGCAGGCGGTTAAGAAAGCAAATGGCATGTTGGCCTTCATAGCGAGGGGATTTGAATACAGGGGCAGGGAGGTGTTGCTACAGTTGTACAGGGCCTTGGTGAGGCCACACCTGGAGTATTGTGTACAGTTTTGGTCTCCTAACTTGAGGAAGGACATTCTTGCTATTGAGGGAGTGCAGCGAAGGTTCACCAGACTGATTCCCGGGATGGCGGGACTGACCTATCAAGAAAGATTGGATCAACTGGGCTTGTATTCACTGGAGTTCAGAAGAATGAGAGGGGACCTCATAGAAACGTTTAAAATTCTGACGGGTTTAGACAGGTTAGATGCAGAAAGAATGTTCCCAATGTTGGGGAAGTCCAGAACCAGGGGTCACAGTCTGAGGATAAGGGGTAAGCCATTTAGGACCGAGATGAGGAGAAACTTCTTCACCCAGAGAGTGGTGAACCTGTGGAATTCTCTACCACAGAAAGTAGTTGAGGCCAATTCACTAAATATATTCAAAAGGGAGTTAGATGAAGTCCTTACTACTCGGGGGATCAAGGGTTATGGCGAGAAAGCAGGAAGGGGGTACTGAAGTTTCATGTTCAGCCATGAACTCATTGAATGGCGGTGCAGGCTAGAAGGGCTGAATGGCCTGCTCCTGCACCTATTTTCTATGTTTCTATGTTACCTGCACACTGCAGGTAACCCAGTATAAAAAGGAACACACAGCTTGCTGTCTGCACTCAGGAGCTGCAAATAAAGGATTGCAGGTCTGCACAGTTGAAGTATCATACCCTGCTTCATGGAGTCATTACTAAAGGTGCCTACATATACTACAGAAGGGGTATTAGTGGGAGAGCACTTGGGTGCCAGTGACCATAATTCAGTCAGATTCAAGTTGGTTATGGATAAGGACGAGAATAGGCCTGGAATAAAAGTTCCAAATTGGGGAAAAGCTAATTTTGCTACGTTGAGGAGTGATTTGGCCATGGTGGACTGGAAACAGTTATTTGTGGGTAAATCAGTGTCAGAACACTGGGAGGCATTTAAGGAGGAGATCCGGAAGGCTCAGGCCAAACATGTGCCCTTAAAGAAAAAGGTTGGGAATAATAATTCTAGAGCCCACTGGATGTCAAGGGACTTACATGGGAGGATAAAGAAAAAAAGGGAAACTTATGTTATATATCAACGGCTAAATACTATAGAATCTTTCGAGGAATATAGAAAGTTAAGAGGCAAAATTAAAAAGGATATTAGGAATGCTAAGAGAGAGCATGAGAAATTCCTGGCCAGTAAAATTAAGGAAAACCCTTAGATGTTCTATAAATATATTGATCCCAAATTTCCCCAGCCGCTTAGAGTGGCATATTTCAATGTGGTGTGTTGACTTCCTGGGGGAAAAAAAGTGCCAAAAATGTACCTGTGAATTTGGCCGCTCCCTCGTTGTCCGGATCCATCGGCGTCGTGCAGCAGAGCCTGGGGGGTGGGGCGGAGCTTCAACCACGCTTGTTCAGCGCGGCCGGCAGGGGGGCGGGGCTTCGGCCCAGCGTGTTTTGTAGTGCCGGCAGGGGCACACATGACCGTTTGAGCGTGCGCGCATGTGCAATGGGCAGTTCAGTTTGCGCGCATGCGCAGTGTAACAGGAAGCTTGGCAATCGGCCAATTGGTTATGGAGCATATATAAAGATGAGGTCTGAATATTGAGTTTTGTGCGGCTGAGGGAGTGGAAAAGAGTGCTGGATAGGTGTAAGAGAGGTGTAAGTGTGATCTTTGAACATTACCTGCGTTTGAGTCCAATAGACGCAAGAGCGTGCAAGACGAACCAAGAATGTCCTCCAGGAAGTGGAGAAATTAGTGACTGTAATTGAGGAGAAATGGCTGGAGCTAGATATCAGCAAGAGTGGTCTGTCAAAGGTCTCACCCAAGGAAGAATTGTAGAAGAATTCTCCACTGGGGTCAACACTGCAAGATCTGGACACTAGTGCAAGAAGAAATGGCAGGACGTTGGTCAAGTAGTGAGTGTAAGTAATATCTTCATCTTTAAATTGAATTGCAGTGGAAAATGTGAGCATCTGTATGTGTCCCACCCATCAGAAGCGCGCCATGTCTGACAATTAATATTTTCATCTTTGCAGAAGAAATTGGCTCACAAGAAGAGGGAGAGAACTAGAACGGGAGGAGGTCCGCCAAATCTGCACCAACTGACACCCCTGGAACAGAGTGTTGCTGCCTTGCTGACTCGCAACGGCAGAAAAAGAATCAGCTCTGCACAAGCTGGACCCACACGCGAGGGTGAGGATGAATCATTAAAATGCATAGTGGCCCTTCAAATCAACCTGCTTACTGGCCTGCTACACGTGAGACTACTCATGCCACCCATCCTGCCCCCTTCTATGCTGCTAACCATTTGACTGTTGTATTGTCTTTTGCAGATGAAGACACTCCTCAAGATCCTGAGGATGCAGATGCATGTGCTCCAGACCAAGGAGGGTGGGAGGAGGAAGGGTCCATGGAAATATGTGCTTAGGAGAATGCTGACCGCGATATGGATCAAGACATATCACAGGGCATCACACTGTCAGAACCCTCCATTAGCTCCTTGGCAACCTTCCATGGGTTCACACCTTCCGAGGTCGCGGGTCCGAGTGGCAGTCGGGAAATGCATCTTGGGACACCCAGTGCCCCACCATCCCAGCCTGCGCCTCGCACTAGAGGGGTGCCACTAGGCAGACCCATGGCGAGGGGAAGGAGAAGCCGACCAGTCTCTCCTGAGAAGCAGCCCTCAGCAGAGGTTAATCAGGTTGTTTCATTGGGTGAGGAGACCAATGCCCTCACAAGATCACTCGTGGCGGCCATCAGTGGGGTGCGTGATAAGGCGCGACCCTATCGGATGAAATCTCAGTACTGAGATGGGAAGTCAGGGCAGGCATTTCAGAGGGTGTGCAGATGATGGCAGATGCCATGAGGGAGCTGGCTTCTGCAATAAGGGCACAAAGGCCGGAGACTCTCATGCCATTCCCACTTCAATCCACACACCAGCCACCAGTCAGACCCAAGCCGGGCCCCCACCACCATCACCGACCTATAAGGAAGTACACTTTCCCCGAGATGTGGGTGAGGGATGGGTGCAGACTTTCTTTCCTGTTGTGGCTATTGTTGTTGTTGGTATCGTTGAAGTGCACTGTAAAATTTACAATAAAAGATATTTTGCATCAAAACTGAATCATCCTCCATTAGGACCAAGCAACATTTAGGGTCAACTATAAGACGTAAAAATCCCTCACCCCTACAGTCATGAGTGCCTGCCGCCCCTAGCCCTGGCGGGAGGGCTAGCCAGTGGGTTCTGCAGTCAGCAAGATAGGACTGCTCTATTTTCTGTAGCTGATTTATCTTTCATTTATTTGTGATGATGTTGTGCAGCTGTTGTGCTGAAGATGTTGTAATGTTGTGCTGATGTTGTGAAGGTCTTTAGAGCTTTGGAATCCTCTAACTCACCTTCCCCCCCCCACCCCCTGCCCCTATTTCTGGCTACCTGCGCTGATTTCTTAAATGTAGGTAAGGTTTTTCTGTGCCTATAAAAGTGGCCACATACACTGACCTAAGTTAGTTTGGAGTAACTTTCAGCTGGCTAAATTTGCCTCTATGGCCAGAAGAGGTGTAAGTGGCTTGTCACGCCCCCTTTTGGAGAGAACAAACTAAATTAGAAAAAAACCTAACTAACTGGCTTACATTGGAGCAAGTTAAATGGGGAAATTTGCGATTTTTAAGTTACTCCAAAAAAAGCTACTTACTCCAAAAAAACAGGGCAACTCTTGGGGAAATTTGGGCCCATAAAGAGTAAGAGGGTAACTAAAGAAAGGGTAGGGCCGATTAGGGACCATGAGGGTAATCTTTGTGTGGAGGCAGAAGATGTTGGGAGAGTTCTTCACGAATACTTTGCATCTGTTTTCACAAAGGAAAGGGGCAATGCAGATACTGCTATCAAGGAGGAGTGTGATATTCTGGATGAGATAAATATGAGAGAGGAAGTATTAAGGGGTTTAGCAGCTTTGAAAGTTGATGAAATGCATCCCAGGCTGTTGAGGGAAATAAAAGAGGAAATAGCAGAGGCTTTGACCATCATTTTCCAGTCCTCTTTGGATCTGGGCATGGTGCCGGAGGACTGGAGGACTGCTAATGTAGTACCCTTGTTTAAGAAGAGAGAAAGGGATAGGCCGAGTAATTACAGTCCTGTGAGCCTAACCTCAGTGGTGGGAAAATTATTGGAAAAAAATCCTGAAAGACAGGATAAATCTGCATTTTGAAAGGCAAGGATTAATTAGGGACAGTCAGCATGGATTTGTTAAGGGAAGATCGTGTTTGACTAACCTGATTGAATTTTTTGAGGAGGTAACCAGGAGAGTTGACGAGGGTAGTGCGTACGATGTAGTGTATATAGACTTTAGCAAAGCTTTTAGTAAGGTCCCATATGGTAGACTGGTCATAAAGGTTAAGGCCCATGGGATACAGGGCAAAGTGTCAAGTTGGATCCAAAATTGGTTTGGAGGAAGAAAGCAAAGGGTAATAATTGGTGGATGTTTTTGTGACTGGAAGGATGTTTCCAGTGGGGTTCCGCAGGGCTCAGTACCGGGACCCTTGCTTTTTGTGGTATATATCATTGATTTAGATTTGAATATAGGGAGTATGATTAAGAAGTTTGCAGACAATACTAAAATTAGCTGTGTGATTGATAATGAAGAGGAAAGTCATGGGCTGGGGGAGGATATCAATCTACTGATGAGGTGGGCAGAGCAGTGGCAAATGGAATTTAATTCAGAGAAGTGGCAAATGGAATTTAATTCAGAGAAGTGTGACGTGATGCACTTTGGGAGGGCTAATAAGGAAAGGATATATGATTAAATGGTAGGCCACTTAATAGTGTAGATGAACAAAGGGGCCTTGGAGTGCTTGTCCACAGATCTCTGAAAGTAGCAGACCAGGTGGATAAGGTGGTTAAGAAGGCATACGGAATGCTTGCCTTTATTGGCTGAGGTATTGAATATAAGAGTAGGGAGGTTATGCTTAAATTGTATAATACTTTGGTTAGGCCACAGTTGGAGTATTGCGTGCAGTTCTGGTTGCCGTATTATAGGAAGGATGTGATTGCACTTTAGAGGGTGCAGAGGAGATTTACGAGGATGCTGGCTGGAATGGAGAATCTTAGTTATGAGGACAGATTGGATCGGCTGGGTGTTTTCTCATTGGAACAGAGGAGGCTGAGAGGAGACCTCATTGAGATGCACAAAATATTGAGGGGCCTGGACAGAGTGGATAGTAAGGGTCTATTTCCATTGGTGGAGGGGTCTATTACGAGGGGGCATAGTTTTAAGGTGGTTGGTGGAAGGTTTAGAGGGGATTTGAGGGGGTGGAGGAAGGGGCTTCTTTATGCAGAGGGTTGTGGGGATCTGGAACTCATTGCCTGGAAGAGTGGTGAATGCAGAAACCCTTACCACTTTTAAGAGATGGTTGGATGGGCACTTAAAGTGCAGTAACCTGCAGGGTTACGGACCTAGAGCTGGTAATTGGGATTAGACTGGATGACCTTTTGCTGGACAAAGCAGATATAATGGTAAGTACTGCAGGGAATAGAATACCGCCAGGATGATCTCCTGAACTAGTTTCCATCGCCTGGATGGGTCGGAGAGGAATTTTCCAAGATTTTTTCTCCCTAAATTGTCCTGGGTTTTTATCTGGTTTTTGCCTCTCCCAGAAGATCACATGGCTCTGGTTGGGGTGGAGTGTAGAATGTTTTAGTATAAGGGATGTCGCAGTTGTGGTGAGGTGGATTGGTTGGGCTGGGTGCTCTTTGCCTTTCCGTCATTGTTCATAGGATAGCTCAGATGAATACGTGGCTTGAGCAATGGTGCAGCAGGGAGGGATTCAAATTCCTGGGTCATTGGAACCGGTTCTGGGGGAGGTGGGACCAGTACAATCCGGACGGTCTGCACCTGGGCAGAATCGGAACCAATGTCCTCGGGGGAGTGTTTGCTAGTGCTGTTGGGGAGGAGTTAAACTAATATGGCAGGGGGATGGGAACCAATGCAGGGAGATAGAGGGAAACAAAAAGGAGGCAAAAACAAAAGACAGAAAGGAGATGAGGAAAAGTGGAGGGCAGAGAAACCCAAGGCAAAGAACAAAAAGGGCCATTGTACAGCAAAATTCTAAAAGGACAGAGGGTGTTAAAAAAACAAGCCTAAAGGCTTTGTGTCTTAATGCAAGGAGTATCCGCAATAAGGTGGATGAATTAACTGTGCAAATAGATGTTAACAAATATGATGTGATTGGGATTACGGAGACGTGGCTCCAGGATGAGCAGGGCTGGGAACTCAACATCCAGGGGTATTCAACATTCAGGAAGGATAGAATAAAAGGAAAATGAGGTGGGGTAGCATTGCTGGTTAAGGAGGAGATTAAGGCAATAGTTAGGAAGGACATTAGCTTGGATGATGTGGAATCTATATGGGTAGAGCTGCAGAACACCAAAGGGCAAAAAACGTTAGTGGGAGTTGTGTACAGACCTCCAAACAGTAGTAGTGATGTTGGGGAGGGCATCAAACAGGAAATTAGGGTGCGTGCAATAAAGGTGCAGCAGTTATAATGGGTGACTTTAATATGCACATAGATTGGGCTAACCAAACTGGAAGCAATACGGTGGAGGAGGATTTTCTGGAGTGCATAAGGGATGGTTTTTTAGACCAATATGTCGAGGAACCAACTAGGGGGGAGGCCATCTTCGACTGGGTGTTATGTAATGAGAAAGGATTAATTAGCAATCTCGTTGTGCGAGGCCCCTTGGGGAAGAGTGACCATAATATGGTGGAATTCTGCATTAGGATGGAGAATGAAACAGTTAATTCAGAGACCATGGTCCAGAACTTAAAGAAGGCTAACTTTGAAGGTATGAGGCGTGAATTGGCTGAGATGGATTGGCGAATGATACTTAAGGGGTTGACTGTGGATGGGCAATGGCAGACATTTAGAGACCGCATGGATGAACTACAACAATTGTACATTCCTGTCTGGCATAGAAATAAAAAAGGGAAGGTGGCTCAACCGTGGCTATCAAGGGAAATCAGGGATAGTATTAAAGCCAAGGAAGTGGCATACAAATTGGCCAGAAATAGCAGCGAACCTGGGGACTGGGAGAAATTTAGAACTCAGCAGAGGAGGACAAAGGGTTTGATTAGGGCAGGGAAAATGGAGTATGAGAAGAAGCTTGCAGGGAACATTAAGACGGATTGCAAAAGTTTCTATAGATATGTAAAGAGAAAAAGGTTAGTAAAGACAAACGTAGGTCCCCTGCAGTCAGAATCAGGGGAAGTCATAACGGGGAACAAAGAAATGGCGGACCAATTGAACAAGTACTTTGGTTCGGTATTCACGAAGGAGGACACGAACAACCTTCCGGTTATAAAAGGGGTCGGGGGGTCTAGTAAGGAGGAGGAACTGAGGGAAATCCTTATTAGCCGGGAAATTGTGTTGGGGAAATTGATGGGATTGAAGGCCGATAAATCCCCAGGGCCTGATGGACTGCATCCCAGAGTACTTAAGGAGGTGGCCTTGGAAATAGTGGATGCGTTGACAGTCATTTTCCAACATTCCATTGACTCTGGATCAGTTCCTATGGAGTGGAGGGTAGCCAATGTAACCCCACTTTTAAAAAAAGGAGGGAGAGAGAAAACAGGGAATTATAGACCGGTCAGCCTGACATCGGTAGTGGGTAAAATGATGGAATCAATTATTAAGGATGTCATAGCAGTGCATTTGGAAAGAGGTGACATGATAGGTCCAAGTCAGCATGGATTTGTGAAAGGGAAATCATGCTTGACAAATCTTCTGGAATTTTTTGAGGATGTTTCCAGTAGAGTGGATAAGGGAGAACCAGTTGATGTGGTATATTTGGACTTTCAGAAGGCGTTCGACAAGGTCCCACACAAGAGATTGATGTGCAAAGTTAGAGCACATGGGATTGGGGGTAGTGTAATGACATGGATTGAGAACTGGTTGTCAGACAGGAAGCAAAGAGTAGGAGTAAATGGGTACTTTTCAGAATGGCAGGCAGTGACTAGTGGGGTACCGCAAGGTTCTGTGCTGGGGCCCCAGCTGTTTACACTGTACATTAATGATTTAGATGAGGGGATTAAATGTAGTATCTCCAAATTTGCGGATGACACTAAGTTGGGTGGCAGTGTGAGCTGCGAAGAGGATGCTGTGAGGCTGCAGAGCGACTTGGATAGGTTAGGTGAGTGGGCAAATGCATGGCAGATGAAGTATAATGTGGATAAATGTGAGGTTATCCACTTTGGTGGTAAAAACAGAGAGACAGACTATTATCTGAATGGTGACAGATTAGGAAAAGGGGAGGTGCAAAGAGACCTGGGTGTCATGGTACATCAGTCATTGAAGGTTGGCATGCAGGTGCAGCAGGCGGTTAAGAAAGCAAATGGCATGTTGGCCTTCATAGCAAGGGGATTTGAGTACAGGGGCAGGGAGGTGTTGCTACAGTTGTACAGGGCATTGGTGAGGCCACACCTGGAGTATTGTGTACAGTTTTGGTCTCCTAACCTGAGGAAGGACATTCTTGCTATTGAGGGAGTGCAGCGAAGGTTCACCAGACTGATTCCCGGGATGGCGGGACTGACCTATCAAGAAAGACTGGATCAACTGGGCTTGTATTCACTGGAGTTCAGAAGAATGAGAGGGGACCTCATAGAAACATATAAAATTCTGACGGGGTTAGACAGGTTAGATGCAGGAAGAATGTTCCCAATGTTGGGGAAGTCCAGAACCAGGGGTCACAGTCTAAGGATAAGGGGTAAGCCATTTAGGACCGAGATGCGGAGGAACTTCTTCACCCAGAGAGTGGTGAACCTGTGGAATTCTCTACCACAGAAAGTTGTTGAGGCCAATTCACTAAATATATTCAAAAAGGAGTTAGATGAGGTCCTTACTGCTAGGGGGATCAAGGGGTATGGCGAGAAAGCAGGAATGGGGTACTGAAGTTGAATGTTCAGCCATGAACTCATTGAATGGCGGTGCAGGCTAGAAGGGCCGAATGGCCTACTCCTGCACCTATTTTCTATGTTTCTATGTTTCTATGTAACCTTTAGGGCTGCTGACCAAGGGCCGTGTGGCTCTTTGTCGGCCAGTGCGGACACGATGAGCTGGAATGGCCTCCTTCTGCGCTGTAGATTTCTATGCTTCTATGTTCCAACACAGAGGGTGCAGTCACGTGTAACTGCACAACCAATCAGGTAAAGTATTCTCATTAACGTCAATGAGAACGCCGTATCTATGCATTCTCATTGCTATTAATGAGGAGAAAGAAACAAACACACTAAACACCATAATAAAAAATAAAAACATACCTCACATAATTAAAATTAATTGAAATTAAAGTCTTAGAAAAAAATATATATTTTTCCAATTTTTTTAAAAGAGTTTTGTAATTAGGGTTTAAAATAAACTTACCTTAGTGGGCGGGGTTCTTAAACATAAAAATCTGTTTTTAAATTTTATTTTAGATGTTTTTAATATGTTTTAAAATTTTTACGCTGGTAAAAGTAGGCTGTGCGCCTGCTTTTATCAGGCACAAGAGTTTTGAGGACATTTGCAGGGCAAGAGATGGGCAAATAGCGCAATCTTGCCTATGCGAATGTCCTTGCTGCCGAGATGTGTGCGGATTTCAGCACATCGCATGCCAAAAACCGGCTGTTGTGATGCCTTCCCGGGTCCGTACACACTCAGTACGGACCTGGGCAGGCCGGATTTTCAGGGCCAATATCTTAGGCTTAGTATTAATAAGACCATTGGTGAAGGTTTAAGCCTGTTTCGAGGAGGAACAGATATGTTCTGTAATTTACTGTATTGATTTTTCCACTGCTTATCATTATTTAATAAACATGTTCCATAGATTATACCCTTAGTCATGCACTAATAGGAAATTAAGGGTCTGAAATTGCTCTGCGCTGGGTTTAAGAACATAAGAACATAAAAAATAGGAGTAGGAGTAGGCCATATGGCCCCTCGAGCCTGCTCCGCCATTTAATAAGATCATGGCTGATCCGATCATTGACTCAGGTCCACTTCCCTGCCCGCTCTCCGTAACCTCTTATTCCCTTATCATTTAAGGAACTGTCTATTTCTGTCTTAAATTTATTCAATGTCCCAGCTTCCACAGCTCTCTGAGGAAGCGAATTCCACAGATCCACAACCCTCTGAGAGAAGAGTTTTAAATGGGCGGCCCCTTATTCTAAGATTATGTCCTCTAGTTCTAGTCTTCCCTATCAGTGGAAACATCCTCTCTGCATCCAGCATTGAGGCAGTCATTTCGCTAAAAGTGATTTTTTTTTCACCGGCGCAGGAAACACCAGCCCTGTCATGAATTTGAACTCCTTGATTAAAAAAAATGCTGCCTGCGGTAATGGAGCATTCCCCTGGCGTGCGCGGGGTGTGATGTTCAGCGCCACGCTCAGCACATTAGCGACGCGCTAAATTCGTCGGTGCGGCGCTGATGACGTCAGCACAGCGCAATCATGTCGCATCACGCTGACATCTCACAATGTCCCTCTCCTTCTTTTAAAGGGGAGGGCCGCTGCAAACTCTGAAGTCTCTTTAGTAGGCCACCAGGGTGGGTGTCGGCTGGGCCAGCGGCCTGGCACTCAAGACGGGGTGCTGGACTGCATGTTGGTGGCCCGGCCATACCAGCAGCCGCATTTGTCGGGCCAACTGAAAAGTCAGCCGACAAGAAAGAGATGGCAGCCGCCACACTACCACCTCCACTTTAAGGGCGGCTGGGGCACCACAGCTTCTCGCACCAATGACATCATCGCCGTGCATGTGCCGCAATGGTGCGCTAATCACAGGTCGCGGCTCTAACCATTTGGCGCCGCGCAGAGCCCCGGGGGCAATTCGACGCGGGTCGATGTGTCCACTGTGTCCGTGCGCCATCTCATTAGCGCTCCATTAGCAGTGCTAACTGGCTCTGTGCAAAGGGGCAATTTCGGACCCTTAGTCTACTGCTTTTCAAAGAGATCATAGAATAGTTCATGATATATCCAGTAATCTAAATACAGTGTTGAGGGTTTTGGTTCAATTCATATGCTTCCCACATTACCAGATATTCAGCATAGAACAATTCACAGGACTGAGGATTCACTAATTGGAGTTGTCATTGGCACTGAACATGAGAAAAGTATCTGAGTAAAAAGCTCCAAAATGTAACAGATAAAACTAGTGAAAATATCAAGTCAGTGTAAATTATAGTACACATGGCATAAGGCAAAAAGGTGGTAGTGGTTAAAAAAATTATCTGGCTAAAATCATCTTGTTGATGTGCATTACTCTTGTGCTTATAGATCAAACTAGAATACAACAATGAATGCCACAGGTGGTGTCCTTCAGAGAAGCCTTTAACTACTCGTAATCAGTGTTTGCCAGTTACATAAGAACATAAGAAATAGGAGTAGGAGTAGGCCATTTGGCTCCTCGAGCCTGCTCTGCCATTCAATAAGATCATGGCTGATCTGATCTTGGCCTTAACTCCATTTCCCTGCCCGCTCCCCATAACATTTGACTCCCTTATCATTCAAAAATCTATCTCCACCTTAAATATATTCAATTACCCAGCCTCCACAGCTCTCTGGGATAGATAATTCCAAATATTCACGACCCTTGGAGAAGAAATTCCTCCTCATTTCTATTTTAAATAGGCGACCCCTTAATCTGAAACTATGCCCCCTCGTGCTGGATTCCCCCACAAGGGGAAACATCCTATCTGCATCTACCCTGTCAAGCCCCCTCAGAATCATATACGTTTCAATAAAATTACTTCTCATTCTTCTAAACTCTAATGAGTATAGGCCCAACCTGCTCAACCTTTCTTCATAAGACAAACCCCTTCATCTCAGGAATCAACCTCGTGAACCTTCTCTGAAATTGCCTCCAATGCAAGTATATCTCTCCTTAAATAAGGAGATCAAAACTCTACGTCATATTCCAGGTGTGGTCTCACTAGTGCCCTCTACAGTTGTAGCAGAACTTCCCTACTTTTGTGCTCCATCCCCCTTGCAATAAAGATCAACATTCAATTTGCCTTCCTAATTACTTGGTGTACCTGCATGCTTTTTGTGTTGCATGTACAAGGACCCACAGATCCCTCTGTACCACAACATTTTGTAATCTCTCCCTATTTAAATAATAATTTGCTCTTTTATTTTTCCTACCAAAGTGGGTAACCTCACATTTTCCACATTATATCTGCCAAATTTTTGCCCACTCACTTAGCCTATCTATATCCCTTTTCAGATTCTTTGAGTCCTCCTCACAATTTGCTATCCCACCTATCTTTGTATCATCAGCAAATTTGGCTACATTACACTCAGTCCCTTCATCCAAGTCATTAATATAGATTGTAAATAGTTGAGGCCCCAGCACTGATCCCTGTGGCATCCCATTAGTTACAATTTGCCAATGTGAAAATGACCCATTTATCCCGACTCTCTGTTCTCTGTTAGTTAGCCAGTCCTCTACCCATGCTAATATAATACCCCCAACCCTGTGTGCACTTATCTTGTGCAATAACCTTATCGAATGCCTTCTGGAAATCCAAATACACAACATCTACTGGTTCCCCTTTATCCACCCTGCTCATTACATCCTCCAAGAACTCCAGCAAATTTGTCAAACATGATTTCTCTTTCATAAAACCATGCTGACTCTGTTTGATTGTATTATAATTTTCTAAATGTCCTGCTATTACTTCCTTAATAATGGACGCCAGCATTTTCCCTATCACAGATGTTAGGCTAACTGGTCTATAGTTTCCTGCTTTCTGTCTCCCTCCTTTCTTAAATAGGGGCATTACATTTGCAGTTTTCCAATCTGCTGGGACCTCTCCAGAATTCATGGAATTTTGGTAGATTACAACTAATACATCCACTATCTCTGCAGCCACTTCTTTTAAGACCCTAGGATGCATGCCATCAGGTGCAGTGGACCTGTCCACCTTTAGTCCCATTAGTTTGTCTCGTACTTTTTCTTGAGTGATATTGATTGTTTTAAGTTCACCCCTCCCAATAGCCCCTTGAATATCAATTATTGGGATGTTTTTAGTGTCTTCTACTGTGAAGACCGTACAAAATATTTGTTCAAAATCTCTGCCATTTCCCTGTTTCCCATTATTAATTCCCCAGTCTCATCCTCTAAGGGACCAACATTTACTTTAGCTACTCTCTTCCTTTTTTTATGCCTGTGAATGCTCTTGCTGTCTGTTTTTATATTTCTTGCTAGTTTACTCTCATAAACTATCTTCTCTCTCTCTATTATTGGTTTCTAAAAATTTCCCAATCCTCTGGCCTTCCACTATTCTTCACAACATTGAATGCCTTTGTTTTCAATTTGATAATTGTTATAATAAAAAGGAGGATCTGGAAGGTATTGGGCTTTTACAGTTTTAGTAAAGATGCTGGACACTTCTTATGTACTATATTAATCATATAATTTGTGGCATTTGTTTCATCAGCTTGCCCATACAGGTTAACTATGCACATCATGTAATGACAAGACACTACCTGAATTCTTCACAGAATAAGTACAATCTGCACAGATGAAATCAGTATTAGTGTCTTTGAGGAAAGGTTAAATAAGGCAATGCAAAAGGATTTAAGCAAATAAGGGAGGTGAGAGAGACAAAAAGAGAAGGCCGAGACAGAGGGAAAATAAAATGTGATGGAGGATAGAAAAAGTACAGCAGCTGGAGGTAATGGTACAGAATAGAAGTTCATAGATGACTGTTCAAAAACAGAGATTCATACAGTAAGTATATATGCAGAGTAAAAAGATGTGGCAATGTGGAAAATCATGCAAAAATAAATCTCTCAGGAAAGACTGCACAGGCTAGGGCTCTTTTCTCTAGAAAGGTGTAGGTTGAGAGGTGACCTAATAGCGATTTTAAAAATTATGAAGGAGTTTGATAGATTAAACATAGAGATGTTTTCACTTATGGAGGAATCTAAAGCTAGGAGTAATTAATAGAAGATAATCACTAATAAATGCAATGGAGTATTCAGGAGAAACTTCTGTACCCAGAAAGTGGTTAGAATGTGGAACTTGCTATCACATGGAATAGTTGCGGTGAATGGCATAGATGTACTTGAGGGGAGGCTAGATAAGCACATGAGGGTGAAAGGAATAAAAGGATATGCTGATAAGGTGAGATGAAGTCGAGTGGGAGGGAGCTCGTGTGGAGCATTGGGTGGAATGGCGTAATTCTGTGCTATAAATTCGATGTAAATAAACTCATCAGCCTCGGCAGTGAGCAGTCTGTCCCAATGTTCTATACGTGAATGCTGGGTATGAGGTTATTTTCACTTCTAGTGCGGGTGGTATACTGTCAATTGTGGATTGGCTGCCCATTATACGCCCCCAACCCCACCTTGGAAATGAAAATTAGACTGGGTGTATAACGGACAGTCGATCCACAATCACCAGCTCTCTGCCCACGCCAAAAGTGAAAATTACCCTGTGGGCATCTTAGGAGTAAAATGGGAGACCTGGATGTCGCTACTGCAGAGGGAGCCGATTGTAAAATTGATATCAGGGCGAACTGGTTCAGCAGTGACAGAGTTGGGTACACAGAAATACAGATTCATTTTCAGAATGAAAGGAAAAACTGAGATACAGAGTTGCCTTTTATTTGAAAGAGAAGGACCTGTCTAATATGGGTGCTGATAAGCTGGAAACCCTGTAAATAGCGATGTGAAACCTGAGGAGAAGAAAAATAACTAGGAGCATCCATTGTAGACCATAAGGGGGGGCGGAGAGGGGATTGGACTAAGAACTTCATAGTCAGGGAAGCATGTGCAGGATCAGATGCAGTTGTTATGTGGGAAAGAATTTACCAGGGAAAGATTGGGTAATGTATAAAAGGTATAATAGGATTGAAAGTATGATCCTGGACACAATATTGGATTGTTACATGGAATAACCGGTCAAGTAACCTAGGTGAATAAAGGTGCTATAGGTGGGATGGGGATATAATACAGGAGGCAATGGGATGGGGGCATCTGATTTTAAGTAATGTCCAAGATACGGTAGAAAAGGTCAGAACAGCTTGGCAACAGTACACTCCCTGAACTGCCCAGGGAATCAGTGGAGATAAGATGGAGAAGAGAATGTGTACAATAGAAACACTGAACTTTAGGAAGGCAGAATTTGAGGCAGTTCTGTGGGAATGGCCTCTAGCAAAAGAACACATGAACATACCAACAATGACGGAGAGGAAAAGATCCTCTGAGCCATCCAGCCCGTCCCATACAATTGTAATACCTTGTGTATTGCAATATATACATTTTCCACTTCACCCAAAACCATGTGATCTCCTGGGAGAGGTTAAAAAACAGATAAAAACTCAAGCCATTTTGGGGCAAAAAATACCTGGGAAATTCTTCTGGGGATCTAAACTAGTCCAGATCATCATCCTGGCCCTGATAATTTCTTGCAGTACCTACCTTTTGTAAGAGGTGACCTCCTCCTCAGCCAGAAACAGGTTCAGCTGTCACTTGAAGGAATTCAGCGAATCAGCGTCCATTGCACGAGCAGGCAGGCTATTCCAGAGGACCACTGTTCTCTGGGAAAAGAACCACCTCCTGACATGTAACCTAGGTCTGGCCTTAAACAACATTAATTTACTAATGTGTCTGTAAGCACTCTAGTAATGACTCCACGAGGTAAGGCATTGCACTTGAACTGTTGTGACCGTAGTCCATTTATTACAGCTCCTGAATGAGGGTACAGTTTGGTGAGCTCCCTTTTATACTTGGTTACCTGTTGTGTACAGGTGACCCCTAGGTCTCCACCAGTTGCACCCTCTGGTGGTACAGGCATAGTGTATACAGTGTGAAGATACATTCAGTGGTCTTATGTAACTGTACATTGAGTGTACAGGGTATATACATACACAATATCACTCGCCCCTAAGTCTTGTGCCACTGGCCTTTGCACTTTGTACTCTGGCCCTCTACTTCAGTGCCCAAAGCCCTTGCACTTTGTCTGTGCTTAGGAATGGCTCTCTCCCTGTAGATTCCCAAGCCCTTATTGCCACGACATTGGGAAATGGTCAGCAGTGGACGGTAGGAGGTTGCAATGGGGGTTTGAGTGGGTTCTGGGTGTGATCCATGTGTGTCCATGGCTACATACATCCATTTCTTCCCCCCCCCCCAATATATAGACCATGTGTGTGGCTCGGCATCTGCGTTTGCATGCATGTACAGAGAATAAAAAATAGAATTAGTTACATCACTGTTTGGGTTTAGCAGAAGTGGAACAAGTACATTTTACAGGTAAGGTACATACGTGGTATCACAGTCTTGCCCCTGGGGTGTAGGTGCAGGTGGGTGAGGATGCGGTGTCCAGGTTGTCTGATGGCGGCGCTGCTCCCCCTCCCAGCTGGGTGGGCTCGGATCGCTCCTCTGGCTGAGTCTCAGGGCCTTTGCCATTGCCTAGTGGTGGGCAGAGGCACAGGAATGTGTGGCCTCCCTGTCCTCCTTTGAGGGCTGCATGGTCTCCCTGCTGCCCTTCAGCAGTAGTGGGAGCATGGTCATCCCAGGTCCTGTCGGGAGGGCTGGAGGGTGCTAGCTTCTTGCTCCCAGTACTGGCCCTGGTGGCCAGAGAGGCAGGACCGATCTGGGGCAGTGTGCCAGTAGTGGTACCTGTGCCATCCGCTGATCGCCGGCCCTGCTGTGGGTATGCTCCCACTGTGTGTGTTCACAATCCCTGGGGCATCACCTTGGTCCCAGAGGCGCAGGCTACATGATTAGGTAGCCCGCTGGACATGGGTGCTTCCTACGGGAGGTTGTCGGCGTACATGTAGAACCCGGCATCACACATTATTCCATCATTTACATTCATGATGCATTGGCTCCGACTGCAATCACCCGACTCGACATTGTTAGTTGTCTTTACAAATTCACATTTGTCAATTACATCTTTGCATTTGTTAATTACATCTTTTCCCTGTATACTACCAGCATCGTTGTACATTGTTACATTTAGATACTCGCATTCGTCAATTACATCTTTTGCACGTATCCTACCGGCATCGCTGTTCAAAGGTACATTTAGATACTTGCATTTGTTAATTACATCTTTTACATTAGTATCACCGGCATCGCTGTGCAAAGAGTGGAACTGTCCCTTTAATTGTGCTGGGTTGCTGGTCTCCTTTAAGAGGGCCTTGCAATCTTTACCCCAAACCGTTTCGCTGCTCCCTCAATGCTGCCCCTCGTGGTCTGGTCGCGGCCATCTTGATTTCAGGCGCTTCACCTCGCAGTGTAGGCGCCATCTGCTCTCTCTCCACAAGGTAGGCTGTGGTGATCCTTTTCTTCCCAGATTCTGCCACAGAAGCTGGGAATTTACCTTCTGCGCCGATCTTCTTCCTTCGGAGCCCTGCCACTTGAGCCCGGAAGGTGAGGTCTGGTCATTTGGGTTGGATCATCTCGCCGTTGGGTAGTGCGGTCTGTATCGTCGCCGTGCAGTCGAGTTGGACGGTAGGATCTTCAGGTGCTGTGATGGATCCAAATTTAGGGCCACATAGGACGTCGATCGCCGGGGCCTGGAGGCTTTCCCAGCTCCAACAGATTTGGATTTGTTTCACCATCATCTTCCTAGCAGCGTTGGACAATCACCAGCAACGATCCACAAAGGCAGCTTGTGCATCACGCCGCCGTAGGACACCTGGACATCCACGCTGCCAACAACTGGGATGGTGTCATTTGTGTAAGTGAACAGCTTCCCCTGGATCGGGAGCATTTTAGCTCGTTGGGCGGGATTGTCCCAGAGTTTCTCGAAAGCCGCCTGGTTCATCAGCGATTGGCTCCCCTCGTGTCGACCTCCATTGAGACTGGAACTCCATTGATTTCGACTTCCATTTTCAATGGAGAACTCTCGGTGGAGCAGGTAAACACTCCGTATGCCTCTTCATGGCACTGAGCTGCCTCCTGGACTCTCTCTTCATCTTCATCAGCGCTGGAGCCCGGGTGATCGGCCAACTCTTCAGCGATTCGTGAGTGAAGTTTCTTTTACACATTCGCTGGAGATGACCTTTAGTGTTACAGTCTTTGCAAGTATGGTCTCTGTATCAGCACTGGTGGGCCCTGCGATTTCCTCCACAGTGCCAGCATGGGGCTGGCCGGTTGGCCCCATGTGGCGAACTCAGGGTTGCGGGACTCGGGAGCAGTCTTACCTCTAAAAGGCGCCATGGTACTTTCTAGGTTAGAGTGCTGGGAGTGAGTCACCATCCTCTTGGAATCGCAGGCCGAGGCCATGAACACCTGGCTGATGTTGATTGCCTTCTGCAGGGTGACCATGGTGTCCGCAGAGAGCAGCCTGTGGAGAAGGCCCTCTTGGCCGATTCCAATAACAAAGATATCCCTCAGTGCTTCAGTGAGGTGGTCATCAAAATCACATGGTGCAGCCAATCGTCTTAGGTCTGGAGCATATTTTGCGATTTCTTGGCCTTCGGGCCACCGGTGTGTGTAGAACCGATATCTGGCTGTGAGGATGCTCTATTTAGGCTTGAGTTGTTCCTGTATCATTTTGGTTGTCGTCTTCTCTGGGGCTAGCAAGTCCCTGACAAGGCCATAAACGGTGGGCCTACAACTGCTGAGCAGGATAGCTCTGCGCTTATCAGCCAGCGAGGTCGATGTGTCTCCAGCCAGGTCGTGCGCGATGAAGTAGTGTTCTAGCCTTTCCACAAAGGCATCCCAATTTTCCCCATCAGCGAATTGTTGAAAGTTGCCAAGGTTAGCCATTTTTCGCATGGAAATTCGTCGCCAGTTATTGTATCTGTAAGCACTCTAGTAATGACTCCATGAGGTAAGGCATTGCACTTGAACTGTTGTGACCTTTGTCCATTTATTGCAGCTCTTGAATGAGGGTACAGTAAGGTGAGCTCCCTTTGATACTTGGTTACCTGCAGTGTGCAGGTGACCCCTAGGTCTCCACCAGTTGCACCCTTTGGTAGTACAGGCATAGTGTATACAGTGTGAAGATACATTCAGTGGTCTCATGTAATTGTACATTGAGTGTACAGTGTATATACATACACAGTACTTATAATGCCTGGTTTTCCCTAACCTATTTAATTGGAACAAACTGTCAACTCACACATAATCTATTCCTTTTGTCATCTTTTAAACCTCGATCAGATCACCCCTAAGTCTACGCTTCTCTAAAGTGTAGAGTTCCAGCTGTTTTAGCATATCTTGATAAGTAAGATGCTTTATGCTGGGAATTAGTCTAGTGCACCCTCTGCACTCTTTCCAAAGCCTCAATATCACCAACATGTGTGGTGTCCATCACAAGACATACAGGAGTAGCCAAATGTGTGAATCTACAGGCGCCCGTGGCACTATTTGAAGAAGAGCAGGAGAGTTGTCCCAATACCCTGGTCAACATATTCCTAACCAACACCACCACCAGAGTTTAACTGATCATTTATCTCAGTTGTTGTTTGGGACCTATCTACGTGCATTTTGGCAGTTGTATTTGCCTACAAACTAACAGTGACCGCACTTTAAAAGTCTTTAATCGGTTGTTAAAAATTTTGGGAAGAGCTATATAAATGCAATTTCATTCTTTTTTTCTCTATACAAACTGCTGCACAAGTGACTGCAGGAAGTAATTAGACTCCAGCAATTCAAGCAGAGGATATTGCAGACATTGTTGAAAATACAGGGGGAAGTTGCAGATGAAGGCAGCAGCCAATCAAAAACAGAGGCAATGAACCTGTTGGTTCAGCAGAAGTACATGAAGCCTGTGGAGTGATGACAGAGGAAAACACATTGAAGACATACACAACATGCACAGAGATACCATAACCATATCCACCATGTTACTCACATACATACCATAAATACACAATCAGAAAATACATCTCACTCGCATATAGAAACATAGAAACATAGAAAATAGGTGCAGGAGTAGGCCATTCGGCCCTTCTAGCCTGCACCGCCATTCAATGAGTTCATGGCTGAACATTCAACTTCAGTACCCCATTCCTGCTTTCTCGCCATACCCCTTGATCCCCCGAGCAGTAAGGACCTCATCTAACTCCTTTTTGAATATATTTAGTGAATTGGCCTCAACAACTTTCTGTGGTAGAGAATTCCACAGGTTCACCACTCTCTGGGTGAAGAAGTTCCTCCGCATCTCGGTCCTAAATGGCTTACCCCTTATCCTTAGACTGTGACCCCTGGTTCTGGACTTCCCCAACATTGGGAACATTCTTCCTGCATCTAACCTGTCTAACCCCGTCAGAATTTTATATGTTTCTATGAGGTCCCCTCTCATTCTTCTGAACTCCAGTGAATACAAGCCCAGTTGATCCAGTCTTTCTTGATAGGTCAGTCCCGCCATCCCGGGAATCAGTCTGGTGAACCTTCGCTGCACTCCCTCAATAGCAAGAATGTCCTTCCTCAGGTTAGGAGACCAAAACTGTACACAATACTCCAGGTGTGGCCTCACCAATGCCCTGTACAACTGTAGCAACACCTCCCTGCCCCTGTACTCAAATCCCCTTGCTATGAAGGCCAACATGCCATTTGCTTTCTTAACCGCCTGCTGCACCTGCATGCCAACCTTCAATGACTGATGTACCATGACACCCAGGTCTCTTTGCACCTCCCCTTTTCCTAATCTGTCACCATTCAGATAATAGTCTGTCTCTCTGTTTTTACCACCAAAGTGGATAACCTCACATTTATCCACATTATACTTCATCTGCCATGCATTTGCCCACTCACCTAACCTATCCAAGTCGCTCTGCAGCCTCACAGCATCCTCCTCGCAGCTCACACTGCCACCCAACTTAGTGTCATCCGCAAATTTGGAGATACTACATTTAATCCCCTCATCTAAATCATTAATGTACAGTGTAAACAGCTGGGGCCCCAGCACAGAACCTTGCGGTACCCCACTAGTCACTGCCTGCCATTCTGAAAAGTACCCATTTACTCCTACTCTTTGCTTCCTGTCTGACAACCAGTTCTCAATCCATGTCAGTACACTACCCCCAATCCCATGTGCTCTAACTTTGCACATCAATCTCTTGTGTGGGACCTTGTCGAACGCCTTCTGAAAGTCCAAATATACCACATCAACTGGTTCTCCCTTATCCACTCTACTGGAAACATCCTCAAAAAATTCCAGAAGATTTGTCAAGCATGATTTCCCTTTCACAAATCCATGCTGACTTGGACCTATCATGTCACCTCTTTCCAAATGCACTGCTATGACATCCTTAATAATTGATTCCATCATTTTACCCACTACCGATGTCAGGCTGACCGGTCTATAATTCCCTGTTTTCTCTCTCCCTCCTTTTTTTAAAAGTGGGGTTACATTGGCTACCCTCCACTCCATAGGAACTGATCCAGAGTCAATGGAATGTTGGAAAATGACTGTCAACGCATCCACTATTCCCAAGGCCACCTCCTTAAGTACTCTGGGATGCAGTCCATCAGGCCCTGGGGATTTATCGGCCTTCAATCCCATCAATTTCCCCAACACAATTTCCCGGCTAATAAGGATTTCCCTCAGTTCCTCCTCCTTACTAGACCCCCCGACCCCTTTTATAACCGGAAGGTTGTTCGTGTCCTCCTTCGTGAATACCGAACCAAAGTACTTGTTCAATTGGTCCGCCATTTCTTTGTTCCCCGTTATGACTTCCCCTGATTCTGACTGCAGGGGACCTACATTTGTCTTTACTAACCTTTTTCTCTTTACATATCTATAGAAACTTTTGCAATCCGTCTTAATGTTCCCTGCAAGCTTCTTCTCATACTCCATTTTCCCTGCCCTAATCAAACCCTTTGTCCTCCTCTGCTGAGTTCTAAATTTCTCCCAGTCCCCAGGTTCGCTGCTATTTCTGGCCAATTTGTATGCCACTTCCTTGGCTTTAATACTATCCCTGATTTCCCTTGATAGCCACGGTTGAGCCACCTTCCCTTTTTTATTTCTATGCCAGACAGGAATGTACAATTGTTGTAGTTCATCCATGCGGACTCTAAATGTCTGCCATTGCCCATCCACAGTCAACCCCTTAAGTATCATTCGCCAATCCATCTCAGCCAATTCACGCCTCATACCTTCAAAGTTAGCCTTCTTTAAGTTCTGGACCATGGTCTCTGAATTAACTGTTTCATTCTCCATCCTAATGCAGAATTCCACCATATTATGGTCACTCTTCCCCAAGGGGCCTCGCACAACGAGATTGCTAATTAATCCTTTCTCATTACATAACACCCAGTCTAAGATGGCCTCCCCCCTGTATATCTTTTATTATTTTATTGTGCTGGAAAGGAAATCACCTTCTCCAGCTGCATTATGTAATAGCCTGCAATGATCATGCTCCCATGTCGTGTGGTTCAATACTCCAGAAGCTAATCACTTCTGACAGTGTTCTGATGCAGCTTCTAAATCTTGCCCTTTCTTCTGCTGATTAACGTCAAGTGTGAGTGGGAGCTCAGGAATCACTTTCCACTTATATTTTCCCCTGTGAAATTCTGTATGTTTCTCTCCACCGGCCTTTAATAAGCCATTACAAATCCTTAATAAAGGATCGTCTTTTCACTTTTTCATATTAGGAGTAAGATGTGGAACAGTGCCAGAAACTTACTTTTTGTTTTGTGGCTTGCTCACCCATTTAGTGAGGCTTACTTTTTTTACTCTGTTTTACACGAGAGGAAAATATAACCCTAAACTTTTAACTTGACATTTTAATTCCATTCTAGATCACTTGGAATAGACTGACAAAACAGAATCAGCATTCTTTTCTCCAGAAAATGGCACTCAAGAGATACAATCGATAAGTCCATAATATTTGACACTTTTTCTGGTGTATATTGAACGAAATATCTAAAGTAGATTCTAGCTGAGTATTCTCCTAGATTAATAATTTTGCTTGTGTTGTTTAACTGTAATTACTGTTTCATTTTCTATAAATCTATTGCATAAAATATGAACAGTCATAATCTGCTGCCATGAATTTATAATATTTGTATACTCTAGCTCTTAAATTTAGAAACAGCTGCTTCCGACTTACATTGTATAAACAGTATCTTCATCATTCATTTTGTACTGACTTGATTCAGTTTCATACTTTGATAGAAAAATAGCAGCCTCAGCATTAATGAACAGCATTAGAGGCTAGGTTAGCAAGAATATGCAAGCATATTTTACATTTATATAGCAATAGATTATTATGCAGCATAATCTAACTACTTCTAAATAGATTTGCGGCTTTCAATAATTTTTCAGTCCTCTGAAGTTGTATTTTGAACCTGACTGTGTAAAAAAAAATCAAGTAGAGAGGGACAATTGAGGTTGTTGGAATGCATGATTGTGCTTAAAGTCAAATGTAGGTTAGAAAATGCCTGTCCCATAAAGTCTGCCCCTAGTTCCCCAATGCTCCATGGTGAATGTTACTGGCTTTCAAGCATATCTGTCAATGACCCAGAATTTGGTTGACCTCAAGTCTGTGGGGAAAATAGGAACAAATATGATGTATTATCTGAGGGTATACTACAATAGATACAGTAATTTCACCCTTTCACTTTATATATTTGAGTCTTTGATTAATAAGGGAAGCCAGCCATTAGAGAACAAGATTATTCAGGCAAAATAATCTTTATTTTTTCTAGTGACATTTCATTCAAAATATACACACATTTTCAATTCAGCTTTATTTATTACATTCAATTAAACCATTTTCATGTATGCTAGATAATATGGATAAGAGTTCAATTATCCTAAAGCCTCACCATCAATTTTGAAGATATAAACCTGTGCCAACAAGGAGGCGAGCCATCAGGAAGATGCACCATTACTTGATCTGACTCCTGTAACAACCAGCCCAGATATTGATACCACGCAGACTTTAGAGGCTAGGTTAGCAAGAAAAGCAAAATTCGGTCAGGCAGCGTCAGCATGGATTTATGAAGCAGAAGTCATGTTTGACAAATTTGCTGGAGTTCTTTGAGGATGTAACAAACAGGATGGATAAAGAGGATACCAGTGGATGTGGTGTATTTGGATTTCGAGAAGACATTTGACAAGGTGCCACATAAAAGGTTACTGCACAAGATAAAAGTTCACGGGGTTGGGGGTAATATATTAGCATGGATAGAGGATTGGCTAACTAACAGAGAACAGAGAGTCAGGATAAATGGTTCATTCTCTGGTTGGCAACCAGCAACTAGTGGGGTGCCGCAGGAATCAGTGCTGGGACCCTAACTATTTAAATCTATATTAACGACTTGGAAGAAGGGACTGAGTGTAACGTAGCCAAGTTTGCTGATGATACAAAGATAGGAGGAAAAGCAATGTGTGAGGAGGACACAGAAAATCTGCAAAAGGACATAGACAGGCTAAGTGAGTGGGCAAAAATTTGGCAGATGAAGTATAATGTTTGAAAGTGTGAGATCATGCACTTTGGCAGAAAAAAAACAAAGAGCAAGTTATTATTTAAATAGAGAAAGATTGCAAAGTGCCGCAGAACAGCGGGACCTGGGGGTACTTGTGCATGAAACACAAAAGGATAATATGCAGATACAGCAAGTGATTGGGAAGGCCAATGGAATCTTGGCCTTTATTGCAAAGGGGATGAAGTATAAAAGCAGGGAAGTCTTGCTACAGTTATATAAGATATTGGTGAGACCACACCTGGAATACTGAGTGCAGTTTTGGTCTTCATATTTATGAAAGGATATACTTGCTTTGGAGGCAGTTCAGAGAAGGTTCACTAGGTTGATTCCGGGGATTAGGTGGTTGACTTATGAGGAAAGGTTGAGTAGGTTGGGCCTCTACTCATTGGAATTCAGAAGAATGAGAGGTGATCTTATCGAAATGTATAAGATTATGAGGGGGCTTGACAAGGTGGATGCAGATGTTTCCACTGATGGGGGAGACTAGAACTAGAAGGCACGATCTTAGAATAAGGGGCCCCCTATTTAAAACGGAGATGAGGAGAAATTTCTTCTCTCAGAGGGTTGTAAATCTGTGGAGTTCGCTGCCTTAGAGAGCTGTGGAAGCTGGGACATTGAATAAATTTAAGATAGAAATAGACAGTTTCTTAAATGATAAGGGAATAAGGGGTCATGGGGAGCGGCCGGGGAAGTGGAGCTGAGTCCATGATCAGATCAGCCATGATCTTATTGAATGGCGGAGCAGGCTCAAGGGGCCGTATGGCCTACTCCTGTTCCTATTTTTTATGTTCTTATGTTAGAGGAAGTATCTACACATGATGACTCACTGGGCACAAGTGCACAGGAGTGAGGGCAGGAGGATAGGATGCCACAGGTGCCAGCTTGCCAGAGGGTGAGGTCAGGTACTACCTCTGCTGCAGAGGACTAAGATGCTGACATCAAGGTCCTAGGCTACTAGTCAAGTAGCACCACTACAGGCCGAGCTGGCCGAGTCCTGAAGGACATATCTGCCAGAATGGGCCTGCAGCAGGTGGTGAGAGAACCAACACAAGGGAACAACCTACTTGACTTCATCCTCACCAATCCACCTGTCGCAGATGCATCTGTCCATAACAGCATTGGTAGCAGTGATCATCGCACAGTCATTGTGGTGACAAAGACCCGTCATCACACTGAAGACCCTCACCATCATATGGTGTGGCATTACCACCGTGCTAAATGAGAAATGATTCAGGACAGATCCAGCAGCTCCAAATTGGGCATCCATGAGGCACTGTGGGCCATCAATAGCAGCAGAATTTTACTCCACCACAATCTCTAACCTCATGGCCTGGCACATCCCTCACTCTATCATTACCATCAAGCCAGAGGACCAACCCTGGTTCAATGAGGAGTGCTGCACTGGAATGTCACTGGAAAAAATAAAGATTATTTTACTTTAATAATCTTGTTCTATAATGGCTGGCTTACCTAAAAATGAGGTACCAATCTGGGGAAGCTGCAATACAGGACTATATGCATGCCAAGCAGTGGAAGCAGCATGCTATAAACAGAACTCAGCAATCTCACAGTCAACGGATCAGATCAAAGCTCTTAGTCCAACCACATCCAGTCATGAACGGTGGTGGACAATTAAACAACTAACAGGAGGAGGAAACTCCATGAATATCCCCATCCTTAATGATGGAGGAGCCCAGCACGCAAGTGCAAAAGTCAAGGTTGAAGCATTTGCAACCATCTTCAGCCAGAAGTGCTGAGTGGATGATCCATATTGGCCTCTTCCTGAGTTCCCCACCATCGCAGATGTCAGTCTTCAGCCAATATGATTCACTCTACGTGATATCAAGAAACGGCTGAGCGCATTGGATGCAGCAAAAGACTTGGGGCCCCGACAACATCTTGGCTGTTGTGCTGAAGACTTGTGCTCCAGAACTAGCCGTGCCTCTAACTAAGCTATTCCAGTACAGCTACAACACTGGCATCTACCCGACAATGTGGAAAACTGCCCAGGTAGATCCTGTCCACAAAAAGCAGGACAAATCCAATCCGGCCAATTACTGTCCACATAGTCTACTCTCAATCATCAGCAAAGTTATGAAAGGTGACATCGACAGTAATAACAAGTGGCACTTACTCACCAATAACCTGCTCACTGATGCTCAGTTTGGGTTCCACCAGGACCACTCGGCTCATTACAGCCTTCGTCCAAACATGGAAAAAAAAGAGCTGAATTCCGGAGGTGAGGTGAGAATGACTGCCTTTGACATCAAGGCAGCATTTGACCGAGTGTGGCATTAAGGAGCCCGAGTAAAATTGAAGACAATGGGAATCAAGGGGAAAACTCTCCACTGGCTCGAGTCATACCTAGTACAAAGGAAGATGGTTTTGGTTGTTGGAGGTCAATCATCCCAGCCCATCGCTGCAAGAGTTCCTCAGGGCAGTGTCCTAGGCCCAACCTTCTTCAACTGCTTCTTCAATGACCTTCCCTCCATCATAAGGCCACAAGTGGGGATGTTCGCTGATGACTGCACAGTGTACAGTGCCATTTGCAACTCCTCAGATAATGAAGCAGTCCATGCCCGCATGCAGCAAGACCTGGACGACTTTCAGGCTTGGGCTGATATGTGGCAAGTAACATTTGCGGGACACAAGTGCCAGGCAATGACCTTCTCCAACAAGCGAGAGTCTACCCCCATGATATTCAACACCATTACTATTGCTGAATCCCCCACCATCAACATGCTGGGGATCACCATTGACCAGAAACATAACTGGACCAGCCACATAAATACTGTGGCAACAAGAGCAGGTCAAAGGCTGGGTATTCTGCAGTGAGCGTCTCACCTCCTGACTCCCCAAGCCTTTCCGCCATCTACAAGGCACAAGTCAGGAGTGTGATGGAATACTCTCCACTTGCCTGGATGAGTGCAGCTCCAACAACACTCAAGAAGCTCAACACCATCCAGGACAAAGCAACATACTTGATTGGCACCCCATCCAACACAAACACTTTCCCCCCCGCCCCTCCACTACCAGCGTACCGTGGCTGCAGTGTGTACCATCTACAAGATGCACTGCAGCAATTCGGCATCACTTCCTAAACCCATGACCTCTACCACAAGGGCATCAGGTGCATGGGAGCACCATCACCCGCAAGTTCCCCTCCAAGTTACACATCATCGTGACTTTCTTTCATCGTTGCTGTGTCAAAATCCTGGAACTCCCTCCCTAACAGCACTGTGGGAGGTCCTTCACTACAAGGACTCTAGTGGTTCAAGAAGGTGGCTCACCTCCACCTTCTAAAGAGTAATTAGGGATGGGCAATAAATGCTAACCTTGCAAGCGAAGCCCACATCTCGGAACGAATGAAAAAAAAGGATGATGGACATCTATCAGGAAATGCTCGGTGCATGGGATGATCTGCCAGAGAGCTTGCGCACAATTTCATGGGGCATGGAGGAGTCCAGCTAAAACTGTCTCAAGGCTTTTGAGCAGAGCATTGAGACTATCCTGTCCAACATGGGCTGAGTGGTCAACTCCATTAACACCACATTTGTGCCTCCGTCATGGAGCCTTTCTTGATCTCACTCATAGCTGTCATGGAAGTGGCGTGGAGCGGAGGAACGGACCGACGAGGAGCGGAGGTCAGAATCAGCGAGGAGCGGAGGTCGGAAGCGTCGAGGAGCGAAGGATGGGATCGGCAAGGTCTGGAGATTGGAAGCGGAGAGGAGAGGATGGACGAGGTACAGAAGTGCGGAGAGGTCGGAGCCCAGAGGTGGAGCAGCATGGACAAGCCCAAAGGAAGGTGCAGCACGGGCCAATAGCGAGGCTGTGAGATCATGAGGCTCACATTGCGCACTATGAATTCCATGTAGAGAGAGATCCTGTGGGAAGGAGGAAGGAAGGAGGACTAGGAGTATGTTTGAGTTTGTGTGTATGTATTGGCACATGCAGCAGAGCCTGGTCTCCAGTCGTCTCGGATCCCCTTGCTACTGAACCAAGACCATGCTCCGTCAAGCCTGTGTGGTGGCTGGTGTGCCACGGCCACCCCACGTTAAATGAATTCACGCACAGGCATCTTCCATCGTTTAAAATGAGTTCATCAGTCACCTGAGTACTCATTTTTAGTGCAGAAGCAAGTCATCCTTGACCCCGAGGGACTGCCTATGATGATGATATTTTCAATAAGAACAAAAAAAACCTCTATAAATCTTAATATTTCTTTGTTTAGCAGGTTCATCATCATTTTCTTAATGTAAACTGAATCTTGATGAAAAGATCCCCAAAAAATTAAATTAAGCAACAATGAAAAAAAAAAGCCAGCTCGATCTGAATCATATTGAAGAATTTTTGCAATAAACTGAAATACAAACCAAGTCATTTATTTGGGTGTAACTTATTTTAAAGTAGCACTGTCAATGTGAATTAAAATAAAATAAAAAGGGATACATGAACCTCTTGGTCACGAGTTTACTGGTGTAAGTCCTGCAGAAGAGAATTCAGTTAATTTTTTAACAACAGATTTCATAAGACCTCTTGGTGAGAATATGATGTAAATTTTCCTTAATTCTTGGCCTTTTAAAAACAGGCTTCAATACTTTATGCATTATTTTGTCAGTTCCTAAACTAGAAAACCCAATCTATAAAATTTAAGGAGATGCAGCTTTGATCTTTACCTGAGAGTCTTGCAGCTGTAGTATAGTACAGTTTATTTGAAAAGTATTTACCACCTGTAATAAAAACAAAAAATGCTGGAAATACTCAGTGTAAATGGAGATGGTAGAATCATCAACAACTGCAGCAGGAAAAAAAACAGAAAAAAAAGAAAAAAATAGGGGCAGAGGTTATGGTTCAAAATGGTTGAACTCGATGTTCAGTCCAGAAGGCTGTTTAAGTGCCTAAACAAAATATAAGGTGCTGTTCCTTGAGTTTGCATTGAGCTTCATTGGAACAGTTTAAGAGACCGAGGACAGAGTGGGGAGTGGGGCAGAGAATTAAAGTGACAGGCAACCGGAAGCTCAGGGTCATACTTACGGACTGAACAGAGGTGTTCTGCAAAGCGATCTTCCAATCTGCATTTGGTCTCCCCAATGTAGAGGAGACCACATAGTGAGCAGCGAATACAGTATACTAAATTGAAAGATGTACAAATAAATTGCTGTTTCATCTGGAAGGAGTGTTTGGGGCCCTGGACAGTGGGAAGGGAAGAGGTAAAAGGGCAGATCTCCTGCGCTTGCATGGGAAGGTGCTGTGGGAAAGGGAGGGGATGCTGGGGGTGATTGAAGCATGGACCAGAGTGTCGCGGAGGAAGCGGTCACTTCGGAATGCTGAATGGGGAGGTGAGGGAAAGATGTGTTTGGTGGTGGGATCACGCTGGAGGATTATTCATTGAATGTGGAGGCTGGTGGGGTGAAAGGTGAGGACAAGGGGAACCCTATCATGGTTCTGGGAGGGAGGGGAAGAGGTGAGAGCAGAACTGCGAGAAATAAATTGGACACGGTTGAGGGCCACATCAACATTGGTAAGGAGAATTCTCAGTTGAGGAAAAAGGAAGACATATCGGAAGCACTAGTCTGGAAGGTGGTGTCATCAGAACAGATGCGACAGAAATGGAAAAACTGGGAGAATGGAATGGAGTCCTTAAAGGAAGCGGAGTGGGAGAAAGGGTAGTCTAGGTAGCTGTGTGCATCAGTGGGGTTATAGTGAATGTTTGTCAATAGCATAGTCCCAGAAATGGAGACAGAGAAATCGAGGAAGTGAAGGGAAGTGTTGGAGATGGACCATCTGAAGGTGAGGGAAGGGTGGAAATTGGATGCAAAGTGAATGAAATTTTCTAGTTCAGGGTGAGAGCATGAAATGGTACGATTAGGGATACTTGGGAGTATTCAGCCTTGAAAGGAAGCAACTGAGAGCCGATATAAAATATTAAGTGGGATAGAATAGATTTATCCTGAACACTATGTCAAGTTAAATTATCACCAAATGACAAGAGAACTTAAGTCCAGACTGAAAAAAAGGCAAATTAATGTCTAATGTCAGGAAGCACTTCTTCATGCAAAGATTTATTGATGCTTGGAATGGTCTCCTGGGTAGGGTAGTGGAAGCAAAATTCAAGAATCATTCAAGAGATAGTTGGATGTTCTGATGATGAGATCATAGATTTAATGGTAAGCACATATATCCGGGAACAAGCAAGCAATGGTGCCTTAGGAAGCTGAGGAGAAACAAAGAGGCTGTGATTTAATTGTTCCAGCTCCTCAATGCAGATTTGATTAAACATTCATACAGCACTGCCCTCCGTTTCTGTATTGGGGTCATTTCAGGTGAGCACTGGTGATTTATGCAGTGTTAGCCAGATTGCTATCCACAGATGTATGAAGGTCAGTTATGCATTATTCAGCAGGGCTAACAACTACATTACTTTCACTACTGGCTATCAACATCTGCATGATAGGGCAGTACCTTGTGACAGTTCTGCTCACTTCCCATGAGCCCAGGAAGTTATTGATTGACAATATGTTGTCATGTGGGCCCCTATATGCAACGCAATGTCCTATAGGACTTGTTATTGTTTTTATCCCATCAGTATTCAGCTGTTATGTAACCATTAATGCTAAATAATTCAGATGAGTTCCTTCTTCTGTGGAAAGCTCTTACAATGTCTTCATTTTAAATCACCTATGCCACCTTTTTTTTTTAAGGAGAAGGAGATGTGGGGTGGCTCCTCAGAAACCCACGGTCTCTCCATCACAACATCCAATTACCTGTTTATGATGCAAGAGTTTTTCCTCCATTACCCTACTCATAAAATACCCGCTTCAGCCATGACTCACTTGCACAGAACATTTCAATGTCTGCCTTGAAGCAAGTATTGTAGTACTTTTATACTTTTCTGTCACTGAAAAATCAACCTGCCACCATGTCAGTAACCCAGAATAAGACAGAAAATAGACAGGACCCTGTGTTCATATAATCAAATTTGGCAAGCACCAGCAGTTACACATGTCCTGCAGGATGCAGTTAGTGATCTTGAAGAGAGAGCACCTTGGGTGAGGTAAAGTTCACAGGTGAGCTGGAGCAAGTGCTAGCGGTAGACAAAAGCATTAAAATGCTGGATGGATAGTTACATCAGTGACCTACTGTACCTTCTGAAATTCATCTGTGTAGTGAAGTTGGGCATTCATGTCATGTTCCCATTGCTCTTCAATGGGAAAAGAAGCTGAAAGTGCTGCCCAGCATCAGGCACCTGTTTGCACACGTGGCCAGCACAATGTCTAAAAGAGCAGTGCTAGCCTGGAATGAGCTGGAGGCTGTAAAGTTGTGAGTGGAATTACAGTGCTCAGTGTTTTTGTAGAGCCATCTAGCAGACTACTCCACCCAGTGGACTACTGATGTAATAACAATAAAGTTGTGTGCTTCCACAGTTCTTATCTGGCAGCCATGTTGTGCAGATGTGTGTGTTTACTGTGTCTCAGGTTATCATGTATGTTTAGCTGCAGGACTCCTTGCAGAAGATTTAAAATCGAATGGACTTCCCACTCACTCAGAGCCTGCAAAGACAATGGTCCTTGGTCACTGGCATAAAGATGAGCCAACGCCTGCAGTTATGAGTGGTGGCATATGGCAGGAGTGACCAGTGCAGCTGAGATGCCTGCAGATTCCCTGGCATGCCTTCATTTATCTTGCACCATGAAATACTGTTCTTGGGGTGCAACCACACCAAATCCCATCATTAACTTTACCTGAATATGTCACTTACCATGGACTCTGCTGCTTGCATCTAGATGTCTGTAACTTTTTGCGTTCCCATAAAAGCTGATATTAAAAGAATTCCTTTTCACCTGTTTCTGTTCTGCCCAACTCCTGTAAATACCTCACTTACACTGCACTTGGTGGGCAATAATGGACTGTTTTATTCTGGATATTTAAAAACAAATTTATCATAATGATTAAATAAATATTGACCCAAATATTTTTTTTTCCAAAAAGACACATTCTTAATTTCAGAAATATTGAAAAATCTCCAACAAAAATGGTAACAAAAAGATCTTTTAAACATTGCAACTAGAAAAATAATAAAGCCTGTTCTTTTTTTAAGAGCTCCATTTCACATGGAGCCTTGCTTTCTTCCATTCAAACTGGGCTTTGAAAAAAAAAGCAATCCTGGCACAAAATGGCAGGAAATTGTGCAGAATATTAATTTTAAAATATTTCAATGGTTTCTGGGGCCTTAATGGGGCTATTGCACAAAATGTGTGAGTGCACGCCAGCATACAAAATATAGCCATCTGGAAAATTGCAGGCAGAAGGAATCAGATGCAATATATAGCTAAGGATAATCTCCTGTGCCCATCCTGCACCTGAACAAATGATAAAAAAATCTACCCTTAGGTATTTCCCCAGTGGGGCTGTGGAAGAGCAAATGGATGTTGAGTGTGTCCTTCCTAGTACCCGTCACAGAAGCCTGGCTGTGGGTTGTTTGTTGGTTTACTTGGTATGGTATGGCGCACTGGTGAAAGAGGAGGAGAAAGAATGTGTAAAAAGAGAGGAAATAAAATAAATGAAGTAAGTGACTTGTAGATTTTTTAAAAAATGATCAAGAAAAAAAATGCTCAAACCTTTTAAAAAAAAATAATCATGGTATGTAGAAGTTGTGTTGTCAGATCTGACCTGAAGTTTGATGCTGACACTAAGCGGGTGAATTTTGCGAAGGTTCTCCTACTTGTACACCGTAATTTAGTTTAACAGGGTTTCCATGTCTCTTCTGCCGAAATGACAGTGGTGGTGGAGCGGGAGACCCTCCGAGGAAATTCATCCCCTTAAAAGTCAGAAGTGGGTAACTATTCCATTCTCCAAAATTGATGACACCTTATCGTGGTAAACCAAGAAACAAACATCATCAGTGATAACAATTATGCCTATGTGTTTAAAGATGACACGTTGTCAACACTGATGACCAACTATTGATTTGTTGTGAAGGCTGCAGCTTTGATAGTTTGCAGGGCTTGAATGTTAACAGTCCTGGAGGTATGGCAGCAGGATCTGGAAATCTGCCAGTGGACCTCTGAGAGAAGGGTCAGGATATGTCAGCTGCAGACAGATATGTGTATTAGGTTATTGGAGCTTTATGTGAGTGTCTGGAACCATGATTTGTGACCACCGGGCTAAAGAGAAAGATTAGAGTCGGGGGAGAATAGCAATCTTTGAACCATGAATTCAAATCTTGTTCCTCGCATTATTACTGTCATTTAATACTTAGCACACAAATAGACAAACAATAATTCTGAACCCACCCAATAACAAATAATCTTACACACAAAACAATAGTACAATGTTTATTGCACTGTCGACAGACTCATATCGACTTGGGTTTTGCTGTTATGTTCTTCCTGAGGTAAAACAAAGGAAATTGTTTGGATCTGCACTGATGTCCTTCCTTCATTTGTGTCTGTTATGGCACATCACACAGGCTCGAAGATCAAAGGTACAGAATATTTTCTGGTTATTTTGCTCCATTGCAACATCTGTGGCATGAAACTTTGTAAAGTATGCAGATACAGTAATGCTATTTCCCAGTAAGCAACTATGGATTATCATTGATAATTTTACAGTTATTGCCTTCCAATCATCAAATTTACAGGCTGTGATTTCCCCTACCTTGGCGGGTCTGTGGCGGGCGAGGTCAGTGGTGGGTCCCAACACCGCTGCTGGTTCCAGTCTGCTGTGTAGAATGATTTTACTTTGATTGGGCTTGTTGAGCCCATCCAGCACGTTTCACAGCCAATTAAGGGAAGCAAATCTGGTGACGTCATTTGATGACCGCATCATCAATTGGTTTCCTTAAAAGGACCATGCACAAATTTATTTTAACAGTTGTGCTGTAAGAGTTCTACGGCATCGAGGTGCTGCAAACACTAACAAGCACTGCAGAAAGGTGCACGGCTACACCAAGGCTCTCCCATGACAATCTCCATATGCTTATATGGAGTCACAGCACGCAGGGAGGTTCTCTTTCCTTCCAATGGGTGGAAGAGACCTCCACAGGAGACCAATGCAGCCTGGTTGCACATTGCACAGGAGGACACAAGCAGGGTCATTGTCGGAAGGACCAGGCTGCAGTGGTGCAAACCTTTCAATAATCTCAGTAGATCACGAAATGTTACAGCAAAGCCAATTCAACCTCATCCTACTGTGCAATTCACCACATCCCCATCACTCTGCCTTCCCTACCCTACTCCTGCACATCCTTACTTACACCAACTTACCTTGCACCTCCACCCATCCCTCTCTATCTACAGTGACTGCAATGTGCAGTGTCAAGTGAAGTCAATGTGGCTATGATGAGGCCATCCCTGGTGTCCCGGGCAGCAATGTGATGGGATGTTGATGCCCTGTGTCCTGTGCAGCATCAGTTGATTGTGGAGAAGGTTGATGTTGTTGGTGCTGCTGGTATTGGGGTGATCGGGGTGGGATTCTGAAGACCAAGGTGCAATAGTATCAAGGGCACGATGCTGATGTAATAGATGGCAGGTGAACTTGAGATGACAGAGCTGGGACCAATATCCTCGGTGGGGTGGAGGCGTGGTTGCTACTGCTGTTGGGAAGAGTTTAAACTAGCTTGGCAGGGAGATGGAAACCTGAACATAGATTCAGTACGGAAGGGAGTAAAGCTGGAATTCGAAAGCAAAAATGAAGAAAGTGAGTTTGAAAGAGAGATGAAACAAGCAGGAAAAAAAGGATTAAAAAAAAATTTAAAGGAACTTTGTCAAAATGCACAAAGCATTCGTAACAAAATAGATGAATTGATGGCACAAATTGAGACAAATGGGTATGATCTGATAGCCATTACAGAGACATGGTTGCAAGGTGACCAGGACTGGGAATTAAATATTCAGGGGTATTTGACAATCCGGAAGGACAGACAGAAAGGAAAAGGAGGTGGGGTAGCTCTACTGATAAAGGATGGAATCACTGTAATAATGAGAAACGATATTGGCTCAAATGATCAGGATGTTGAAACAGTTTGGGTGGAGATAAGTAATAATAAGGGGAAAAAGTTATTGGTGGGCATAGTCTATAGGCCCCCTAACAGTAGTAACTCCGTTGGTCGGAGTATAAACCAGGAAATAGTGGGGGCTTCTAAAAAGGGAACAGCAATAATCATGGGTGATTTCAATCTCCATATTGATTGGACAAATCAAATTGGTCAGGCTAGCCTTGAGGAAGAATTCATAGAGTGCATAAGGGATGAGATCCTTGAATAGTATGTAACAGAACCAACCAGGGGGCAGGCTGTCATGGATCTGGTCCTGTATAATGATACAGGATTAATAAACAATTTCCTAGTAAAGGATCCCCTTAGAATGAGTAATCATAGCATGGTTGAATTTCAAATTCAGATGGAGGGTGAGAAAGTTGGATCTCAAACCAGCATACTAAGCTTAAATAAAGATATGAGGGCAGAGTTGGCTAAAGTGGACTGGGCAAATAGATTAAAGTGTGGGACCGTTGATGAACAGTGCCCTACATTTAACACGCACTCAGTCCATGCAGCAGAGCTGGTCTCCAGTCGTCTGGGGTAATCCTTGCCACGGGACGAAGACCCAGTGCTGTCAAGCCCGTGTGGTGGCTGGTGTGCAACAGCCACCACACGTTAAAAAAATCCAAGCACAGCATCTTCCACCCTCCAAGATGTAGTTCGTAATCTGGACTATTAGGTCCTTCATTGAAACACCTGTAAACTCATCCCTTTTTGGCGTGGAAGCAAGTCATCCTCACCTCGAGGGACTGCCTATGATGATGATGTCATTTAAGGAGATATTTCACAACTCTCAAGAAAAATATATTCCAGTGAGGAGAAAAGGGTGTAAAAGAAAATATAAAGCTATCAGTGGCTAACTAAAAAAATAAAGGATGGTATCCAATTAAAAACAAGGGCATACAAAGTGGCTCCGATTTCTTATGTTCTTATGTAGAAGTGATCTGTCAATGGTGAGAGAGGTTGTTCCAATGAGATGATACTGGATAGTTTACTCCCAACACTTGCAACCTGCATAAAGCTCAATCTGTCTTCCAATTGCAGTAAACAGCAGCTTGTGAGCTTGGGAAATGAACAGCTGTGAGCTGGGAGCTATTATAACACATTTGAAGCTGTCAGGTAATGAGATGATTCCAGAGTCATACAACTCCTGACCTCCTTACCTGACGTGGACCCTGTGGACGACCACGTAAAATGTAACGGTAAGCTCACAGTACTTCTTAATGGCTGTTAACAAGCTCATAATGACCTGAATGCCTCCCCCGCCGCTGCGTGACAGGTCTGTTCAGTGCTGACAGACCCATCATCTGGGAAAGGCGTGTGGTGGCGGGTTGACACCAGGGTCCTGGCTCGCGGTCAAAAAGAAATTCACACCCCATCCACCACCAAACGCGATAGCTGACACCCCCCGAACAACTCCCCCTCAGTGTGGGCAAAAAAAAGGACTGAAAATGGAATGATACTGCCCCCTCTTTATTGTGAAAAATAAATGCCTACATAGACTTGATTTCCAGATAGTAACCTCAGGGTATATTTACACTACAACTGTAATATTAGTGTGAAACCTAATTCCAAAGTCAGTGCTCGTTCTGACACTGGCATGCAGTGAAACCGCTGCAGGAGGGAATGTTACTCCAATTGCCTTTGGAGTCATGTATTTACCCTCAGTGTGGAATTGACACGAAACTTCAAATGTGTACTGCTCAAGTTTAGCACTTTAAGAAGCCAGAAACATATTGTACCGACCCTAAAGTTGTAGTGGGTAATCGTCTGAGCATGTGTTGATATGAGGAACTTCATTCATTGCCAGTATATATGAAAAAAAGGCAGTCCACCAAGGATTTTAAGATAAAGAAAGGACGAACTTGCATTATTATAACGCCTTTCGCAACCTCAGAATGACCTAAAGCGCTTTACTGTCAATGAAATATTTTTGAAGTCACTGTTGTAATGTAGGAAAGGCGGCAGCCAATTTGCAAACAGCAAGCCCCCACAAAATGCAATGAGGTAATGCCACATAATCTGTTTTACTCTGAGAGATCAGGAAATAATATGTATATGTGATTTGTTATAATCCTCGGTTTTTATTTGTGATCTAGTCCTTTGGTTCACCGTTATTGGTCACTCCTTGAAGCAGATTTTGCAATCCCTATCAACCGCAGTGCCAGCGTGGTCTAGTAATACCACTCTCACATCTGAGTCATTAGATCAAGACCTCGAAATGCAAGCTACACTTGCTTGAAGAGGCCGGCTGCAGGACCACGGCAACTTGGTCTCCCGGCCTCATTAATATGTTACCAGCAAGCTCTGGGGGCCAGTCACGGCCTCAGAGGCAGCTCACTGGTCGCGGTTGGAAGCAAAACCATCTGGCGGGGTGCCAGCTGAAACCCTACGATAAATTCTTGTGCTCTCAATCAAAAACGGATTATCTGGTCATTTATCTCAGTGCTATTTGTGAAAGTTTGTTGTGCACAAATTGGCTGCCACATTTGCCTGCTACATAACAGTAAATATAGTTCAAAACAAATTAATTGCCAGGAAATTGCTTTAGGACATCTAGAGGATGGAAAAGATGCCAGATAAAAGTGAGATCTTTCTTTCTTCTTTAACCTACCCAAGCATAATGATTGGGTTGAAGAGAGAGATCTTTACACTGTACTGAACTATATAATGTGATATACTTGTCGTCAGTAAACAGAACAATATATAATCTTTCAGGCAAGAACAAAGCCAGCTCAGATTCTGTCCCTCATCCATAAAGTAGATTCAATTGGAACCAAAGATCCAAGTGGGAATGGATAACCCTATTGTTGACTCAACACTCGAGATGTTAATGTCTGGGTCCCAGATAAGGAAGGCGATTGACTCAACCACATCACTCATGAGAATAGGGCCATGTAAGCTCTGAATAGCATTAATCATATTTTGACCTGTTATTTGATAGACCGGCTATACAAAGCTGTTAATTTGTCAGCTATCTAAGGAATTACTCTTTGTTATATATGTATACTTGTATTTACTCTGTACAGCCACCAGAGGACTCATCCCCTGGAGTCCCAAGGGATTCCATAATCCCTTGGAAACACAGGTATTTAAGGAGGCTTCACATGAACAGGAAGAGAGCAGGCGGCTTCAACAAAGGGCATACGATGATAGTGCAAATGTGTCACGCAAGATTGAAATCAATGATCCTGTATTTTATAAAATTATGGACAAGGTCCCAAGTGGCTTCCCGGCACTGTCGTGGCCAAAAAGGGGAGCAGAGTGTTTCGGGTCAAACTTTCAAATGGATCAAATCAAACTCAGATTCACGGACTACCCTGAGCAACCCAACTTGGACCCTACCTTTTTTGAGCCCCCAACATACACACTAGTGACAATCGGCACCACGGTTGACCACGAAGCAGAACCCATCATCCACAGCAGCCCAGCAGGGCCCAACACACCAGGTAACCCAGCAAGGCCAGCTGCATAGCAGCCCAGCGAGGGCCCAACAAATGATTCAACAACACCAGCTTTCACACCGAGATGATCAACCAGGACAAGAAGGGCCCCAGATCGACTCACATTGTAAATAGTTACACTATTGACTTGGGGTGGGGGGGGGGGGGGTGTTGTTTTATATATATACATATACAACAACACTTGTATTTACTCTGTACAGCCACCAGAGGGCTCATCCCCTGGAGTCCCAAGGGATCCCATAATCCCTTGGGAGCACAGGTATTTAAGAAGGCTTCACAGGTTGGAGAGGCACTCTGGAGACCTGCAATAAAAGACTAAGGTCACACTTTACTTTGGGCTCACAGTGTTCAGTCTGACTCTTTCTCCATACACAACAACTATCGACAAGATACGGATAGCGAACCCAAAGGTACAGAGAACAGTGGGCATCCTGGATAAATTCTCGGAGGGAGATGAGTGAGAAACTTTTGTGGAGCGACTCGACCAATATTTTGTGGCCAACGATGGGGAAGAGAGCACTGCCAAACGAAGGGTGATCCTCCTCACCGTCTGTGGGGCACTAACGTATGACCTCATGAAGAATCCGCTCACTCCAGCGAAACCCATAGAGAAATCATACGACGATCTGTGCACACTAGTCCGAGAGCATTTGAACCCAAAGGAAAGCATTCTGATGACGAGGTACCGGTTCTACACCTACAAAAGGTCTGAAGGCCAGGAAGTGGCGAGTTATGTCGCCGAGCTAAGACGCCTTGCAGGACATTGCGAATTTGAAGGACATTTGGAACACATGCTCAGAGACTTTTTCGTCCTTGGCATTGGCCACGAAACAATACTTCACAAGTTTTGATTGTAGAGACCCCAACCTTGAGTAAGACCATAGCGATAGCCCAGGCGTTCATTGCCACCAGTGACATTATGAAGCAAATCTCTCAGCACACAAGTGCTGCTACAAGTATTGTGAACAAAGTGATGTTGTTTTCGAATCGTAATGTACAGGGCAGGTCACACATACCTGCAGCCTCACGTCCGCAGATGTCTCAGAGTCCACCATCAAGGGTGGTGAATGCAAGGCCATTAACACCTTGTTGGCGCTGCGGGGTGATCATCGTTTCCATTCATGCAATTCAAAGAGTACATTTGCAAAGGCTGTGGAACAATGGGACACCTCCAAAGAGTGTGCAGGCGAACTGCAATGCCTGTTAAACCTGCAAACCACCATGTTGCAGAGGAGGACAGATCCATGGAGGATCAGACGAACCAGAGCCTCAGATCGAGGAGGCAGAGATACATGGGGTGCACACATTCACCACGAATTGTCCCCCGATAATGCTGAATGTTGAACTAAATGGACTCCCGGTGTCAATGGAGCTGGACACGGGTGCGAGCCTGTCCATCATGGGCAAAAATACTTTTAAAAGGTTGTGGTGCAGCAAGGCCTCAAGGCCAGTCTTAACTCCAATTCGTACGAAACTAAGAACTTACATGAAAGAACTGATTCCTGTAATCGGCAGTGCTACTGTAAAGGTCTCCTACGATGGAGCGGTGCACGCACTACTACTCTGGGTGGTACCGGGTGATGGTCCCACATTGCTTGACAGAAGCTGGCTGGGAAAGATACAATGGAACTGGGACGACGTCCGAGCGTTATTGCCCGCTGACAACACTTCGTGTGCCCAGGTCTTAAACAAATTTCCTTCACTGTTCGAACCTGGCATTGGGAAATTCCAAGGAGTGAAAGTGTAGATCCACCGAATTCCGGGGACCCGACCCATCCATCACAAGGCCAGAGCAGGACCGTACATGATGAGAGAAAGGGTAGAGATCGAGCTAGAACGGCTACAAAGAGAGGGCATCATTTCCCCGATCGAGTTCAACGAGTGGGCCAGTCCTATCATCCCAGTCCTGAAGGGAGACGGCACCTTCAGAATCTGTGGCAATTACAAAGTAACTATCAATTGTTTCTCCCTGCAGGACCAATACCCACTACCAAAGGCCGACGACCTCTTTGCAACGCTGGCAGGAGAAATGATGTTCATGAAACTGGATCTGACATCAGCCTATATGACGCAGGAACTGGTGGAATCATTGAAGGCTCTCACCTGCATCAACACGCACAAAAGTTTTTTTGTTTATAACAGATGCCCATTTGGAATCCGATCAGCGGCGTCGATATTCCAGAGAAACATGGAAAGCTTACTGAAGCCGGTCCCGCACACCGTGGTCTTCCAGGACGACATCTTGGTCACAGGTCGGAACACAGTCGAGCATCTGCAGAACTTGGAGGAGGTTCTTAATCGACTCAACCACGTGGGGCTCAGGTTAAAACGCTCGAAGTGTGTTTTTCTGGCACCTGAAGTGGAGTTCCTGGGAAGGAGGATTGTGGTGGACGGCATCAGGCTCACCAATGCGAAGACGGAGGCAATTGAGAACGCACCAAAGCCACAGAACGTGACAGAGCTGCGGTCGTTTCTGGGACTCCTGAACTACTTTGGTAACTTCTTACTGGGTCTCAGCACACTGTTAGAACCACTGCATGTCTTAATACGAAAAGGGCACGAATGGGTTTGCGGCAAAAGCCAAGAAAATGCCTTTGTAAAAGCAAGAAAATTGTTATGCTCAAACAAATTGCTTGTGTTATATGATCCATGTAAGCGTTTGGTACTAGCATGTGATGCATCGTCATATGGCGTCGGGTGTGTATTGCAATAAGCTAATGATTTCGGGAAATGGCAACCGGTTGCTTATGCATCCAGGAATCTGTCTAAGGCTGAGAGAGCCAACAGCATGATTGAGAAAGAAGCGTTAACGTGTGTCTATGAGGTAAAGAAAATGCATCAATACATGTTTGGGCTAAAATTTGAATTGGAAACTGACCGTAAGCCACTTATATCCCTGTTCTCCGAGAGTAAAGTGATAAATACCAACGCATCGACCGCACACAGAGATGGGTGCTCAAGTTGTCCGCATACAACTACGCCATCCGCCACAGGCCAGGCACAGAAAACTGCACTGATGCTCTCAGTAGACTGCCATTGCCCACCATGGGGTTGGAAATGGCGCAGCCTGCAAATCTAGCCATGGTTATGGAAGCATTTGAGAGTGAGCAATCACCCATCACTGCCCGGCAGATCAAAACCTGGACCAGCCAGGGCCCCTTATTATCTCTAGTCTAAAGCTGTGTGCTTAACAGGAGCTGGTCCAGTGTCCCAATGGAAATGCAGGAAGAGATAAAGCCGTTCCAGCGATGCAAAGATGAAATGTCTATACAGGCAGACTGCCTTCCATGGGGCAATCGAGTAGTGGTCCCCAAGAAGGGCAGAGACACCTTCATCAATGATCTCCACAGTACCCATCAAGGCATCGTAATGATGAAAGTGATAACCAGATCCCACATGTGGTGGCCCGGTATCGATGCGGACTTAGAGCCCTGCGTTCACAGATGTAATACATGCTCGCAGTTAAGCAATGTACCCAGGGAGGCGCCGCTAAGTTTATGGTCTTGGCCCTTCAAACCATTGTCTAGGGTACACGTCGACTATGCAGGCCCATTCTTGGGTAAAATGTTCCTTGTGGTTGTAGATGTGTACTCCAAGTGGATTGAATGTGAGATAATGTCGGCTAGCACGTCCACTGCCGCTACTGAAAGCCTGCGGGCCATATTTGCCACACACCGCTGACCCGATGTCCTGGTGAGCAACACGGGCCATGTTTTATCCGTGCTGAGTTCAAAGAATTAATAACCCACAACGGGATCAAACATGTCACATCTGCCCCGTTTAAACCAGCGTCCAATGGTCAGGCAGAGAGAGCAGTGCAAACCATCAAGCAAGGCTTGAAGAGGGTAACTGAAGGCTCACTGCAGACTCGCCAATCCCGAGTCCTGCTTAGCTACCGCACGAGACCCCAGTCACTCACTGGGATCCCACCTGCTGAACTGCTCATGAAAAGAGCACTTAAGACAAGGGTCTCATTAGTTCACCTTGATCTACATGAACAGGTAGAGAGCAGGCAGCTTAAATAAAGTGCATACCATGATAGCGCAAATGTGTCACGCGAGATTGAAATCAATGATCCTGTATTTGTATTAAATTATGGACAAGGTCCCAAGTGGCTTCCCGGCACTGTCGTGGCCAAAGAGGGGAGCAGAGTGTTTCGGGTCACATTTTCAAATGGACGCATTCACCGGAAACACTTGGACCAAATCAAACTCAGATTCACGGACTACCCTGAGCAACCCACCTTGGACCCTACCTTTTTTGATCTCCCAACATACACACCAGTGACAATCGGCACCACGGTTGACCATGAAGCAGAACCCACCATCCACAGCAGCCCAGCAGGGCCCAACACACCAGGCAACCCAGCAAGGCCAGCTGCATAGCAGCCTAGCGAGGGCCCAACAAATGATTCAACAACACCAGCTTTCACACCGAGATGATCAACCAGGACAAGAAGGGCCCCAGATCGACTCACATTGTAAATAGTTACACTATTGACTTGGGGCGGGGGATTATACATATATAACAACACTTGTATTTACTCTGTACAGCCACCAGAGGGCTCATCCCCTGGAGTCCCAAGGGATCCCATAATCCCTTGGGAGCACAGGTATTTAAGAAGGCTTCACATGTTGGAGAGACACTCTGGAGACCTACAATAAAAGACTATGGTCACACTTACTTTGAGCTCACATTGTTCAGTCTGACTCTTTCTCCATACACAACACTCTTGAAATTTATCTCACCAATTTGTAGCCTCAGAATCTGGTCATTGTTATAGTTAATGCTCAGCATCCATTCATGCTGACTTACAGTGATACTTTGAATTGTCTGTGTAACCTTTGCTACTTGTTTTGTTAAGTAACTCTGTCCATTAATGATCTGCTGTTCAACTGCCAGATAACTGTGATTACATTTATGCTTGTCGATTAAATAATCTTGTACCCAACTTTAAGTTCTGATTTATAACCAATAAATAGTTTAGTGCATGACCTATTTTCTGGAATCTTCCTTGAAGGTTTGGCAAGAAAGAGATAATTCACTCATTCAGCAGCTTAAGAAAAGCTAACCAAGGGTTAGTAAATTACATTTATTTTGATCCAAACTGGGTTACATGGGGTACACGCAGCAGTTATAATGGGTGACTTTAATATGCACATAGATTGGGCTAACCAAACTGGAAGCAATACGGTGGAGAAGGATTTCCTGGAGTGCATAAGGGATGGTTTTTTAGACCAATACGTCGAGGAACCAACTAGGGGGGAGGCCATCTTAGACTGGGTGTTGTGTAATGAGAGAGGATTAATTAGCAATCTCGTTGTGCGAGGCCCCTTGGGGAAGAGTGACCATAATATGGTGGAATTCTGCATTAGGATGGAGAATGAAACAGTAACTTCAGAGACCATGGTCCAGAACTTAAAGAAGGGTAACTTTGAAGGTATGAGGCGTGAATTGGCTAGGATAGATTGGCGAATGATACTTAAGGAGTTGACTGTGGATGGGCAATGGCAGACATTTAGAGACCGCATGGATGAACTACAACAATTGTACATTCCTGTCTGGCGTAAAAATAAAAAAGGGAAGGTGGCTCAACCGTGGCTTTCAAGGGAAATCAGGGAGAGTATTAAAGCCAAGGAAGTGGCATACAAATTGGCCAGAAATAGCAGCGAACCCGGGGACTGGGAGAAATTTAGAACTCAGCAGAGGAGGACAAAGGGTTTGATTAGGGCAGGGAAAATGGAGTACGAGAAGAAGCTTGCAGGGAACATTAAGACGGATTGCAAAAGTTTCTATAGATATGTAAAGAGAAAAAGGTTAGTAAAGACAAACGTAGGTCCCCTGCAGTCAGAATCAGGGGAAGTCATAACGGGGAACAAAGAAATGGCGGACCAATTGAACAAGTACTTTGGTTCGGTATTCACGAAGGAGGACACAAACAACCTTCCAGATATAAAAGGGGTCGGAGGGTCTAGTAAGGAGGAGTAACTGAGGGAAATCCTTATTAGTCGGGAAATTGTGTTGGGGAAATTGATGGGATTGAAGGCTGATAAATCCCCAGGGCCTGATGGACTGCATCCCAGAGTACTTAAGGAGGTGGCCTTGGAAATAGTGGATGCATTGACAGTCATTTTCCAACATTCCATTGACTCGGGATCAGTTCCTATGGAGTGGAGGGTAGCCAATGTAACCCCACTTTTTAAAAAGCGAGGGAGAGAGATAACAGGGAATTATAGACCGGTGAGTCTGACATCGGTAGTGGGTAAAATAATGGAATCAATTATTAAGGATGTCATAGCAGTGCATTTGGAAAGAGGTGATATGATAGGTCTAAGTCAGCATGGATTTGTGAAAGGGAAATCATGCTTGACAAATCTTCTGGAATTTTTTGAGGATGTTTCCAGTAGAGTGGACAAGGGAGAACCAGTTGATGTGGTATATTTGGACTTTCAGAAGGCTTTCGACAAGGTCCCACACAAGAGATTAATGTGCAAAGTTAAAGTACATGGGATTGGGGGTAATGTGCTGACATGGATTGAGAACTGGTTGTCAGACAGGAAGCAAAGAGTAGGAGTAAATGGGGACTTTTCAGAATGGCAGGCAGTGACTAGTGGGGTACCGCAAGGTTCTGTGCTGGGGCCCCAGCTGTTTACACTGTACATTAATGATTTAGACGAGGGGATTCAATGTAGTATCTCCAAATTTGCGGATGACACTAAGTTGGATGGCAGTGTGAGCTGCGAGGAGGATGCTATGAGGCTGCAGAGCGACTTGGATAGGTTCGGTGAGTGGGCAAATGCATGGCAGATGAAGTATAATGTGGATAAATGTGAGGTTATCCGCTTTGGTGGTAAAAACAGAGAGACAGACTATTATCTGAATGGTGACAGATTAGGAAAAGGGGAGGTGCAAAGAGATCTGGGTGTCATGGTACATCAGTCATTGAAGGTTGGCATGCAGGTACAGCAGGCGGTTAAGAAAGCAAATGGCATGTTGGCCTTCATAGCGAGAGGATTTGAGTACAAGGGCAGGGAGGTGTTTCTGCAGTTGTACAGGGCCTTGGTGAGGCCACACATGGAATATTGTGTACAGTTTTGGTCTCCTAACCTGAGGAAGGACATTCTTGCTATTGAGGGAGTGCAGCGAAGGTTCACCAGACTGATTCCCGGGATGGCAGGACTGACCTATCAAGAAAGACTGGATCAACTGGGCTTGTATTCACTGGAGTTCAGAAGAATGAGAGGGGACCTCATAGAAACGTTTAAAATTCTGACGGGGTTAGACAGGTTAGATGCAGGAAGAATGTTCCCAATGTTGGGGGAAGTCCAGAACCAGGGGACACAGTCTAAGGATAAGGGGTAAGCCATTTAGGACCGAGATGAGGAGGAACTTCTTCACCCAGAGAGTGGTGAACCTGTGGAATTCTCTACCACAGAAAGTAGTTGAGGCCAATTCACTAAATATATTCAAAAAGGAGTTAGATGAAGTCCTTACTACTAGGGAGATCAAGGGGTATGGCGAGAAAGCGGGAATGGGGTACTGAAGTTGCATGTTCAGCCATGAACTCATTGAATGGCGGTGCAGGCTAGAAGGGCCAAATGGCCTACTCCTGCACCTATTTTCTATGTTTTTATGTAATTTGGTGAGCCGAGTCAGGCATCATTCATCCCTAGACCTATCCAGGAAGGTAAAACCCTTGATGATTTGTTCCTGGATGATTCAAAGAGGGTATTAAGGATTTGTCTGTTTCCTGGGAATATATTTTTCAGGATCCTGAAACCCAGCTTTCTTACAGCAACCTACTGATTTGTATCTGGCCTCAGCTCCCCTTCAGCAAGATTGAAGAAATATATATGCGAAAGACATCAATATCTATTTCAGGTTGCTAGGGAACTATTGTAACACCCTGGTTTATGCTATTGTACAAGTGGATATAGGGAAGAAGGAGTCAGCTCCCATGAAACAAAGATAACCAAACAAGTGCAATTGGCACAACTGAATCAGCCCCAAGTCACTCTTGTCTGCAATCTTTACCTTCATCTTATGCAATCTTTGTGGGTCACGACTACCGTGGCGGTGCCTAACACCGGAATGATCTGCTTTGTGTAAGTTCGTAGCTGTGCGTCAATCGGCGATAATTTTGGCCTCCTGGCCTTGGATGCCCACAACTTTTCGAACTGTTTGATACCCATCAGGGCCTGGCTGGCCCCCATGTCTAGCTCCATTGATACTGGGATGTCATTGAGGAGCACTTTCATCATTATCGGTGGTGTCCTGGTGCATGAACTGTATACGTGCTCCACATGAACTCACTGAACTTCAGCTTCCAGCGATTTCCCCCAGCGTTCACTTCTGCAATTTCTGCAGGTATTTTGCTCATCTCTGCAAACTCCGGCTGAGTGTGTGCCTCCACGCCTCCAGCATGAGCTGTTGTTTGAAACAAAAGGTCCCTTGCCAGTCGATCGTCCCTGACTGCCCCTGTGACTGTTCTTGAATGCGCCACTAACAGGTGTTGATGGCCCCATTACTGGCCGCATTGTCCCTTGCATTGGCGTGAATCGCCGTTCAGCTTGCCATTGTCTCTGTCGAACTCCCCCTCTGGGTTCGACTACATGTTGGGGCATGCCCGATTGCCCTTGTCTGCCTGGAGAACTGTGTGCTGCTTTAACAATGTTAAATCTCTGTCCCAACCATTCCTTAACACAGTACCTCGCGTCTGTTCTGCTAGTGGCCATGCTCGCGTGGTTTAAATCCCAGTTTCTCGTCGCCATTGATACATCCTTACTATACAGTATAAATGCACACGAGGCCCATGCTTGAGAGAAGGTCAGTCTGTGACCTGTCCTTTATTCCTTAGCACTCAAGTGATGAAGGTGAGTGGAGCTTCCCCTTTTATACCCGAAGGTCCAGGTTAGGACTGTTTCCCACCTAGTGGTCATTGTTCTCACAGTGTACAACTTAGGTCAGATTATACATGGGTTACAATGCTGGTTGAATACGTGACAAACCCGAACTACATCCTCAAGGGTGGAAGATGCCTGTGCGTGGATTTTTTTAATGTGGGGTGGCCAACACACCAGCCAACACCCAGGCTTGACAGAGCTAGGTCTTGGTCCAGTGGCAAGGATTACCCAAGACAACTGGAAACCTGCTCTGCTGCACGAACCCAGTGCACACACATACACAGTGTGGCCTGGCCCGTGCTGCCCCTGGGCCCCTGGCCCCGAACTCACGCCTCTCCTGGGCCCCGATCATGTCCCTCCACAGTCTCCCTCAGCTCCTTCGCCCCGATCTCGTCGCTCCTGCTGCACCTGCTCACGCGCCAATAACCGGCCTGGACCTTGCTGACGTCACTCTTCGCTGCCGTTGCCCTCTTGCACCAGCTCACGCTGTGTCTTGTACTGTACTCCATGCTGCTCCCAAGCCGCCGCTCCTTTTATGGCCCCGACCTGCCGCTGATGGTCTCTCGCAGATCGGGGCCTCCGCGCTGCTCCCAGGCCACCACTCGCCGCTCCTTTAATGGCCCAGACCTGCCGCTGGCAAGATTTCTACTGAGGGAGTGCTGCACTGTCGGAGGTGCTGTCACTATCTACTGACAGCACACTCACTGTTTTAACTTGCACATGAAGAATGGTCCCTTGGCCAGGGTACCTATACAGCCATCTCCTGGAATGAGTCAGCACCTTCACGAGAAAGGGGTAAAGTAACCATTTAATAAATGTAATATTTTTATGGCTATTCGTGATATCATATCAGTTTTACATTTAGTTAATCACAGCAAAGCACAGGGTATAAACTGGGGTCAACATTGCTCTTTTAAAAAAGCTTCAGTTATCTACAGTCGGTGTGCAAAATAGAGTTTCTTCTTTACCCCAACTGTGCAGCACATGTATTTATATATTATCAATTATCTGTTGAACACCGTTGCCATGGAGTTAGCTAGTCCATCCTACAACAGCAATATTATATCATGTTACAAATGAGGAAAAATAGAGAAAATAAGTAATTTAATAAAGAAGCTGTGAGTAAAAAAGAACGACCCAAAAGGTTTCAAAACTATAACAATAACACTTGCATTTTTATACCGTCTTTAACGTCGTAAAATGTTCCAAGGGGCATCTCAGGAATGTTATCAAACACAATTTCAAACCAAGCAACTTAAAGATATGTTAGGACAGATGACCAAAAGCTTGGTCAAAGAGATAGGTTTTGAGGTTTTAAGGAGCGTCTTAAAGGAGGAGAGAGTGGTAGAGAGGTGGAGTAGTTTAGGGAGGGAATTCCAGAATTTTGGATCTAAGTTGAAGGCACAACTTGCTGTCTAAAAAGATTTCTCCTCATTTCACTTTTGGCTTTTTTACCAATTAACTAGAATCGGTTTCCTATGGTTACTGATCCTTCTGTACAGTGATAAAAGAGAACTCAATTATCCAACAAGCTGAAGTCAGAGAAACTGTAACAATGGAATAGCGAGATAAGGGGGTCTAGGCGCAGCCCCGACATGGACGCCCGTTTTTCGTGCCTAAAAGCGGGACAAAAATGTACCTTGCAATTCTCGGGCTTTCTGCAGGTCCCTCGGAGCTCGGCGCGGCGCGCGGACATCGGCGGGGGGGGGCGGAGCCACAGAGTCGAGCCGATTCTGCAAGTGTAGGGGGGCGGGGCTAAGTCAAATGAGAGAACGTCATGCCAGCAGCCCTGTGTGTGCGCGTTGGAGCGTGCACGCATGCGCAGTAGCCCATAAACATTGGCACTCGGCCATTTTTAAAGGAACTAAAAGTGCTGATTTGTCTCGTGGACCCCTGGAAAGGCTTGGGATTGAATTTTGATGATTTTTTGGTGTCTGAAGGAGTGCTTTTAGCAGCACTGTTGAAGAAATAAGCTGCTGAAATCAGTGAGTGCTGCTTTTCACTGCTAAACTTCCAGAACAAGTGCTGCATAGGAGCATGCAAAATAAGGACTGTGTGTTTTGAAAAATCAGAGTGTCAATTCAATACAGCAATGGAACAACGTCCACCAAGAACAAAGAATTTCTTGCATGAGGAAGTGGAGATATTAGTCAACGTCATTGAGCAGAGATGGCAGGAGCCGGATACCAGCAACAGAGGTCGCATAAAAGTGCCACCCAAAGAAATGAAGAAACGCTGGAACCAAGTTGCAGAAGATTACTGCGTTGTGGTGCATACCAGGAGATCTGGAAGCCAGTGTGAAAAGAAATGGCACGACCTTGGTCAAGTAGTTCGTGTAAGTAATATTTTCATTTTTTAATGTAATCATAATTGTAAATGTGACTATCTGTATATCTCCCACCCTGCAGAAAGAGGCACTCAGTAAAAAGTTATCTTTTACTCTTTGCAGAAGAAATTGGCCCACAACAAAAGGGAAGCAACTCGAACAGGAGGAGGCACGCCCAATCTGCATCCACTGACACCCTTGGAACAGAGGGTAGCTGCCATGATGAGTCATACATGGAGAAAAGCAATCAGTACAGCACAAGCTGGGTCCGCACGCAAGGAAGAGGGTAAGTGCTGAAAATGCAATGTGGCCCTTCAAATCAACCTGCTGCCTGGCCTGCTATGTGTGAGAGTACTCATGCCACCCATCCTGCCCCTTCCCTTGCTGTTAAACATTTGACTGTTCTGATGTATTTTGCAGAACATGATGATGATGATGATGCTGCTGCCAACCCTGAGGAACCTGAAGATAGAGAACAAGAACCAGTACAACCAGATGTGGATGATCCAGGCTGGATGATGGCGGCAATGACTGAAATGTCTACAGGGGATAGCTTCCAAATTAATGTTTATGAGCCCTCATTAAGGGGCATCACAGTTTCAACCCCTTGCATAGGTTCTGATTCTACCTTCCATGGTTTTGATTCCAATGTTGCGGGTCCCAGTGGTGCTGCTGATGTAATGCAGCAGTCTACAGTCAGTGCACTACCATCCGAGCCTGCGCCTCCCACTCGCATAGGTTCTGGTTCCACCTTCCATGGTTTTGATTCCGACGTTGCGGGTCCAAGTGGTGCTGGTGATATAATGGAGCAGTTTACACCCATTCACTCACCATCCCAGCCTACGGCTCGCACTCGAGTGCTGCTGTCTGGAATACCAAGCGCCCCACCGTCCCAGCCCGCGCCTCTCTAGTACTGCCGTCTGGAACACCGAGCGTCCCATCATCCCAGCCTGCGCCTCTCTCTCTAGTAATGCCATCTGGAACACAGAGCGTCCCAACGTCCCAGTCCATGTCTCTCTCACTGGTACTGCCGTCTGCAACACCGAGCGTCCCACTGTCCCAGCCTGCGCCTCCCTGTGTAGTGGTGCCGTTTGGAACACCGAGCGTCCCACCATCCCAGCCCATGTCTCTCTCACTGGTACTGCCGTCTGCAACACCGAGCGTCCCAGCCTGCGCCTCCCTGTGTAGTGGTGCCGTTTGGAACACCGAGCGTCCCACCGTCCCTGCCCGCGCCTCCCAGTGTAGTGGTGCCGCGAGGCAGACCCAGGCAGAGGAGAAGGAGATTGGAGACACGCTCTCCTGAGATGCAGCGTGCAACAGATGCGGCTCAGGTTGTGGCATTGGGTATGGAGACCAATGAGCTTACCCGATCACTCATCGGTGGCGTCAGTGCAGTGGGTGAAGAGGTGATGGTCCTGACGGGAGAAATAGCAGTAATGACACGGGAACTTAGGGAAGGAATGTCCGAGGGAGTGCAATCGACGGCACAGGCTGTCAGGGAGGGCATGCAAGTAACGGCACAGGCCGTCAGGGAGGGCATGCAAGTGGTGGTACAGGCCCTCATGGAGGTAGCTGCTGCAATAAGGGCACACAGTCCTGTCAATCAAATGACACCCCCATGAAGAAGTGAACATTCACTGAGATGTGGATGAGAGAGTTGCAGCCTTTCTTTGCTGCTTTTGTTCTTGTTCTTGATGTAGCTGTAGTAGCGTTTTTCAAATTGAAATTGTTTTGTAAGTTTTGTAACTTTACAACTTATAAGTGATCTTAGGGTTTTTAAGTGATCTTATAGTGTAAATGCTCTCACTTTTTGTAACTTATTTAATTTTGCACCGAAAAAGTGATCTTGAAGTTTAAGTGATCTTAAGAGTGTAAGATTTTTCACATTGAAATTGTTTTGTAATTTTACAAGTTTATAAGTGATCTTAAAGTTTTTAAGTGATCTTCAAGAGTCATATTAAAAAGTAAAGTTTGATACAACAAATATTTTATCACAGTAACGTTAACTTTTCAATAAAATATTTTTTCATTAAAACTGAATCATCTTCCATTAACACAACACAACGTAGGAACAATTCCAAAGAATAAACATGTCCATGTGCAACAGTGGTTGCAGAGCTCTCAGGCATCAGTAGTTGAAGCATTCACGGATGAGCTGCTGGCGCAGGGCTCGAGCAATCGTTAAAGGAGCACGATGGACGACCCTCCTCCGACCTCGTGCTCCGGCATCAGGCACTTGCATGCTTTCCTGATCACCGTCATCATCCTCATCCTGCTCTTCCAAATTACTATCAGGCACTGGACCCTCATGTGGGTCTTCTGGTTCCACTACCAGCTCCTGCTGCCTCATGTTGGCTAAGTTATGGAGCATGCAGCACACAACAGTGAAGTGACCGACAATCTGAGGAGAGTATTGCAAGTGGCCTCCGGAATAGTCCAGGCATTGGAAACCCTGTTTCAATATGCCAATGGTCCTCTCAATGATGCTGCGCGTCGCAATGTGCGCCATGTTGTATTGACGGTCAGCTTCCGTCCGTATTATGCGTAGGGGCGTCATGTCTCCCAGTAGCCAGCTCTGCCCTTCTGGCTGCTGCTCAAACATGTCAGATATAACGCTGTCGCGTAGGATGAACGTATCATGGGTGCTGCCAGGGCATCTCGCATCGACTGACATGATGAGCTGCTTGTCGTCACACACGAGCTGCACATTGATGGAGTGGAAACCTTTTCTATTCCTGTACTGCTCGGAATCCTCCACAGGTGCTCGCAAGGCGATGTGGGTACAATCAATGCAGCCCTGTACCTTTGGGAAGCCAGCAATCCTGAAGAAGCCCACAGCCCTCTCATGGATCGCTTGTGTGGTCATTGGGAAATTGATAAAGTCATTCCTCCACGCATACGGTGCAGCCCCAACCTGGTAAACGCAGGCATGTATTGCACGTTGAGAGATGGTTCACACATCTCCAGTTGTAGCCTGAAACGATCCTGAGGCAGAGAAGGCAAGTGCAGCTGTTACCTTCACTTCAACAGACAAGGCAGTTGGCGTTCTGCTTCTAGGCTGCAAATCTGCTCTCAGCATATCACAGATCTCAACGACAACTTCTCTGCAGAAACGCAGCCTTTTGACACAATCAGCCTCGCTCATGTCCAGGTACGAGCGCCTGGCTCGATATTGCCGACGTGGGTAAGGTCTCCTGCCCATCAGCCGACGGGCTATGATGTTCCTGGTGCGGTGAGCTCTAATCAATTCTCTCCTATGCAGTGAATTGCTGGCGAACCATTGCATAATCCGTGGTGTTGACAATGCAGCACCCATTCTGTAATTACAAATTTAAGTTTCAAACTGGCTATCTGGCTGCCTCTCCCTGTCCCCTGGCCGAATGGCCTCAGCCTCCCTCGCAGCTCAAAGGCTGCTTGCTGTGTCTCGGCCGCTGTCAGCCACTGCCGCCGCCCCTATCCCATGGCCGAATGGCCTCAGTTATCCTCGCAGCTCAAAGGCTGCTTGCTGTGTCTTCGGCCGTTGTCAGCCACTGCCGCCGCCCCTATCCCATGGCCGAATGGCCTCAGTTATCCTCGCAGCTCGAAGGCTGTTTGCTGTGTCTTCGGCCGCTGTCGAGCCACTGATGCTGCCCCTGTCTCCTACATGGAAGGAAGGTCTGCCTGAAGCACTGCAGCACGAAGGCTGCTTGCTGCCATTGTTGTTGGGCTGCTGTCGAGTCACTGACGCCGCCCCTGTTAAATACATGGAAGGCCTGCCTGAAGCACCACAGCTCGAAGGCTGCTGCTGCTTCACAAAGGTAGGAATATTCAATATTTTGTCTTTGCTTTTTTATCATTTTTTATTCAGGATGGCTCTTTATTTGTATAAGTAAGACTATTGAATGCTTGTAAAATGTAATTACTTCCTTTCCCCCCCCTCTCCTCCCTCCCACAGTTCCCTACACCTGATTTGTAACCTACGCCTGATTTCTAAAGTGTAGGCAAGGTTTTTCTGAGCGTACAAAAATCTACACTTACTCCATTCTAAGTTAGTTTGGAGTAAGTTTTCACTGCCTAAACTTTCAAAACAGGTGTAAGTGGCCGGACACGCCCCCTTTTGAAAACAAAATCTGTTCCAAAATGAAACTGTTCTAACTGACTAGAACTGGAGCAAACTAAATGCCGAGAATTGCAATTTCTAAGAAATTCCATTCTAAACCAGTTGCTCCAAAAAATAGGAGCAACTCAGGCCGAAACTTGACCCCAAGTTAACTTTATTAATTAAGCACCGCGGACTTTCAGGAAAGAAACACATGCTACAACATTATATCATACATCACATAGCAGAACAATTTTTTTAAACAGCATAATAATTTTAAATTATACCATCCGTCTCAATAGTCCAAAGGCCACCAATTTGTAACCTAGTCTGGGCATTATATTGCACTGTAATTTGGAAAAATGATAGTCACAGTGCAATGTCAGATTAGTTGTTAATTAACCACTACACTTTAGCATGTTACTGATTTGGTTAGTCTAATCCATGTGCACAAGAGGAAAGCAAAGACCACTTGGTTCCAATATTCTGATCAATGTGCCGACTCACTCGGATCATTCTTAATCCTCTTCTTACAAGAGCATGTAAAATATCTTAAATATGGACCTACTAAGGTGATTCAACTTTGTTTCGTGCTAATGCAGTAAATTCAGTTAAAATGTGAGTTTATTGAATTCTAGTTTTAAGGATTAGAGATGGGGTAGATTCCCTTCTATGCTATCTATAACAAAATTGTAAATTTATGTATTGAAGACAGGTTTAGAATTTTGTTATACATAATCCAGAGGATATTGCCCCTGCCAGATTGGCAATCTCCTAATCCACCTATCATAGCCATCATTCTTGTTTTATGCTATCCATTTTTCAGCATAAATGTAAATTTTTCATCATGAAATTGTATCAATTTTATTAGCAATGTAATACACCTCATAACTTGAAGTACTGGAACACTTAACTTTCTTCACAAGGGTATATTATTTTAATTGCACAATTTGATGGGACTATGGCCTGCCATAAATCACGTGCACTTGTAAAAGATTGTATTAAATTCCTATTGAACTTTACAGTAGTATTGGTGCAACTTAAACTCTTTGGGAAAGCATGTCAGCCTGAATAAGCAATTATTTGCTATTTTATGTCAGAGATACATTCATATTATAAAAAAAGTATATTTTGCTTTGTTGATTAAGCATTCCTTTCTGGTAAATTCAAATGCCAGTAAGAATAAAGTACAACCTAACTACTTTGTATAACCTTAGCCGCCCTGTCATGCAGCAAATAACTAAATTTCACATCTTGAATCCTGATCTGCTTCTCCAGCAGACCTGCCGGTCAAGAAGGCGTTGACAAGGGTTAATCACAGTAACAGGGTGCACTGAAATTGGAGCTAAAGGGGCAAAAATGATCATTTTGCATCAAAACAAACAATTGCATCACTTTAATTGGATGCTCAATTAGTTTAGATAAAAGCTGTTCTTCTGCAAAGTAAAATGAAAGTCTTGATAAATACAATGGGTAAATTAAAGACATTCTGATTAAGGATCTTCCGATCACTAGGGAGATGCTGACAGAGTGTACATTCTGTTACTTATAGATTGCTTTCCAATCCCAGGAGCAGATACACGTACAAATGAATAAGAAGTAGTATCTCTTATGATAACTGCAATATACTTGGAGCTTTATTTCATCCAATAAAATACAGCAAAGCAGTCACATTAAAAATGTTTTTAAATGGTTCATTTTTGGCTTGGTTACAAATCCATAAACAGAATGGTAGAATAAACTATGAAAAGTAGGGAAAGAACTCAAACCTAAACTACTGGTGTCTGAATGCAAGGTCAATGTCTATGTCATTTTTGTCAAAATTTCATACTGCAGAAAAAGTGATCACACAATAAAGTTGCCCAGTGACACAAGATTGCTTAGGACCACTGGAGTGGACTATATGCAATGGGTATCACTCTTCCTTGATGAAAGAAACTATCCACGTTAATCCTAAACAATCCCCAGGGTCTGTTGCCATATACATTTGTGATTTCATCAATTATGTGGTATTGGGGGGAGGGGAAGTTGGGGGGAGGGGGGGGCAGGAAAACATTGGGTCCACCTGTAATAGAAATGTCATATCATACCTGTACCAACGAGGTACCCTCTATAAGCTTGTGTGTTATTTGCAGTTAAACAGGGAAGAAACAAAAGATTGTGTATCACAAGGTTTCTATTATAAGAAACATTTTATTAACAAAAACAGTAAATTCCACTGGCTTAGCATTTCCAATAATGGTTAACTTGGCTTTTGCAACAAAATGTTCTTTCAATATTTATCACACAAAGCACTCAAAGATGGGGCTTCAGAATGATTTTGCTTGTTTTATCTTGTTTGAAATGCATCATTCATAAGTAAAATTTCATACAGTTTGAAAACAAGAGTTTGCCAAAACACAACACATTACAGTACCAAACAGTATCAACCTAAATGAGATTTGGAAACTGCCATGCTAGGGGCTGTAGGTAGTTTAAGAAAAAGTTGCTTCAGTGCAGCCATTAAACCAAATTGTTGACTGCTTGGATACAACCACCTTGGCAACATAAATAGCTTAGAACTCTCTAGAGTTAGTCAAGTGCTAGTTACTTTACAACATATTCTACGGTTGTCTAGTTGCTTTCTAAAGTTCCTACAGCCACTTTTAGTGTATCTCTGACTGTGTGAGTGCGCTTAGTAGTGGGGCTCACTGAAGTAAACAAATATTTTTTATTCCATCTTTCATCTGTAATCTGTATCAATCACCAGCCCGTGGGCCTCTCTTATATACCTTTGCAACACCAGGACAATGCAATGCAATGACTGGAGACTTCAACCTGCACCATTTATGATTCTATTCCTCCACGCTGAATCCAGAATACCACGAGACCTAAATATCAATCTTGGATACCAGAGGAGTTTCTCAACAACCTCTGAATTTGCTTTCCTAGTTGGGAAAACATGGTGGTGACTGCAATTTTATGCACTTTGAGGGGAAAACCAGACATTGATCTCACTGTAAAAAATTGCTTGTAATCTTAATCCTGTGGGATTATCAAGTCTCCTTCTGCTACAATTAGGAAATTATAAAATGTTCAGAATTACTTATTCAGACATTTCTAATTTGACAAATGTTAACATTAACAATAGTCTGTGGAAATCTTGAACATAGTTTACTTTTTTAGATTTTACTGAAGCCACATTAAAATTAATTTTAACTCCAACTGCATCATAGTTCTATAAATAAAATGTGTCATCAATCTAATGTTAGTATTCATATATAGTTTAAAGGGGTGCAGTCTTCATAAACAATGTTTAGGAAATGTTTTACTGTTTACAAATGCACAATATAATCGCATAAATCACATCAAAATATATCACTATCAGTTGCGTGTGAGATCACTGTCATTAAGGAAAACATCTGGCTCATCTCTCTTTCCTCAGAAAATGACTATATTTTCTGATATACAGAATGGGAACACATCTTTCTCTCCAAGGTAAAAACAAAATGATCAGAAATGAGTTTTGTTTAGACAAGATTTATATGTGGCTAGCATAAAGTGACTGTCTAATGTAATGATTTGTTTTAGATGTCATCGAGGTGGCTGTAGCAGTTGCAAGGAGACTATAGTCGATTTCTAAGTGACTGTAGACACAAAATACAATGGTTCCTGTTATGTTGTGGCCCCTGCTGTTTAAAGCTAATTTTAAATTCCTCCTTCCTGTTTGAATGTGTGAACATCTATTTTCATCCCAGGAGGTCTTCTAGCAATTCAGCTGGTTTCCCTTGAAGTACACCCATAGAATCTAATATTCTCTTTGTATTTGATTTGAAGTACATTACAACTGGGTTTATTGCTGTGAAATCATCTAAAAATAATATAAAAAGCTAAATAATGTTCTTAAGATCTATATACTTTAATATTCCATATATAGGACTGTTCAGTCAAAGCTAGAAAATGAAAGACTTCCAATGCTTTAATGTTAATGCTTTCAACTTTCAAATGGGAGAAGGGACATTTTTAAATGAAAAAATTATGAAACATAACATTAGGAAATAGGAAGAAATAAGCAACTGTATTTTCTGCAATGACTGTGCAGATACTTAGGAAGATTTCCATGTAACAAAGTACATTAACATTAAGCAACATCAATATGTGTCTTGCAAATAATTGAAAGATCAGATATTTCCTTTATCATTTTTCATTTTCTCCATTGGGTGCAGCAAATGTAAAAAATATCAAGGTGAAATAATTTGAACCTATTTCCATTGGTTTATCTAACAAAGATTTCATAGCATTAGCCACCATTTCAGTGTAAACCTTGCTTTGTTTCCCACACAACAAAACCTCATAAAAACAGAAGAGATTACTGTCTGAGTCAATTACAAAAAATGCAGCTAAATTATATGTACATTCATATGTATCCCTCGTACATGTATGGTACACATTCATTACGATGGAAATTAAAAAAGAAGTTTGAGACCATTAATGACGGCTGCAAAAACATTAACATTGCAGATGTCATCAACAACTTCAAACCTGTCTATACCTAGCTACAGCTATAACATTACGTTTACCAAAAAATGTTTGGATAGCAGAGATATTTGCATTGTCTATACAACAGGCTATAAAACATCACTCATCACAGTCCAGAAAGCACATATACGTGTTTGTATAAATGTATGTAATAACATATTTGCGTGCATGAAAATTTTCAAATGATTGTATCTATGCTCTCTTATTTGTATATATCCATGCCTTACATTTCCTGTGGATGAAATTAAGGCTTTCCTTACTTCTTACAACCAGAAAGGGATTATTCCACTTTATACTATTTTAACATTAGTCTTATGTTGTAGCCAGCACTTAAACACAGGTCTCCCATTGATGTAAAGATGATAAACCCTTTACCATTGAGGGTCTGCTAACTATTACTTTTTTTTAAGTTTCTTGGAGTAATGAGACTTCTGTCACGTTGCACAATTGTTTAGCACTTTGGCTGAAAACTCATGGTAACAGGTAGATTCTCTGTGCAATGTCGTAATACTCTTCTTTATGAATGCTTCATGCTGTTGTCTCCACAGCAAAGTTCAGACAACGAGAAGACGGAGCGAATGAAAACACTGTGAACAAGTAGGAGACTTCAACCAGCTTGAAATGTTAATGCTTACTTTACAAACTGTCGTCTTTCCTTCCCGATTATGTGTACTGTCTTTTTCCTGTGTGCTTTGCAAAAAGTAAATCTCAGTTTTATCATGTCTTTGATAAAATGAAGTTTTTTTTTGTTTTCCTTTTCTTTTGACAGGCTTCCTCCTTCCACGTGTATGATCAGACATAGTACTCTTTATCCTTATTCTTCTTATTTTTGCTGGAATTTTTGGCATTGTTCACCTGCTTCTCTTTCACTACAGCCCCATTGGACTGAGCGGAGTTACTGATGTAGTTTCTGCTCTCATCCACATGGTAGGAGCCTTCGTCCCTATTCCTGTACTTGTACATAGCATAGAGGAGGATGAGAATGCAAAGAGCTGCAGCTGCCACAATCCCGACCACCATCCCCGTGGTGCTGCTCGATTCCCGAATCACTTCCGCTGTTCCTGGGAAGCCTCTGCCACCTGGTCCGGTGGGGTTTGCTGTGGGTACATCATGAAATATGGAGGCGGTTACTACTGGGCTTTTGAGCTTTCTATCATGTGTGTAATGTGATAAGGTGGGCAAAGGGGCACAATACAGAATCTGGAAGGGGTTTCAAGCCATTGTCAAGCCACAGCCCAGAGATAATTTTTTGGGGCTGGCAGTTTGGGAAAAGGGGGAGTGATTGCGAAGCTTAACAGGAGCTAAAAGAAGAGTTCTATCAGTGCTTACAAGTACTTTAACAAAATACCCTTGGGCGCTGGAAATCTGATATAAAAACAGAAAATGCTGGAAATACTCAACAGGTCAGGCAGCATCTGTGGCGAGAAAAACAGAGTCAACGTTTCAGGTCGATGACCTCTCTCCACAGATGCTGCCTGACCTGCTGAAGATTTCTAGCATTTTCTGTTTTTATTTTTTACAAGTACTTTGTTAGTTCTGATTTCCCTTTTCTTCCACCCAGGTGCCTGTCCTTTGAAGTCACCTTCAAACATTAATGAGCACACTGCAGATATGTTGTTATCTGTTGTTGAGGATAAAGTGGTCTAAAAGTATTATCACTAGGGGGCAGTTTGGAATTAAACTACTCCTTGAGCCTTCACCAAACACTGTGAATGAACACTGATTTAAGGATAATAATTAGTGTTGTCACATTCAGGAATGTAAAGTGATCGCGCTGCAGACGTCAAAGAAAATAACAGTTTGCTGTTTTCAATTACAATAAATCAAGAATGGCTTATGGTGACGGAAGGCAAGAGGTACGTGATTGACTATAGGAATGGGTTTCTAATGGGACTTTTGTTAATATTAAATTACCTCCTAGGAGAAAACAAAGTATAAGATTCATTAGAAAGACAGTACTGTGCAACCACTGGTTATTTAAACAAAATAACCAAAAAGCAAAGAAGTTAACATTAACATTGGAAGACTTAGCAACAGTTTTTACTAAATGGATGACAACTGTCATCAGCTTTTATTGGTTGAATGCAAACAATTAACATTTTAACATTTATCCTGAAAGTATCAAAAGAGAATGCTCACCATATAGGTCAGTCAACAAATTGCCCCCATGATTTTGCATGAAGGAAAAATGAAAGAAAGTTGTAAAAGAATGGTCTTGAAACACAATCATATTTGTTTCTTACAGTATTTCAATGCCAAAGTAAGACTATAGAATCTCTTGAAACAGTGTTCAATTTTTCAGATCAGTTAGCATGCCTATCAAAACATTACAGAATATTCAATTACCATGTTATCAGTGTACACTCCACCTTCATTTCAACATATCCCTCCCCCTTCCCAAGGGCACAGATTTTTTACATGTTTTCAACAGTGAATGAGTGGTCTATTGAATATCCTGTAAATTAAAAATAAAACACAACATACAAAGGACAAGCCACAGCCCAGAGATCACACAGCTGAATGTTAAAGCTGAGAGACTCAAAATGAAGGTGGGGTGCACTGAAAAGCATCTTCATCGACTCACATATCCTTTTCAGTAAAGCTCTGAGATAAACTGTCCTTTAAATGTCAGTGGTTCTTTTTTAAAGTTGCCACTGAAATACTTTCAATGAAAATGATTTTTCCCAATGCAGTTAATAATTCCCAGGTCAAATCTGCATTATATCTAAACAAAAGAAATGCTGGTTGCTGCCATTTTGCCCTGACTGCTAACCTCCTAAAAGGGTGCAAGAACACAGCTCTGCAAGAGAGCATTCAGACATAAAAGCTGAACTAATTCTTGACATGGTATGTATGACCTTACCTTAGAAAATAAGAAAAACAATTATGCAAAGTACTTGTATAATAATTATACCATTGCAGATTTTATTTTCTAAAACCCCAATGCACTGCAGCAAATTCCTTGTCAGTTTATCGATATTTGCTTTCTATTCGCCTGTATGCCCATCACTTGCAAACCAGGTCGCTATTGAACCTTGGACGTGCATTAACAAAACAATGCATGATAAAAGTCTGCACTCAAATTCCTTCCATTTCTCATCATTTATCAAATTTAATTACTTAAGCAGATAAACTCAATGTTATCAATCTTCCACACCTCTTCGGAATATTAAATGTTTATCATATATTTCAAACATGTTTAAATGTTCAGTTAAACACTCTAATTTTCCCCATTATTTTAATGACAAAAACAAACTTTAGAATTGAGGAAAGAACAAAAAGAAAAATTAACACACAAACCAAACATAAATTTCTTCTCAACACATACTGTAATTAATAATGTGAACAAGGACTAACAAAATAGTCAGAGAAAAAAGAGAATTTAAATAAGACAACGACTGTATGCAGAATGGTTCAGGAAATTAATTTGTTAAGAAAATGAAACTTTTTATCTTTGACACTATCAGAAGGATTGGAGGCCAGTTTTTATTCTGGAAATAGAAGTACTGCTGTTCTTCAAAATCGTCAATTAGCCTTTATTACAGGAAACAATTAACTTGGTTCTGTTGTGATGTAATAGTATATGTAATCTTGTAATTCTGAGCTAAATTGAAATCTGCTCGCCCAAGAACATGACCCAATTTTACCATTATTCTGACGAGGGTAGGGAATAGGATTCCTTTGGCCCATTTCTATTTTTGTATATATTTCAGTCATTAAATTCCATGAGTATAATTAAATCTATATGCTATTTATATCAGGAAAATTAATCCTAAACAATGTTTGTGCTTTAGACTAGTTCAGAGGGAGAGGGTACTAACGGCTTTACAGTCTTCAGAAACAAAGATATCCAACAGAGTGATAGGATGGAATTACTTGCCTTTTTAAATCTTTTTGTACAAATTTCTTTGGAGGGGAGACTGAAATCTACCTGACAGGGAAACAGGTACAATTGGACTGTGACGCACCTTGGGTAGCAGTATGTCAGCAGTCTGCATCGGGCACTATGTATCTTAGTAGTCGATCCAGATCGACTTTCTGCTCGATGGGCGGTGCGACACGGAACTGTGCAAGCGCAAATTTTTTTTTCCCCCCGTTTCTTTTACACAAGCGTTTTACCTGTGATTTCGGGGGTCAGGGGTCACCCACGCATGCGCAATGAGTTGAAGAAGAGAAAGAGAGTGAGAAGGAGCAACAAGGTAGTCGATGGGCAATGAGTTTAAAACTACATAGAACAGTGGAAATAATTTGCTAACAACTAATAATTCTTCACTTTGAAGACAAGAGATATTTACCAAACCAAAATTAATACCAGTAAAAAGATTATGGCAATGTTAAAAAAGACAACAAAGCGCAGGAACATCGAGAAGGAGGGGAGGTTGAAGACGCCTGCCTTCGATGAAACGGAGTTACTTGCTCTTCTGGAGTACATAACAGAGAGGTACTCCAAACTAACCAAGAGTGGTCATGGAAAGCCTCCCCCCCCAAAAAAAAGGAGTACAACCGAATATGGGATGAGATCGGGGAGACTCTGTCCTCTAAAAGTACAATGGTTTGTACCGGGGAAAGATGCCGTAAATGGTGGAGTGACCTGGTGAGGGTAGCAAGAACAAGTAATAATTTTATTTATGCACCCCCTCCCCCAATGTGCTATGTACCATGTAAATGTAGGTTCAGTGTCACACAGATGATGTTATTTATCTTAAGGTTACGGCTATGTATTCGTGCTTTTCAGGCAATGACAAGAGGATCAACACAGTCCTTTTTTATGTGTGTGTGCATGTGCGTGCGTGAGTGTATCTATGCCATGTTAAATGGGTTGAAGATTGATACTTTGATTTACTTTCCTTTCTACAGCAGAAGACATCTGCAATAGCAGCCAATCAGCATCGCACGGGGGAGAGGACCCACAACCTAGGAGCCTCTTACTGATATTGAGATCCGTGCATGGCTCAGTACCACACTGCATGGTGCATTTACCCAGTAAAAAGCTGTGGAACCCCTTAATAGTTTATTTAAGGGAGGTTTTTTTCCTGAACTGTATGGAGTAAAGTCAGTCATTAATTTTGCGATTTTTGAACCTGGGCAGGCAGAGTTAACCAATGTTCCTACCAACCAGCATTCAAACCAAAGGCAGCAGAACATACAGAGGAAAAGGTTATCAGTGCACTTGGACCTTTTTGATAGTTTAGAAGAACTGTCACTCCAATTCACCAGAAGACTGGTTGGAACAAGAGGAAACTGGCTGGGTTAGCACAACACTTTCAAAGATGTTACATTAAAATGAAAATTTTGCAAGTATTTGTCTGAGTTCGTATTGCAGGTAGAGAAGAACAGCAGTGCAAATTCAGAAAATCGACCTTTATATTTTAATAAATAGCTGCTGAGCAGGAATGATGAGGGTGCATGGAAATTACTTTAAAATTAAAAAATGTACACATCTTAAGAAATATATTAACATTGAACCAGTAATTATAAATGTGACCACTCTCTTCAAATCTGGAATATTACTACTCTCAGCAACATGGTCTGCAACCCTCTGCTTAATTTCTATAGGTCCTCCTCACGCCGATACTCTAAGCAGTATGTGTAAAATCTGATCATCACTATCGCAGCAACATTAGTTAAGATAGTGTTTAAGAAAATAGCTCTTTGTACTTTATACTTATAAGCAGACCTGTAAAAAATCTATATATTGATTGGATAGTTTAACTTTACACACTCAATGAAATTAAGCAAAAATATCTAAATTGAAATGTTTAATCTAAATGCAGAAATCTCGATTGTCAGGTTACATGGCCCAATGTTTTTTGCCTTTCTGTTAATTCTATTTCACTTTGGATCATCAGAAAGTCCACATTTGTAGCCTTCTTTGAATCCCTTACTTTCTTTTAGATTGTAAAATAATTTCCTAATTATATCCTGTGAATTGTTTAATTACGTTACATTTTGTGGTGGCACAATAGCTTCACACAATTTTCAGTCAATATAAAGTTGGTGATAATTTCATGGGTTTCAATTGATTGCGACTAGAATTCAAACTTTAGGTTGATGTGACCTCTATAAATCACTCACACTTCTCTCTTGTGATCTACGGTACTAAATGAAACCACAGAATGAATTACAGCACTGTGTGCTAACAGCATCCATCATTCAATATAAAATAGAAATCAAAAGAAAATTTGAAATATTTGAAGTAGAAACAAAAATGCTGGATGCAGTACAGCCAGTAGCTGAAAGAGAAAGATAAGTTAACATTTTGGATGGAACTGTTTATCATGACTGATACTTCATCTCCTACCAGTTCTAACGAAGAATCCTAGCCTATCTTTCTGTTTCAGATATTGACTGACCCGGTGTTCAATTTCAGCATTATATTTCTATTGTGTACATAATGCCCAACACCTGCCAATGTAACAAACTCTATTGAAACAAGGCATATTTCCAAAGTGCTTGCTTACTGGCACAGTGCAAAATCAAGTACAGGTGCAGTAGTAATATGTTGCAGTTCAATAGTCCTGCACAGCACAATCTAGTGACTAGAATAGCACACACTAAAACAATTTGTTTCAATATATGGAAGCTTGGAAAATAAGCTAATGGCAAGGTCAGGTCAGTTGATCTATTGTTTGAGTGCTGACTTGAATACAGTATGTCTTGGATTCAAATTCTGGCAAGGTTCACTCAATTATTCATCCTTTTCAGTCATGTCCTACGATTTAGGGAGAAACAGGAGACTAAAGATCATGAGCAGTACTTGCCACACTGTTGCAGTATCCATTTTTGGACACTCTTGGCTGTTCAGCACAGAAACTAGGATCAGTGCGATACACAATAGGAGATTGACTAATGGAGAGTGATATCCATGGGTAATCTCTCTTGCAGGTGGTAGAAATCAGATAGTATACTTTCAAATTACAAGGAGGGCTTTCTGCTTGCCAAAATTAAGGCCGTATGGTGTCTCACAGCAGTGAGGTGATTTGAACTAGCCAACACACTCATTTCATTTTGTTTAACATTGCTTCAGCAGAAATTTATTTTCAGATATATTTTAAGGTATGATTTTACACTTTCATGTATTGGTAATGTGATGTCCAATATGCTTAGGTAGAAAAGAAAATTAAGCAGTTTATTCACTGAAATTAATTTGAAAGGAATCTTACTTCTGAAAGTTGCCTTGGCACAGACAAGCCATAAATTAGGACTGGATTGGACAGCCCCACCTCATTTCCACCTATTTTCTGCCTTGGTGAATTTACTGGTGAGGTCTGGAGTGGTTGGTGGAAGCTCCCTCCAAAGCAGGTGAAGGCATTAAGGTGTGCCTGCATACAATTTCCGAGCACTGTCGTTGCTGGTGGGACGCTGGGCTCCGCCTCCATTGAGGGGCAGAATTCTGCACTAGGAGCGGAACTTCCGGGCCGGGCAATAAATGTCCTGGCCCCGGAAGGTTACCACCTCCAAACGGGGCGTGGGGCAATTTCTCCCCCCCGGTGTGAAACAGAAATATATAAAAGCTGAAGATTTCATTTCCAATTATGTATTGTTTTGTGCTAGCTGGTGTCTCATAGCAGATAGCAAATGATGGCAGACTTCCATGATTAAAAACAAGGAAGTGATTTTGTACCATGTAATTTCATGAACCGTGACACTGAATTTATATATCATGTCTCCAGGACCGTAAATGAAAGAGTTGAGTCACAGTTTTAGAGCAGGACAATTGCACTCACTTTCTCAAGCTGCATCAGTAGGGGGCTGTTTATTGTTTTGTAGCCGAACCAAATTAGACTCGTACTAATAGGTCACAATGACTGTATAATTGGGCACCATGCTTAGAAGGACAAAAAATCAAGTTATATAGAGGTTACACCATAGCTTCACAGACCAGGGCCATGTTTTAATGTGAGTTATCTTTAATTATCTTCAATTCATTGTCTTTTGTAATCACGGGCAAATAATTGAAAATAATATTTAATTCTATCGAATGTCCTGAATCAATACACTTCCCTGCTTTGTGCAAGTGATTCATGTGTTAATCACTTGTGTTTTCAGCAGCGTAGAAGGAGGTATGTCCACCTAGAAAGATGTGGGTGTAACATCTCTTCATGCTGTAAGCGGTACCCTGCTCCTGACAAGATACCTACAGCACGACCTTGTCATCACGAACACCTTGTTGCCATCGTGGCAACACACTCGCGCCAAACACTGGTATCTGCTCGACTATGTTCTAAAGGGTCAAAGTGTGTTAAAAAGACAAGCCTGAAGGCTCTGTGCCTCAATGCGAGGAGTATTCGGAAAAAGGTAGATGAATTAACTGCGCAGATAGCAGTTAATGGATACAATGTGATTGGCATCACGGAGACATGGCTCCAGGGTGACCAAGGCTGGGAACTCAACATACAAGGGTATTCAGCATTGAGGAAGGACAGACAGAAAGGAAAAGGAGGCGGGGTGGCGTTGCTGGTTAAAGAGGAAATGAATGCAATTGTAAGGAAGGACATTAGCTTGGATGAGGTGGAATCGGTATGGGTGGAGCTATGGAATACCAAAGGGCAGAAAACGCTAGTGGGAGTTGTGTACAGGCCACCAAATAGTAGTCGTGAGATTGGGGACAGCATCAAACAAGAAATAAGGGATGTGTGCAATAAAGGTACAGCAGTAATCATGGGCGAATTTAATCTACATATTGATTGGGCTAACCTAACTGGTAGCAATGCGGTGGAGGAGGATTTCGTGGAGTGTATTAGGGATGGTTTTCCAGACGAATATGTCAAGGAACCAACCAGAGAGCTGGCCATCCTAGACTGGGTGATGTGTAATGAGAAGAGACTAATTAGCAATCTTGTTGTGCGAGGCCCCTTGGGGAAGAGTGATCAGAATATGGTAGAATTCCTTATTAAGATGGCGAGTGACAAAGTTAATTCAGAAACTAGGGTCCTGAACTTAAGGAAAGGTAACTTTGATGGTATGAGGCGTGAATTGCCCAGATTAGACTGGCAAATGATACTTAAAGGGTTGACAGTGGATAGGCAATGGCAAACCTTTAAAGATCATATGGACGAACTTCAGCAATTGTACATCCCTGTCTGCAGTAAAAATAAAATGGGGAAGGTGGCTCAACCGTGGCTAACAAAGGAAATTAAGGATAGTATTAATTCCAAAGAGGAGGCATACAAATTAGCTAGAAAAAGCAGCAAACCGGAGGACAAGGAGAATTTTAGAATTGAGCAGAGGAGGACAAAGGGTTTAATTAAGAGGGGGAAAATAGAGTTTGTGAAGAAGCTTGCCGGAAACATTAAAACTGACTGCAAAAGCTTCTATAGATATGTGAAGAGAAAAAGATTAGTGAAGACAAACGTAGGTCCCTTGCCGTCGGATTCAGGTGAATTTATAATGGGGAACAAAGAAATGGCAGACCAATTGAACACGTACTTTGGTTCTATCTTCACAAAAGAAGATACAAATAACCTTCCGAAGGTACGAGGGGACAGTGGGTCTAGTGAGAAGGAGGAACTGAAGGATATCCTTATTAGGCGGGAAATTGTGTTAGGGAAATTGACGGGATTGAAGGGCGATAAATCCCCATGGCCTGATCATCTACATCCCAGAGTACTTAAGGAAGTGGTCCTAGAAATAGTGGATGCATTGGTGAGAATTTTCCAACAGTCTATCGACTCGGGATCAGTTCCTATGGATTGGAGGGTTGCTAATGTAACACCACTTTTTAAAAAAGGAGGGAGAGAGAAAATGGGTAATTATAGACCGGTTAGCCTGACATCGGTGGTTGGAAAAATGTTGGAATCAATCATTAAGGATGAAATGGCAGCACATTTGGAGAGCAGTGATAGGATTGGTCCAAGTCAGCATGGATTTATGAAAGGGAAATCATAAGAACATAAGAATTAGGAACAGGAGTAGGCCATCTAGCCCCTCGAGCCTGCTCCGCCATTCAAAAAGATCACGGCTGATCTGGCCGTGGACTCAGCTCCACTTACCCGCCCGCTCCCCGTAACCCTTAATTCCCTGATTGGTTAAAAATCTATCTATCTGTGACTTGAATACATTCAATGAGCTAGCCTCAACTGCTTCCTTGGGCAGAGAATTCCACAGATTCACAACCCTCTGGGAGAAGAAATTCCTTCTCAACTCGGTTTTAAATTGGCTCCACCGTATTTTGAGGCTGTGCCCCCTAGTTCTCGTCTCCCCGACCAGTGGAAACAACATCTCTGCCTCGATCTTGTCTATCCCTTTCATGATTTTAAATGTTTCTATAAGATCACCCCGCATCCTTCTGAACTCCAACGAGTAAAGACCCAGTCTACTCAATCTATCATCATAAGGTAACCCTCTCATCTCCGGAATCAGCCTAGTGAATCGTCTCTGTACCCCCTCCAAAGCTAGTATATCCTTCCTTAAGTAAGGTGACCAAAACTGCACGCAGTACTCCAGGTGCGGCCTCACTAATACTCTATACAGTTTCAGCAGGACCTCCCTGCTTTTGTACTCCATCCCTCTCGCAATGAAGGCCAACATTCCATTGGCCTTCCTGATTACCTGCTGCACCTGCAAACTAACTTTTTGGGATTCATGCACAAGGAGGCACCGGAGGGACTGGAGTGCATCATCACGCCCGGCAACCAAATTTTAATTTGATTTTACGTTTTAAAGTTTAATTTGTTTTAAATGCCGGTGCTTTTAGTGTCCCCTTCCCTTTTATAGGGGGCACTGGAAAATTGTGATTTTAGTGCCCCAAAAAAAAAAAAAAAAAAAAAAGAAAAACACAAAAAAAAAAAGGAAAAAAAGGGCCTTGTAAATGTCTGGTGTGTCACCCAGGTCGGGTGGCACGGTTTAATGTTTTATGTTTTGTAGGTAGACTCTAACAGAGTTTCATGCACAAGGACCCCCAGGTCCCTCTGCACCACAGCATGTTGTAATTTCTCCCCATTCAAATAATATTCCCTTTTACTGTTTTTTTTTTCCAAGGTGAATGACCTCACATTTTCCGACATTGTATTCCATCTGCCAAACCTTAGCCCATTCGCTTAACCTATCTAAATCTCTTTTCAGCCTCTCTGTGTCGTCTACACAACCCGCTTTCCCACTAATCTTTGTGTCATCTGCAAATTTTGTTGCACGATACTCTGTCCCCTCTTCCAGGTCATGTATATATATTGTAAACAGTTATGGTCCCAGCACCGATCCCTGTGGCACACCACTAACCACCGATTTCCAACCCAAAAAGGACCCATTTATCCCGACTCTCTGCTTTCTGTTAGCCAGCCAATTCTCCATCCATGCGAATACATTTCCTCTGACTCCACGTACCTTTATCTTCTGCAGTAACCTTTTGTGTGGCACCTTATCGAATGCCTTTTGAAAATCTAAATACACCACATCCATCGGTACACCTCTATCCACCATGCTCGTTATATCCTCAAAGAATTCCAGTAAATTATTTAAACATGATTTCCCTTTCATGAATCCATGTTGCGTCTGCTTGATTGCACTATTCCTATCTAGATGTCCCGCTATTTCTTCCTTAATGATAGCTTCAAGCATTTTCCCCACTACAGATGTTAAACTAACCGGCCTATAGTTACTTGCCTTTTGTCTGCCCCCTTTTTTAAACAGAGGCGTTACATTAGCTGCTTTCCAATCCGCTGGTACCTCCAAAAATATATTCCAGTGAAAAAGAAGGGCGGCAAGAGAAGGGATAACCAGCCGTGGATAACCAAGGAAATAAAGGAAAGTATCAAATCAAAGACCAATGCGTATCAGGTGGCCAAGGTTAGTGGGAAACTAGAGGATTGGGAAAATTTTAAGCAACAGCAAAGAATGACTAAAAAAGCAATAAAGAAAGGGAAGATAGGTTACGAAGGTAAACTTGCGCAAAACATAAAAACAGATAGTAAAAGCTTTTACAGATATATAAAACGGAAAAGAGTGACTAAAGTAAATGTTGGTCCCTTAAAAGATAAAAAGGGGGATTTAATAATGGGAAATGTGGAAATGGCTGAGACCTTAAACAATTATTTTGCTTCCGTCTTCACAGTGGAAGACACAAAAACAATGCCAAAATTTGCAGGCCACAGGAATGTGGGAAGGGAGGACCTTGAAACAATCACTATCACTAGGGGGGTAGTGCTGGACAGGCTAATGGGACTGAAGGTAGACAAGTCCCCTGGTCCTGATGAAATGCATCCCAGGGTATTAAAAGAGATGGCGGAAGTTATAGCAGATGCATTCGTTATAATCTACCAAAATTCTCTGGACTCTGGGGAGGTACCAGCGGATTGGAAAGCAGCTAATGTAACGCCTCTGTTTAAAAAAGAGGGCAGGCAAAAGGCAGGTAACTATAGGCCGGTTAGTTTAACATCTGTAGTGGGGAAAATGCTTGAAACTATCATTAAGGAAGAAATAGCGGGACATCTAGATAGGAATAGTGCAATCAAGCAGACGCAGCATGGATTCATGAAAGGGAAATCATGTTTAACTAACTTACTGGAATTCTTTGAGGATATAACGAGCATGGTGGATAGAGGTGTACCGATGGATGTGGTGTATTTAGATTTCCAAAAGGCATTCGATAAGGTGCCCCACAAAAGGTTACTGCAGAAGATAAAGGTACGCGGAGTCAGAGGAAATGTATTAACATGGATAGAGAATTGGCTGGCGAACAGAAAGCAGAGAGTCGGGATAAATGGGTCCTTTTCCGGTTGGAAATCAGTGGTTAGTGGTGTGCCACAGGGATCAGTGCTGGGACCACAACTGTTCACAATATACATAGATGACCTAGAAGAGGGGACAGAGTGTAGTGCAACAAAATTTGCAGATGACACTAAGATTAGTGGGAAAGCGGGTTGTTTAGAGGACTCAGAAAGGCTGCAAGGAGATTTGGACAGGTTAAGCGAATGGGCTAAGGTTTGGCAGATGGAATACAATGTCGGAAAGTGTGAGGTCATCCACCTTGGGAAACAAAACAGTAAAAGGGAATATTATTTGAATGGGGAGAAATTACAACATGCTGTGGTGCAGAGGGACCTGGGGGTCCCTGTGCATGAATCCCAAAAGGTTAGTTTGCAGGTGCAGCAGGTAATCAGGAAGGCGAATGCAATGTTGGCCTTCATTGCGAGAGGGATGGAGTACAAAAGCAGGGAGGTCTTGCTGCAACTGTATAAGGTATTGGTAAGGCCGCACCTGGAGTACTGCGTGCAGTTTTGGTCACCTTACTTAAGGAAGGATATACTAGCTTTGGAAGGGGTACAGAGACGATTCACTAGGCTGATTCCGGAGATGAGGGGGTTACCTTATGATGATAGATTGAGCAGACTGGGTCTTTACTCGTTGGAGTTCAGAAGGATGAGGGATGATCTTATAGAAACATTTAAAATCATGAAAGGGATAGACAAGATAGAGGCAGAGAGGTTGTTTCCACTGGTAGGGGAGTCTAGAACTAGGGGGCACAGCCTCAAAATACGGAGGAGCCAATTTAAAACCGAGTTGAGAAAGAATTTTTTCTCCCAGAGGGTTGTGGATCTGTGGAATTCTCTGCCCAAGGAAGCAGTTGAGGCTGGCTCATTGAATGTTTTCAAGTCAAAGATAGATAGATTTTTAACCAATAAGGGAATTAAGGGTTACGGGGAGAGGGCGGGTAAGTGGAGCTGAGTCCACGACCAGATCAGCCATGATCTTATTGAATGGCGGAGCAGGCTCGAGGGGCTAGATGGCCTATTCCTGTTCCTAATTCTTCTGTTCTTATGTTCTCCCCAGAGTTCAGAGAATTTTGGTAGATTATAACGAATGCATCTGCTATAACTTCCGCCATCTATTTTAATACCCTGGGATGCATTTCATCCGGACCAGGGGACTTGTCCACCTTGACCCCATTAGCCTGTCCAGCACTAACCCCCTAGTGATAGTGATTATCTCAAGGTCATCTCTTCCCACATTCCCGTGACCAGCAATTTTTGGCATGGTTTTTGTGTCTTCCACTGTGAAGACCGAAGCAAAGTAATTGTTTAAGGTCTCAGCCATTTCCACATTTCCCATTATTAAATCCCTCTTCTCATCTTCCAAGGGACCAACACTTACTTTAGTCACTCTTTTCCGTTTTATATATCTGTAAAAGCTTTTACTATCTGTTTTTATGTTTTGCGCAAGTTTACTTTCATAATCTATCTTTCCTTTCTTTATTACTTTCTCAGTCATTCTTTGCTGTTGTTTAAAATTTTCCGAATCTTCTAGTTTCCCACTAACCTTGGCCACGTTATACGCGTTGGTTTTTTATTTGATACTCTCTCTTATTTCCTTGGTTATCCACGGCTGGTTATCCCTTCTCTCACCGCCCTTCTTTTTCACTGGAATATATTTTTGTTGAGCACGATGAAAGAGCTCCTTAAAAGTCCTCCATTGTTCCTCAATTGTGCCACCGTTTAGTCTGTGTTTCCAGTCTACTTTAGCCTTCTCTGCCCTCATCCCACTGTTGTCCCCTTTGTTTAAGCATAGTTCGCTCGTTTGAGACACTACTTCCTCGCCCTCAATCTGTGTTACAAATTCAACCATACTGTGATCACTCTTTCCGAGAGGATCTTTTACTAGGAGATCGTTTATTATTCCTGTCTCATTACACAGGACCAGATCTAAGATAGCTTGCTCCCTTGTAGGTTCTGTAACATACTGTTCTAAGAAACAATCCCGTATGCATTCTATGAATTCCTCCTCAAGGCTACCCCATGCGATTTGATTTGACCAATCGATATGTAGGTTAAAATCCCCCATGATTACTGCCGTTCTTTTTTCACATGCCTCCATTATTCCCTTGATTATTGCCCGCCCCACCATGAAGTTATTATTTGGGGGCCTATAAACTACGCCCACCAGTGACTTTTTCCCCTTACTATCTCGAATCTCCACCCACAATGATTCAACATTTTGTTCATTAGAGCCAATATCATCTCTCACAACTGCCCTGATATCATCCTTTATTAACAGAGCTATCCTACCTCCTTTCCCTTCTTGTCTATCTTTCCGAATTGTCAGATACCCCTGCTTGACAAATCTTCTGGAATTTTTTGAGGATGTAACTAGTAGAGTGGACAAGGGAGAACCAGTGGATGTGGTGTATTTGGACTTTCAAAAGGCTTTTGACAAGGTCCCACACAGGAGACAGGTGTGCAAAATTAAAGCACATGGTATTGGGGGTAATGTACTGACGTGGAGAGAGAACTGGTTGGCAGACAGGAAGCAGAGAGTCGGGATTAACGGGTCCTTTTCAGAATGGCAGGCAGTGACTAATGGCATGCCGCAGGGCTCAGTGCTGAGACCCCAGCTCTTTACAATATATATTAATAATTTAGATGATGGAATTGAGTGTAATATTTCCAAGTTTGCAGATGACACTAAACTGGGTGGCGGTGTGAGCTGTGAGGAGGACGCTAAGAGGCTGCAGGGTGACTTGGACAGGTTAGGCGAGTGGGCAAATACATAGCAGATACAGTATAATGTGGATAAATGTGAGGTTATCCACTTTGGGGGAATATTATCTGAATGGCAGCAGATTAGGAAAAGGGGAGGTGCAGCGAGAACTGGGTGTCATGGTTCATCAGTCATTGAAAGTTGGCATGCAGGTACAGCAGACGGTGAAAAAGGCAAATGGTATGTTGGCCTTCATAGCGAGAGGATTTGAGTATAGGAGCAGGGAAGTCTTGCTGCAGTTGTACAGGGCCTTGGTGAGGCCCCACCTGGAATATTGTGTTCAGTTTTGATCTCCTAAACTGAGGGAGTGCAGCGAACGTTCATCAGACTAATTCCACAGATGGCTGGACTGACATATGAGGAGAGACTGGATCAACTGGGCCTTTATACACTGGAGTTTAAAAGGATGAGAGGGGATCTCATAGAAACGTATAAGATTCTGACTGGACTGGACAGGCTAGATGCGGGAAGAATGTTCCCGATGTTGGGGAAGTCCAGAACCAGAGGACACATTCTTAGGATAAGAGGTAGGCCGTTTAGGACTGAGATGAGGAGAAACTTCTTCACTCAGAGAGTTGTTAACCTGTGGAATTCCCTGCCGCAGAGAGTTGTTGATGCCAGTTCATTGGATATATTCAAGAGGGAGTTAGTTATGGCCCTTACGGCTAAAGGGATCAAGGGGTATGGAGAGAAAGCAGGAAAGGAGTACTGAAGGAATGATCAGCCATGATCTTATTGAATGGTGGTGCAGGCTCGAAGGGCCGAATGGCCTACTCCTGCACCTATTTTCTATGTTTCTATGTTTCTATGTCATCATCTGAGCCAGGGATCGCAAGGATGTGCGCATCACCCGCGCCATGACAGGAGCTGACCACTGCTGGATGGACCACCGCCTAATCCGTTCCACCCTCAACATCAATATAGTCCCAAAGTGGTGACGGCAGCAGAAGCAGTGTCACAAAAAAGTCAATGCCGGGGCACTCAAAGACCCAGCTAAGAGAGCCCTATACAGCCAGCGCCTCACTGTAAACCTGGCATCACTTGATGACCCCGAGACGCAGAATGCCCAGAGTGTTTGGTCTGCCTTCCCAGGCCACCATAACCAATGCCTGAGAAGAGATGCTCAGTCACTCAACCAGGAAAAACAAGGACTGGTTTGATGACAATGACCAGGAGATCCAAGAGCTAATAATTTGCAAGCGCAAGGCATTTCTGAACCTAAAACAACAACCTAACTCGGGAGCAGCAAAGCAGTATTACAAATGGTTTAATGCCAAGGTCCAACAAAAAACCCGCGACCTAAAGAATTAGACCGGGCGAATCTTTCCGCGGTACAGACCGGCCGCTGGCTGAGGATGCCGGTGGCAAACTGCTTGCCCCGGCTCAAGGCCAGGGCAGAACTGTGGTTCGATTCCCGGGACCCCAACCTCACCGAGGAAGCAGTGGTCAGGCAACTGGCACTGGTCCAACGGAATAGAGGAGAGGAGGAGGAGAAAACCTCCAAAGGTCGGGTAAATGAAGTAAAACCCAACTCGATTCCCAAAAGGGAATGGCACCAGGAGGGTGGCCACTCGTCTGATAAGGAGGGAGTGTGCTACGGGTGCGGGGAAGCTGGGCATTTTAAAAGGGATTGCAGGAGCCCAGTAAAGAGATATGGGGGGAGAAGTCCTTCAGGAACTGCCCAGAGTGGGGTAAGTGGAGCGAGCTCCTCACCATCCCTTGACGAGATAGTAGCTGCAGTGAGGACAGCGCTGGAGGGGACTGGGAAGGTAGCCATGGCAACAGGCAGGGAAGCACCAGCAACCCTGCCAGTAGATAGGCCATGATTAGCCCAGACCCATTCTGCATACCTGTGCCCACTAGAATACGACCCCTGGGTCGACCCTGGGTCAAGATGGAGGTTGAGGGTGTACTGGGTACTTACCTTTTGGACACTGGTGCTTCCAGCATGATAATCCATTCGGAGGACCCCGCAACCTCACCTCAATCAAACGGGGTACCGTATCAACTGGTTGGGTTCACAGGAAATGAGAAGGCTGGGTTTTTCTCAGTCCCGCTCGCAGTTCGTTTAGGAGCACTCCAAACACAATGGAAGTGCGTCCTGATGAATTGGGAGCAGGTGGGAAAAGGGATCTTGGGGGCTGATTTCATCATCGCGCGCCAGATCCTAGTAGACTTGAGGAATCACTGTCTATGGGGCACAGTGGGCACGGGAGCAGAGGGAGAAGTCATGGTTATTGAAAAGAAACAGGGAAAAGGGACTCTGTGTACAATGAAGCCAAAAGGGGTTTACGACTGGAGGTTCTGGTCGGTAACACCCCGGCAGATCTTGCAGCATTTGCCACCCATAAACACGATTGTGGGAGAGTAACAGGAGTGGAGGTTAGAATAGATGGGGATCCCATGTCCTGCCCGCAAAAGCAGTATGGCTTTCCCCGAGAGGCAGAAGCAGACTTGGAGACAGCTTTAAGCTCGCTTGTCGAGCAGGGTGTTTTGAATCCCATACCCACCCATGTCAACTCCCCGCTTTGGCCGGTTAGGAAACCGGACAATTCTTGGAGGGCTACGGTGGATTATAGGGTGCTCAATAAAAACATCCCAGCTTGTGCTCCCACAGTAGCGCCGGTTGCGGATCTGATAGGGGAAATCCCTGCATCCGCAACCACGTTCACAGTGTTGGACATATCCAACGGGTTCTGGTCTATCCCTGTATGGAGGAAAGACCAGTACAAATTTGCCTTCACCTTCCGGGAACAGCAGTATACATGGAGCTGCCTCCCACAGGCCTTTCATAATAGTCCCAGCATCTTTCACCAATGCATGGCGAACTGCTTAAAAGGCTTCAGCCAACCACACCAGTTGGTCCAGTATGTGGACGACCTGTTGTTGTTCACAGGCAGCAGTGAGGAACACGGTCCACTGCTGGCCGAACTGCTGGTCTTACTGAAGGAAGGGGTTTTAAAGTTAACCCCAAGAAAGCCCAGATAGGTCAAGGAGAAGTAAAATTCCTGGGCCTGACGATAAGGGCAGGAGAAAGGGCCAATGATGAGGCTAGAAGAAAGGCAGTGCAGGAACTCCCTGTCCCTAGGGATGTGTTGGGGGTAAGGTCTTTCCTGGGAATCACTGGCTACTGAAGGGACTTCATCGAGGACTATGCAGCCACTGCCACCCCCCTGCTCAGACTCCTACATAAGGGAGTCGAGTGGGAATGGGACGAGGGCTGTGAGGCAGCATTTGTCTGTCTAAAGAGAGACCTGCAGGTAGCATCGGCCCTAGGAGCAATTGATGGGGGGGAGGAATTCTTCCTGGAGGTGGCAGCCAGTGGTGACAGCTTAAGTGCAGTGTTGCTCCAGGAGTGAAACGGTCAGCTGAGATCAGTGGTGTACTCCTCCAGGGTCCTCACGGAGATAGAAAAGGGATACTCCAATTGTGAGAGGAACTTGCTTGCCACCCACTGGGCAGTAAAAAGAGCTCAGATCTTTACCGGAGTATCCCCCATTACACTCCTCACCCATCAGACCCCGACGCAGATGCTGTTGGACGGGAAGATTAAGGGCGGGACAGTGAGCAGTGCTAGAATCACTAGCTGGACCCTTCTCCTCTCCCAAATGACTTTAAAGGTCAAGGACCTCTGCGAGCCCAGGCTTGCAGCAAATTTAATCTATCCAGGGCAGCCACATAGATGCTCTGTGGAGGGGGTTTGGGACATTAACTTTGGATTTCGGGCAGGGATACACCCCACAGGCCGTGAGATCTACGTTGATGGCTCCAGTTCAGTGTCCGTGGGTACAAGACTCATGGGCTGCGGAGTTTGGGATCCCAAGACAGGGATTGCCCTGAGCGCCCAGCAGGCGGAACTCTCAGTGGTGATGTATGTGGTCACACACCCCGAGGAATTCCCTACCCCATACACGATTTGCTCGGACAGCATGTGCACTTGCAATTCGTGTACAGAGTATCTGGCGATTTGGTCACGCCGGGGGTACACCTCTGCGGATGGGAAGCCCCTTGTGACCAAACCCCTGCTAAAAAAAATCGTGGTTGCAGTGGGAGAAACCAGGGATGTATATATCCATAAGGTAAAGGCCCACTCCAAAACTGAGCCACGGGGGGAAGGTAACCAGCAGGCAGACCTGCTGGCAAGGGAAGGTGCTCGCACAGGTCGCCCATGGGACCCATACGAGGCAGGCAGGATAGCAGCAGCAAGAAGCAAGCCAGGGACACAAGGGAGCGTAGGGGCGGCTGCGGCCCCGGACTTTAAAGAAGTCCAGATCCACGATCCGGTCCTGAAGGCTGCCTTGGCTGCTATCAAAAAGGGGGAAAAGGCGGAGGGCCCATACAGTGCTGCAGATATTGCTGTGCGGGAAGGCATGTTGCCGGAATCTACCTGGCAACGGGTAGAAAAGGCAGGGTGGTGGCCAGGCCTCCGGGAAGACGTCCGCGACTTCTGTGCGGGCTATCTGGTTTGCGCTGCAAACAACCCAGACCCTCAGAAAAGGAAGGTGTCTCTGGGACACGTCAGGCGGGTAGAGGGACCATGGCAGTCGATCCAGATTGACTACATCGGACCCCTACCGGCCGCCCAGGGAGGTTATAAATACTGCCTCGTCCTGGTGGATGTGTTTTCCAAGTGGGTAGAAGCCTTCCCTTGCCGAACAGCCACCGCGGTGGGGACTGCAAAAATCCTGGTGAGGGAGGTTTTCTCTCAGTGGGGTCTACCTCAAATCGTGGAGTCCGACCGGGGAAGCCACTTCACTGGCCAGGTGATGCAGGCCACCCTAAAGGTGCTGGGGATAAGAGCCAAATGGCATGTCGCCTATAACCCTCAGTCCTCAGGCCCCATAGAACGCCTGAACCGGACCCTAAAGGAAAGGCTGCTCAAGGAGACGGGAGACTCACCGAACAAGTGGGTGGAGGTCTTACTGTTGGTCCTCATGGGAATCCAGGCCAGTCAGTCAAAGAGCACAGGGTACTCACCCCATGAGCTGATGACTGGCCGGATCATGAGAACCCCAGTGCATGTGTTGGCGCCGGTTCTCACCGAAGGGCAGCTTCGAGAGGTGAACCGGGACCGCTTCGTCAGGAATCTGTTTGAACAGCTTCAACAGATTCACTGGCAGGTGGCCAACAACATGGGTAAACAGCACCGTGCCAATCGGCTGCTGCTGGAATCCCGCAGTTACCATGATTGGGAGGTGGGCGACCGGGTGATGGTGAGAAGCTTCGCCCAGGTCAGGGTATTTGAACCACTGTATATGGGACCATACAGCATAGTCGACAAGGCTAGCCCTATTGTCTATGCGCTTCAATTGCCTCGCCGGTGAAGTGGTATCACATTAATCAGTGTAAATTGTTTAACCCCAAAAGGGGTAACAAACAGAGGGGACGAGCAAGGGAAGGGAACCAGGCACTGGGGGACGAACAGGCCCCGGTGGATTTGGAGGCTCCAGAGGAGGCAGCGGGCCCTGAAGCTCGACAGCTGGGGATGGTTCACTGCTCCAGTAAGGCTATCCCACCACTGGGTAGAGGTTCCCAGCCCAATAACAGAAATAGGGAGAAAGGCTCTACAATTAGCAAGATCCGAGGGGAAACTGAACCTCCCATGGTGGATCAGCTGGGGCTAGCCCAAGAGGTGGAGGAGAGAGCGTTGCAGCCAATAACATGGGACTCTGCACCGACCGTAAGGAGGAGTGACAGAGTGCCACAGCCCAGGGCGCCGTGGTCCCCTGTTTATTTAGCTCCCCGCCCCAGAACAAGGCGGCGAAAGACAACAGGGAGGGTGCTCTGTTGCGCTAGCAAGGGTCTCCCACCGATTATCCGGGGCTCGGGAGGGCCTTGGAGGGCAGCACAAGACTCATTAAGGAGGTCTATACGAGCCCCTCAGCGGAGGGCATCCTGGTCCCCAGGATACGGTCAGCTGAGTGGTCGACGACTCCTGTACAGTGATAGGATATAGCCTGGCCACCCGGAGACGGGTGGCGGTGTATATATTTTCCCTTCCTGTTTTGTTACTTTGTGTTGTGTGCATATGTGTTTAGGTAAGGCAGTGACGGTTGGGTACAGCATTTTTGTGTTTGGAACATGTTACTTGGGTCGGGCCTGGAGAGGTCTCTCAAGGCAAAGCCATGTTCTTCTTGCCTTTCAGATGTCAACACCTCCCTACTGGACGTTAGTGATGCTGGTATCGCTAAGGATCTGCACCGGGCACCGAGAGGACACTGAGGACTCCCTGGTTTTCGGATGCTCCGGGGACAGAGCGCCGACAGTGACCACAGGAGAAGGGACTCCGGCGGCGGATGGCCGGGTCACCTACTCCCACGAGGGGAGATGGCCTGGGTGGTTGGGATCGAACTGCACCAAGTACTCCAACCATAAGGACTTTACCTACGGAGAGGCCTCCATCCCCTGCCCGGAGATGACTGTGGTCACTTCCAGAGTGAGAGTGACAGAAGGCAGGAAGGTGTGCCTAACTTGCCAAGGGGACATACCTCTGGGACGGTGGTGGTGGCTCAGAAAGCTCAAGAGGGATGTGGGAGACCGACACTCGGACTGGGAACGTCTGGATAATGATACCTACTGAACCATCATGGGGTCATCTGGCGGGGTCACGGTGTGCTGGGAGAAATGGTGGGCGTACGACCAAGGAATTTATTTGTGTATGTGGGGATCCACTCGCATGTGTTCAGAGGGGGTCTCCATTGCTTTCTAAAGGTGCTGGTCAGGATGCCCATGATGGGGTCGTCCCCATGACCAGCATCCCTGTACCGAGTGGAGAATGTGGGAGTCATTCGTGGAGGGGTGCATGTTCGATTCCAAGAGGTCCCACCTTATGTCACAATGTGGGAGCACACTGTGACAGGTACAGACCTCTCGGGTTGTCGGAGCAGGGGAGCACAGGTAATCCTGTGCCCCCAGCACTCGAACGCTTTTGCAAGGCCACAATGTGGGTTCAGCACTGCTGGGACAGAGCCCATCAATTGCACAATGGAGGTAATGGCCCCTAACCACATGCCTCCACAGGTAGCATATGTAGGCGGTGGGACATATTGTGTCACCACATGTGCCCAACAGTATGAACACGGACCGGGAAGGTGGTGTCCAATACCGTACAGCAGCTTTTGCTTTAAACCCAAGGCAGAGGTTCAAGTGGCACACACCAGAATCACACCCATCCCTGAACCTTCCGTGAGTCACCTCACGGTACAAAACAACCTCGGCCACCTACAACAATATGTCGCCCATTTTGGCTATCCCATTGCCCCACTACCTGAGAAACTTACAGCCCTCCTCCAGACAGTGGATTTGTCTCAAAAACATTTTTACACCATGGAGCAGAAAACTGAAATTCTAGCAGGGGAGATTGCCCAGATTAAACCCCCAGCATGGTGGGATTTGGGGATACGCGCAGACATACCTGCACGGATCTGGGTGGGATCACATGCCTTAGTAATCGGCCAACTCCTGATCTGCAGCATATCTGCTGGTTACAAGCTGTAAGCTCAGGAGAAAAAGAAAAAGAAAGCAGTTCCTCAGGCTACTACACAGACAAGAGAGCTGTTGCTAAACACTCAAGGCGTGTAAACAAAGCTTGACTGCGACACTTAGGCGGTTTTGTTATTCCCAGGGATGACTGCGTTTTCATACATGGCCTCTGGGAAGTTTGCAGGGCAGGTTTCTTTGTTTTACGGTTAAGACTGAAATGAGACTCAATGTACAATTACTGCTGTAACCTTAAGTACATATATGTATATTGCTGTCGTATAATATTGTAACCTGTTGGATTCTGTGTTTTGTACCATGTTAAAAGGAATTACGATATATATCGATGGGATCAGTTTAGAGTTAAACTGGGGAAAGTTGGACAATTTGGGAGACCTAGGGTTTTCTCACCACCCTGAACTTTGACACACTCGAGTGGTGTCTGACTGTGTCAAATGGGGGATTATGTAGGGGAGGACGAAAACCCCCTCATTTTACCCAGAAGGGAAAGGGCTGTGGGATCTGTCTGTGCTGCAATGTGAATTGAAACCGGGACGGTTTGACTTTGGCAGAGCAGTGATTGGACGGGGGAGGACACCGGAGGACCAATGGTGGGACAGTGTCAGCCCGAAGCATGGGACTTTCAAGCCAATGGGAGAGCACTTGCTTGAAAACTGTGGGACTGACTCATCGCCATTATCGGGCTATTGTCTTCCCCATGTTTACACTATGGAGGGAAATTATGCAGACCTTCAGAAAACTAGGGAACCCAAAATAACCCAAGGGCCTACACAATGGCTACAGGAGGCCAACGCATTCAACACCTACTCAAACCTTGAGTAGGTTATCAGTGGAAAAAACCCGCAATAATCTAAAACTGCTGCATTTTTCAAAATCACAAAGCCCACCAATGGGAAGGATCGATTTCAGCACGAGAGGCGGACTGGATAATCTGGCTATAAAAAGGGGTTTCTGACGCAGTGTGTGTGCTTCCCTGCCCTTGTGATCCAACAACCAGCAAGCCTCTCGACACTGAAGGAAAACCAGTGTCCGAAGACACCGAAGATAGAAGAAACAAACCTCCAGACTGCAAAAGGCACAGTCGTGAGTATAACTTCTGGTCCCTGGAACTCCCAACTTAGTTAGGCCAGGAAAGGTGGGAGGTTGGGCATTGTACTGCTAAACTTGTATAAAGATTTTCGGTGTGTCCATTTAGTGGGATTTAGGGGGATTGTTTTGTTGGTGTATTGCTGTTTGTTGAGATACACCTTGTCAAATAAATTGGAAGCCTAAGTTCCTCTTGGAATCACCTTGTCTCAGTTCTATTGTATTACATCTCCTGATAGTGAGTCTTATGTCAGAACAATGTAAGGGAAGCTAGGAGCGCCTCGAAAACGCTCAACTGTGTGTCACAGGCTCGGGAAGAAGGGGTTAGGAGTGTTTGACACTCACAGGTGCCTCACAGGCTAGGCATAAGCTGTGGGGACGCACGAGTCTCAAAACCCCCTTCATAAGTTGTGGACACAGTCTCTCCAGGGGTGCTCTTGCAGCACTCAGGGTACCTCACAGCCAGGCATAAGCTGTGAGGGCAGAAGCCCAGAGAGAGACACCCAAGGCACAACAACACTCCCCGAGAACCCCTTACACAGTGTGTATTTCGTTCTCAATGGGGTACAATAGACATGATCTTTACAGCACGACAGCTGCAAGAAAAGTGCAGGGAACAGCACCAACTCTTGTACATGGCCTTCTTTGACCTTACAAAGGCCTTTGACACTGTCAACTGCGAGGGTCTATGGAACATCCTACTCTATTTCGGCTGCCCCAAAAGTTCATCATCATCCTCCGCCTGCTCCACGGCAACATGCAAGCTGTGATCCTGACCAACGGATCCATTACAGATCCAATCCACATCCGGACTGGGGGTCAAACAGGGTTGCGTCATTGCGCTAACCCTCTTCTCGATCTTCCTCGCTGCAATGCTCCATCTCACACTCAACAAGCTCCCCGCTGGAGTGGAACTAAACTACAGAATCAGTGGGAACCTGTTCAACCTTCATCGCCTCCAGGCCAGATCCAAGACCGCCCCGACCTCTGTCGTCGAACTACAGTACGCGAACGATGCTTGCTTCAGAGACTGAACTCCAAGTCATAGACAACATCTTCACTGAGACGTACGAAAGCATGAACCTTACATTAAACATCCATAAGACAAAGGTCCTCCATCAACCTGACCCCGCCACACATCACTGCCCCACAGTCATCAAGATCCACGGCGCGGCCCTGGAAAACGTGGAGCATTTTCCATACTTCGGAAACCTATTATCAGCAAGGGCAGATATCGACGACGAGATTCAACACCGCCTCCAGTGCGCCTTCGCAGCCTTCGACTGTCTGAGTAAAAGAATGTTCAAAGATCAGGCCCTCAAATCTGGCACCAAGCTCATGGTTTACAGGGCTGTAGTGACACCTGCCCTCTTATATGGCTCAGAGATGTGGACCATATACAATAGACACCTCAAATCACTGGAGAAATACCACCAATGATGTCTCTGTAAGATCCTGCAAATCCCCTGGGAGGACAGACTCACTACCATTAGCGTCATCGATCAGGCCAACATCCCCAGCATCGAAGCACTGACCACACTCGACCAGCTCCGCTGTGCGGGCTACTGTTCATATGCCTGACACAAGACTCCGAAAGCAAGCGCTCTACTCGGATCTCCTGCATGGCAAGCGAGCCCAAGGTGGGCAGAGGAAATGTTTCAAGGACATCCTCAACGCCTCCTTGATAAAATGCAACATCCCCATCGACAACTGGGAGTCCCTAGCCAAAGACCGCCTTAAGTGGAGGAAGTGCATCCAGGAGGGCGCTGAGCACCTCAAGTCTCATCGCTGAGAGTATGCAGAAACCAAGCTCAGGCAGCGGAAAGAGCGTGCGGCAAACTAGTCCCACCCACCCTTTCCTTCAATGACTGTCTGTTCCACCTGTGACAGAGACTGTAATTCCCATATTGGACTGTTCAGTCACCTAAGAACTCACTTTTAGAGTGGAAGCAAGTCTTCCTCGATTTCGAGGGATTGCCTATTATGATGATGACTGTAAGAGATAGGTTACAGCGACAATAATGACCCCTGGGTTGAGATCTGAAGCCACAGCATCAGAAGGCAGATATTCTGCTGCTGGGTACACCTTATTTCCATAGACCTCTCTTTCAGGGTTTTTGTAAATTACTGTAATATGTGAATGTATTAACAAATTTCAGAGCTGCAGCTAGGGCTTAAAATTTACTATAATAGACTATAGAATATTGGAATTCTGGAGTCGTACTGTGTATGGGAATACCAAACTCAATTTTTTTAAAACTCTGAACCCCAATTTTCCATTGTGTGGGGAAAGAAATTGCATTTGATCCCAGATCATGGTGGCAACTGGAACATATTCTGAATGCAGCTTTTAAATGTATCGTTCAATTATAGAATTGGATCTGGTCCATTCCAATATGGACCCACTGCAGCACAGACATTTATGATGTAGTAAAAGAATAAAAATGTAAAAGCAAATATATTAAATTAATTTATCAATTCTGTGCCCATTGAGGCATCCATGGGCAGTCTGGATTTCCAGGGTGGGGTGGGCACGTAGAAAGTACTGAATGAAAGAGAGATTTCAGACAAGGTGGTCACTATTGGGCTGAACAAGTTAAAGGAAGAGAAGACACCAGGCCAATATGGATTTCATACAAGTTTTTAACATCACTGATGAATTGTACTGTGTGTGGTTTACCTGACTCATTGCCAAATGTGTAAGTATGAAATGTTATCCTTTAAAACAGAATAATAAAGCCAGCAGGGCAAATTTGAAACTAGGGTGATGCCATCTGCAATGCAATTTATTCAAACCAAAATGTAGACCTAAAACTGTTACAACATAATAATATTGCTCTTATCCATTATATCAGTACAACCTATTTAATTAGTTTCCAAAAACACCGAATTAAACTGATGAATACATTCAGATTGAGTCAGACATATTGTAATTTTACAAGTTAGTGGCTACAGGCTGAATATGTTAATGATGGAATGTTGCATTACAATGTTTTATTACAAGGCGGCAATATTTTCATAGGGAATATTTTTAGTCCATAGTACTTCACCCACAGGAGAAAGAATAGTTAAAAGGTCATCGAGAAAGGTCCCCTTATTCAGAAGAGATATTTCCCGTTTAGTCAGTGTAACAGCTTCTCATGCGGACATGCCACATCAGGTCTTTCAGATGGAAATGACTCACCTGGAGGTGATGTATCCAGTGGGCCTGTTTCTAACTCGCTGTCAGTGAGCTGATCAAATTCTAGCAACCTTACTAATCCTTGATGCCAGTTCTGGCACTTAAAAATAATTCAAGTTTAGTACTGACCTACACTAAACTTCATTGTTGTACTCAAGTACTAGGAACAGGAAGATGCAGATCACTGCTGAGCTCAATGGCAATCTGCTAGAGATGTATCTTCTAAATGTGTCATGTGGATTTTTGGAATAATATTTCCTTTGCTGGATTCTATCTCTTTTATTTTATTAAATATCTAGTCTGGATTCTGCAGTCTTGCTTGAATATGTTGCACACAGCAACACTTCCTCAAGGCTTCACCTGTTTTGTAAACTGCTCATATCACTGGCATTTCCTATTCTGTATTGTTTTATTTGAAAGTAAAATGTTAACATTTTGAAATAACCAAAACAGAACTTTTACTATTTGAACAAAACTAAGCTTAAAAAGAAAGGCTCACATCAATTATATTGCAGATGGCTCATATCAGTCAACTTGAAAAGCTACCATTGTTTTATCCAGTTGCACTATAAATTGGACAATAATGAAAAATGTATCTGAATTACTCCATTTTATTCATATTGCTCAGAAAAACCTCTGTTTGCATGGTATTGCAGTGGTCTGGATCTTGGATCTGTGATCAATCAACTACCCAAGTAAAATTAAAGTGTTGCTGGGAGGCAGAACTAGATATGCGTGAATTTTAAATATGCTATTCTCTGGCATTTAATAATTTATCATTTCATTTCAAACAGCTGGCAGCTGTCGAAATTAGTTTCAGATAGATACATCATGCAGTCTAGAATGGAAAAGCTTCCTGCTTATAGTAATGAACAGTCTGAGAAGATTGCATGTCAATCCTCCCATATTATCGATCAGTGCATCAAAACTCAAACAGTTAAAATGGAATAAATTCAAAATGAAATGTTTGGCTATGTCTAGCTTAGTCAGACTAAAACTATAATTAAAATGCAGCAAGCATTTTTTTTTAAGTATATCTTTTCTGCTTTTGGAAAATTTATTCTTGAAAGAGTTGTCCTGTTCATTTCTTTTTTACACATAAAGTTTAATTAAAATATATAAAATGATTATTTTCTTAATGAAGTCATTAATCCTCCTATTAAAAAAATGTTCAAATATTTGTAACAATGTGTTTAAAGGTGCATTTACACTAACTAGTGCAGTCAAATAGCTGCTTCCTTTGGTGTGGAAGCAAATCATCCTCGTTCAAGGGACTGCCTATGATGATAATGAATCTTCATGTTATAGAATAAACAAGCCTGGTTTCAGCGACTGAAGGCATCATAGGATTCCTAAAACTGTGGCTCTACCATCTTGTCATCGGGATAAGGCCACTGGTTTTGGTTATGTTAGTGCAGAAAGTTAGTTCCATGTATTTGCCCTCTCGCTCTCTGCTTTTATAGCAGAGCTCAGTGCACTCACAGACACTGACTCCTGACTGACTGACTGAGTATAAAAGAGCAGTAAAATGGTGCACAGTGGCTGCACTCCCAATACAGGATGCAGTTGAGGTCATCAGCTACCTAAATGGTTGTTTCATCTCTCCCTTGCTGTTTATTGAGTTGTACAAAATTGACATGCATTATCAGATCATGGTACAATATATGCGTTGCTGATTAATTAATATTTGCAAACGCAAACCATGAGGGTCATGCAGAGCTCTGCACATTGGGTGCTATTACTTGCTGGTTGGACCAAGGCTATTTCTTGCTAGGAGGTTTAGATTGAACAGAATGAGTGGGGCAGGGAGTTTTTGGCAGCCTGTGCTCCCTGTGGCAGTTTCCGAGGGGTGGGATTCTGTGACCTGCCAGTTCAAGTTGTCCCAGGCTCTCTTCAGCTATATTTTGTGGGCAGTTGGATTTTAGAGACAGCAACATGCGGAAGGCATCCGGGTCACATACCTCCAGCTATAGATATGACTGGCTGTCGATGCTGTGACTGACTGTTGACTTACTCTTGTTTTGAATTCATGAAAGTGGCTGTACTCTGCAGTTCTATTATGTTACTTAGAAGTACTTGCCTCTGCTTTTACACCATTTCCTCAGGGCTTTCTCAGGTATATTAGATCTTCCAACTGTTAGTTAACCTACTCTATTCCATAACAAAAATAGAAACTGCTGGAAACACTCAGCAGGTCAGGCAGCAGTGGAGACAACAGACAAGTTCATGTTTCGGGTGCCGACCGTTCTTCAAAACGTTATTTCTATTTCTAACTCTATTTCTCGTCACAGATACGGCCTGACCCGCTGACTATTTCCAGCATGCATATGCACTTTTTAAAATTTTTATGTTTCAATCCAATTCTGTGGTGCGAAGTCTCAGACCATACATAAATGGCTCTGTATGACACCAGAATAGATTTCTACAAGTTTTTAAATTACTGCCGACAATACCAATGAACATTTTAAATTAGGACATGAGAATAAAATTATTACAGTTGAATCATTTGAAATATGAGCAACAGAACATATTACAAATTATAAAGTTTGCTCCAGCTCATTCTGTGGGTGTTGTAAGTGTGCACAAGTACTTGCTAACTCTGCTAGATTAGTTAAGTATGCCATAATAATTTTATGATTATATCTTGCATAATAGTGTAAAACACACTGCGAATCTGGATTGGTTACATTTTAGAAATAAACATCATGGGGGGGGGGGGGGGGGTTCGTGAAATTGGACAGCGTCAGCCTGCCAGCACGAACTGGTTGCAGGGATGGTGAATGGGTAGACCCAAACCACATTCGGGTCTCATTTAAATAAGACCAATGAGCTATGTGTCCCCAGGCTGCTCACCGGCAAAGCAGATTTAAATTGGTGGGGAGGAGGGAAGCCATCGGGATGGGATAGGGTGGGGGGAATGCAATGGGAAGTGGGTGGAGGTGATCAGGATGGGGAGATGGCTTGGCAGGGTCCGGCAATATCGGGACTGCAGTGGAGCCAGGAGGAGCACTCCATCCTTTAAAGACTGCTGGGTAGGTTGCATGTAGACTTGGTTATCCTGAATGCAGCAGCCAAGTTTTGGAAAGGGTTCCTGAAAGAGGTAAATACAAAAGGCTTACTGCCTGTTTTAGGTGCAGGCCCTGGACAGCTAGTCTTCAGCCTTTACCAATATAGCTGACGGCACACTTCCAGCATGGAAACTCATCGAAGCCAATGTATTTCTAGGCCCAGGTGCATAAATGATTGAAACAGATGTCAATGACTGCATGCACATTCACAAGGACATAGAAAAAGGGTAAGTCATTGGATGTGTGCACAAAGAACAATGAAAGTTTGTTTTAATATTGAAATGATGACTGCAGGTCGAAGATTAGGTCCAATGTTACTGTATCTATCTGCATATGTAACTTGGGGCCACTGGGTCATTGGCTGCACTTGACAGCCAGAAGTGGCTATAACCTGGCAAGGACTGATGCAGTGGAAAGTGAAGTGGAGCTCCTCTGCTACAAGCTGTGATGAAGCTGTTAGTGAATACTTCTCAAAATCAGCAAATACATTGTTTTTGACAGGTAAGCAATTAGCGTTAAAAGCTCACAGTGTAGAACAAGCTCTTTAATTTCGGCTACACTGGTGCTGGAACATAAGTTTTTGCAAATTTCTAAACTGTGACACAAAGAGAATGCAGAGAATGGGATTTTATTTTGATTGGCCTGTTCATTTGTGCCATGCTCTTATTATGCCGTTATTTCACAATCATGTCACTTCACATTCTTTCTGTCGCTTTAGACTATTCAATAATTGCTTTATTTTTCAAGGTTATAGTCTGACTACATTTTATGGACCTGCATTGTCACAGTGCTTTGATTGCTCTGATAACAAGGAAAAAGGACTTCATGTGTCAGAGACTTTATTGTTTCTGACAGTTTAAAAAAGAATCTATTCCCCAGTTCCATTTAGTCTCCCTTTTTTTATCTCCCCTTCTCCTGAAGACATTGATTCCTGTATGGTTTCAGCTATGCAGAATTTTGTTCAAATAGTCAATCTTCATGTGTGAATTTAGACTGTTAGAGAGGAATTTTAACCGATAAAAAACAGGTGGGTTTGAAGCATGGAGGTAGTTAAATTATTAAAAATCGGATTCCCGACCTGAACCCGCCTCCAACCCGCACACTCCCAGTGTTAATGGAAGTGAGACTGGACGGGACGGGACAGAGGGGTGGGGGGGGGAGGCGGGATGTGGGGCTGTCAACCCGCTCTGAGGAGGCGGAACATCAATTTAAATATTATAATTTGGCTAGAAGCTGCTTTTTTTAACCTCCATTTTGTATTTAACTCTATCTGGACAGAGTCTGCACATTTCGTAAAGCCCAGCAGTTACAGCAACGTGGGGACTGTTGCATCCAGGAGGTAAGTGACTTTATAACTACTTCTTTGATCCAGGGTCCCAGGCTAGCCCATGCCCTGTGATTGGAGACCCCTCCATGAGGCTCCCGATTGTCTTCCCAGAACCCCCTCACGATCATCCTGAGGCCGGCCACAGGCTGTGACCTTCCCTCTCTCCCTCCCAACCCCACCACTCCCCCGCCCCTCCAGCCCCAGTCACACAACATCCCCGAACTTCTCTTCTCTTCCTCCGGCTCCCACTATTACCCTGATCTTCTCTTCACCCACCCTCTATCCTGTGGAGGCTGGCACCGGCCTCCACCCAATCCCTCCCCTGTGTGGCCTAGTGCCGCAGGCCTACCCACCCACAGCCAGCCAGCCAGCCGCTCCATCTGGCTGGCTGCGGCCAGGAAACAGAGGCTTCACATACAAATTAGGCCCTGCTGTTCAAGTCATCAGGGCCTGCGGGAAACATGCTCTCCCGCCCGCATCGGAGCCCCTTGATCCCAACCTGCCTTCCCCCTTGAAAATCCAGGCCTTAGTGTCAGAAGGCTATTACATCATGTGGACATCATGGCCATGTGTGAGCCTGTCCTCCCTGGATATCCCCACATCTGCATTTCCCAGCAGAAATCACCAAATAGCAATCAGAAGTGAAAATATTCGTTGATTTATCTCCTCATTAGGGCCAAAGTGCTGATGCCAGTTGCAGCATTCCAACTGGTACCTGAGCTGAGGTTAGCTAACTCAGCACTGAATATAAGAACATAACAAATAGGAGCAGGAGTAGGCCATACGGCTCCTCGAGCCTGCTCCGCCATTTAATACGATCATGGCTGATCCGATCATGGACTCGGGTCCATTTCCCTGCCCGCTCTCCATAACACCTTATTTCCTTATCGTTTAAGAAACTGTCTATTTCTGTCTTAAATTTATTCAATGTCCCAGTTTCCACAGCTCTCTGAGGCAGCGAATTCCACAGATCCACAACCCTCAGAGAAGAAATTTCTCCTCATCTCTGTTTTAAATGGGCGGCCCCTTATTCGAAGATCATACCCTCAAGTTCTAGTCTCCCCTATCAGTGAAATCATCCTCTCTGCATCCACCCTGTCAAGCCCCCTCATAATCTTATATGTTCCGATAAGATCACCTCTCATTCTTCTGAATTCCAATGAGTGGAGGCCCAACCTACTCAACCTTTCCTCATAAGTCAACCCCCTCATCCCTGGAATCAAGCTTGTGAACCTTCTCTGAACTGCCTCCAAAGCAAGTATATCCTTTCGTAAATATGGAAACTAAAACTGCACGCAGTATTCCAGGTGTGGCTTCATCAATACCTTATATAGCTGTAGCAAGACTTCCCTGCTTTTATACTCCATCCCCCCTGCAATAAAGGACAAGATTCCATTGGCCTTCCTGATCACTTGCTGCAGCTGCATACTAACCTTTTGTGTTTCATGCACAAGTACCCCCAGGTCCCGCTGTACTGCAGCACTTTGCAATCTTTCTCCATTTAAATAATAACTTGCTCTTTGATTATTTTTCTGCCAAAGTGCATGACCTCACACTTGGCGACATTATACTCCATCTGCCAAATTTTTGCCGACTCACTTAGCCTGTCTATGTCCTTTTGCAGATTTTTTGTGTCCTCCTCACACATTGCTTTTCCTGCCATTTTGTATCATCAGCAAACTTGGCTACGTTACACTCGGTCCCTTCCTCCAAGTCGTTACTATAGATTGTAAATAGTTGGAGTCCCAGCACTGATCCCTGCAGCACCCCACTGGTTACTGATTGCCAACCCGAGAATGAACCATTTATCCCTACTCTCTGTTTTCTGTTCATTAGCCAATCCTCTATCCATGCTAATATATTACCCTCAACCCCGTGAACTTTTATCTTGTGCAGTAACCTTTTATGTGGCACCTTGTCAAATGCCTTCTGGAAGTCCAAATACACCACACCCACTGGTCCCCCTTTATCCACCCTGTTCATTACATCCTCAAAGAATTCCAGCAAACTTGTCAAACATGACTTCCCCTTCATAAATCCATGCTGATTCTGGTTGACCAAATTTTGCTTTTCCAAATGTCCTGCTACTGCTTCTTTAATAATGGACTCCAACATCTTCCCAACTACAGATGTTAGGCTAACTGGTCTATAGTTTCCTGCTTTTTGTCTGCCTCCTTTTTTAAATAGGGGCGTACATTTGCATTTTTCCAATCTACTGGGGCTGCCCCAGATTCCAGGGAATTTGGGTAAATTACAACCAATGCATCCACTATCCCTGCCGCTACTTCTCTTAAGACCCTAGGATGCAAGCCATCAGGTCCACGGGATTTATTCCACTTTAGTCCCATTATCTTACTGAGTACCGCCTTCTTAGTGATTGTGATTGTGTTAAGTTCCTCCCCCCATACAGCCCCATGACTATCCACTGCTGGAATATTGTTAGTGTCCTCTATCGTAAAGACTGATATAAAATATTTGTTTAGAGTTTCTGCATTTTCCATGTTCCCCATTATTAATTCCCCGGTCTCGTCCATTAAGGGACCAACATTTACTTTAACCATTCTTTTCCTTTTTATATACCTATAGAAACTCTTGCTATCTATTTTTATATTTCGTGCTAGTTTACTTTCATAATCTATCTTCCTTTTCTTAAATCATTTTTTTCATCATTCTTTGATGGCTTTTAAACACTTCCCAGTCTTCTGTCCTCCTACTAGTTTTGGCCACTTTGTATGCCCTTGTTTTTAATTGGATACCGTCCTTTATTTCTTTAGTTAGCCATGGATGGCTATCTTTTCTCTGACGTCCTTTCCTCCTCACTGGAATATATTTTTCTTCAGAGTTTGAAAAATTTCCTTAAACGCACACCACTGTTCATCAACCATTCTACATTTTAATCTACTTTCCCAGTCCATTTTAGCCAACTCAGCCCTCATACCTTCATAGTCTCCTTTATTTAAGCTTAGTACGCTGGTTAGAGATCCAACTTTCTCACCCTCCATCTGAATTTGAAATTCAATCATGCTATGATCATTCATTACAAGGGGAACCTGGGAAGTTCTAATCCATATGCCTCAGTTCCACACCATGTAGTGCATTTATCCACTGAGGCTGCAGAGAAGCCCCTCTTCTCATTTATGATCTATTTTTTCTCTTGGCTAGGGTAGAGGAACAAGGTCTGTTTACAGTGCTCAACTTGATCACTAGAAGTAAAATCACCTAAGAGATGGCCCATTTTTGATTTCCCTGCCCCAAACTCGACATTGTAATTCTCCTCCACCCTCAACAGCACATTTAAGATCAAAGCATTATGAAATATCACAATGCCACTTTATTTTCCATAATTTTGGTAAAAAGCCTCACATTATATTTTTCTTCACTCATTCCTAAGATTAGAACATCTCCGGTTTTATTCTAGGTCTTTTATTAGTGGGCTGATGTCAGCCAGAGCAGCAGTTTGGATGCTACAAATTGTCCCAGCATCTCTTGGTGGAAGGAGGTGGGCGTGGGGGTGGGGGCCAATCAGCCAGGATTCTGTCTCTGCCTTAGCAATTACTGGCTCCTTCTAGAAAGTGTCCTTGTGTGAACGTTGGATGAGACATGATCAGGCTTGACTGTGATAAGCTCCTATGCTTGAATAGCTTGGCAAAACTCATCATCGGTGCTCTCACATGGAGAATGACTATTTGGGGGGGGGGTACTAGAGGGTCTCTGGCACCTGTGGAACTATAACCGAAACTGCCTTCAAGAAAGTGGAGAGAAAATGGGAAAAGGTTGACTACGCTGATAAAAAAATTCACCTTTGTAATATATGTACATAAGGTCTGCCCACCACCAGTGAACACTACCGTCAGAGGTCCTAGGGTCATAGGTGCACTCGTGCTGGGCCCGGTATATAACCTGAACTTCACCTTTGTATCTTCACTTCTGGAAGCCAGTAAAGACTGACCAGATTACACCTAGTCACTGGCTCGCAGTACGGAGTTCATTGTATCATTTCATACACCACAACTGGTGACGAGGCAAGTACAAACCCACGCAAAAGTATGGTGAGCACAGCACGATCGAGTACTGTTGGAATTCTAGAGATTCAATGAGGGAGAGAATTGGGGAGATTTCACGAATTGTCTTGACCAGTATTTCGTGGCAAACGACCTAAACAAAGACGAGGATGCAGAGAAGCGCAGGGCAGTTCTTCTCACCGTCTATGGCCCCATGATCTATGCACTCATTAAGAATCTGCTCTTACCCACTCTTCCTACAGAAAAGGATTACAAAGAACTGCGTGCTTTAGTTCGGGAACACCTTAAACTCATGGAAGGAATCCTCATATCCAGATATCGCTTCTAAACGCACGTTCGTCCAGAAGGCCAGGTTGTAGCGGCATTTGTTGATAACCTGATACGTCTTGCAGGGCCTTGCAAATTTGGGCCTGCGTTGGAAGACATGCTGCGTGACTTTTTTGTGATCGGGGTCAACCAAGAGGCGATCTTAAGTAAGCTATTGGCTGCGGAGACGCCGGACCTCAGCAAGGTCATCACCATCGCCCAGACTTGCATGTCCACACAGAAAAGCACGAAGCAGATATCGCGACAAAACAGGAACTCCATGGCAAGTGCTGTGTCCAAAATTGTATCAACGGCTGGCAGAGCAGCACATGGCAGAGCCTACTCGACTGCATCTGCAAGACCGGGAGCCAGTCAAAGCCCGCCATTGGGCGCAAATCCGAGCTCAACGTGTTGGCGTTGCGGGGGCAATCACCGACCCCATCAGTGCCACTCCAGGCAGTATGTATGCAGAGGGTGTGCCAAGACAGGGAACTTCAGCGAACGTGTCCACAGCAGAGTAAGCGAGCTGCGACACGCCACGTGGATGATAATCAATTCAGCGTGGATCTGGCGATGCAGCCCGACGCATTTGAGAGCTCCGGGGAGGAAGTGTACAGCAAAGAGTCCTAACAAAGAGCCAACCGATACTGATGGAGGTAAAATTAAACGGCGTGCCGGTATCCATAGAATTGGACACGGGTGCGAGTCAATCAGTAATGAGCCAGAGGACTTTCAAAAAGCTGTGGGAGACCAAGGCAGAGTGACCCAAGCTGAGTCTGATAAATGCGAAGTTGCGTACCTACACCAAAGAGCTCATACCAGTGATCGGTAGTGCAGCAGTAAGAGTGTTGTACGAGGGAGTGGTTCATGATCTACCGTTATGGATAATCCCGGGTAACGGCCCATCGTTATTCGGCAGGAGTTGGCTCGAGAAAATAAAATGGAAATTGTTCAGTATCAAAGCTTTGTCATCAGCGGATGATGATTTGTGTGCTCAAGTGCTAAGCAACTTTCCCTCACTGTTTGAACCTGGAATTGGCAGCTTCAACGGAGCCAAGGTACAGATTCACCTAGGCTCAGATGCAAGGCCCATCCATCACAAAGCTAGGGCGGTCCCGCACATGATGAGAGAAAATGTCGAGCTCGAAATGGACAGGCTACAGCGCGAGGGGGTCATCTCACCAGTCGAATTTAATGAATGGGCCAGCCCCATTGTTCTGGTGTTAAAGAGCGATGGCACGGTCAGGATTTGTGGAGATTACAAGGTCATGATCAACCGAGTTTTGAAACAAGATCAGTACCCACTACCAAAAGCTGATGACCTGTTCACAATGCTAGCCGGGGGGAAATCGTTCACCAAATTGGATCTAACGTCGGCCTACATGACACAGGAACTGGTTGAATCATCAAAGAAACTTATGTGCATCAACACGTACAAAGGACTGTTTATTTACAACAGGTGCCCTTTTGGCATTCGTTCGGCGGCAGCCATATTTCAGAGAAACATAGAGAGCCTATTGAAATCCTTCCCCAGGACCATGGTATTCCAAGACGACATCCTTGTCACAGGTAATGACACCACCGAGCACCTGCACAATCTGGAAGAGGTTCTGTGTCATCTGGACAGATTGGGACTCAGGCTGAAACGTTCGAAGTGTGTTTTTATGGCACCAGAGATCGAATTCCTTGGATGAAAGATTGCTGCAGATGAAATCAGGCCTACAGACGCGAAAACAGAGGCCATCAAAAATTTGCCCAGGCCCCAGAATGTGACGGAGCTGCATTCGTTCCTGTGTCTTCTCAACTACTTCAGAAACTTCTTACCCAAATTGAGCACAGTATTAGAGCCTTTGCTCAAGTGCTCAGGAAAGGAGACGACTGGGTGTGGGGTGAACTTCAAGACAGAGTCTTTGTGAAGGCTAGAAATCTGTTGTGTTCCCACAAGCTACTGGTACTGTATGACCCATGTAAGCATCTAGTTTTTACCTGTGATGCGTCGTCCTATGGGGTCGGCTGTATACTACAGCAAGCCAATGAGTCAGGAAAATTACAACCAGTTGCATACGTGTCTTGACGCCTCTCCAAGGCAGAAAGCGCCTACGGCATGGTAGAGAAAAAGGCTTTAGCATGTGTTTACGGGGTAAAAATAAATGCACCAGTATCTGTTTGGGCTTCGCTTCGAGCTGGAAACCGATCACAAGCCGCTTATATCGTTGTTCTCGGAACATAAAGGTATCAATACCAAAGCATCGTCCCGCATCCAGAGGTGGGCACTGACAGTATCTGCCTATGATTATGTCATTCACCATAGACCAGGCACCGACAACTGCGCTGATGCATTGAGCTGGTTACCGTTGCCCACACTGGAGGTGGAAACGCCAATGCACACAAAGCTACTCATGGTCATGGATGCCTTTCCATGGTCGCCTGTGAAGGGTCGCCGGTCACTGCTCAAAAAGTTAAGATCTAGACCAGCCAGGATCTGACCCTATCGGTTGTAAAACGTGTTGTTCTTAACGGGGACTGGTCGACCATCCCCAAGGAAATGGGTGATGAAACCAAACCGTACAGCCATCGCAAAGATGATCTTTCCATCCAGTCCAACTGTTTACTGTTGGGTAATCGTGTCGTAATGCCCAAGAAAGGCAGGGTGAGATTTGTACAGAAGTTACATAGTACGCATCCCAGTATTCTCATGATGAAGGCCATCGCCAGATCCCATATTTGATGGCCTGGCATTGACTCGGACTTAAGAGTCATGCGTGCATCAGTGCAGCACTTGCATGCAGTTAAGCAATACCCCAAAAGAAGCTCCACTCACTCTGTGGTCATGGCCATCCAAACCTTGGTCTAGAATCCACATCGACTTTGCGGGCCCCTTCCTCGGTAAAATGTTTTTTGTGGTGGTGGATGCATACTCCAAATGGATAGAATGTGTGATCATGTCATCCAGCACTTCCACTGCCACCATTGAGAGCCATATTTGCCACACATGGTCTGCCAGATATCATTGTCAGTGACAACGGACCTGTTTCACGAGCCTGGAGTTTCAAGAGTTCATGAAATGCAACGGCATAAAACACGTGAGGTCAGCCCCGTTCAAACCTGCGTCCAATGATCAAGCAGAGCGGGTAGTTCAAACCATCAAGCAGAGCCTGAAATGCGTAACTCACGGTTCCTTGCAGACACGCCTGTCACGCATACTGCTCAATTACAGGACAAGGCCACACACACTCACCGGGGTCCCGCCTGCGGAACTATTGATGAAGAGAGGCCTCAAAACCAGGCTCTCTCTAGTCCATCCTGACCGTAACGATCATGTCGAAACCCGACTTCAACGCCAGCAATGGTATCATGACCGCGCCGCAGTGTCACACGACATATCTGTAAATGACCCAGTGTATGTACTTATCCATGGTCAAGGGTCCAAGTGGCTCCCGGGCAATGTTACGGATAAGGAAGGTAACCGGATGTATATGGTTAAGCTGAAGAATGGGCAGATGTGCAGGAAACACATTGATCAAATCAAGCTAAGACATACCAGAACAGTTGGAAGAAGACACCGTGAGCTTAGACGACTAACCAACTCACGTCCAGCCATCAGAAAATCCCACTGTGGTCAGCACCCAGCCCCAAGTCGTGAGAGACTCGGAAAGCACTGAGATTGTACTGAGACGGTCAACCAGGGAGCGAATGGCTCCGGATCATCTGAACTTATAATATGGACTTGTGCCAAGAACTGGGGAGGGGGGAATGATGTAATGTATGTACATAAGGTCTGCCCACCAACAGGGGGCACTACTGTCAGAGGTCCTAGCGTCATAGGTGCACTCGTGCTGGGCCTGGTATATAACCTGAACTTCACCTTTGTATCTTCACTTCTGGAAGCCATTAAAGACTGACCAGTTTACACCTAGTCACTTGCTCACAGTACAGAGTTCATTGTATCATTTCATACACCACAACCTTTAAGTGAGCTTTTTAGGAATAATATGAGGAATTTTTCATGCAGAGAGGTTAGAGAGTGAATGGTTAGGCCACTGGTTGTAGAGAATTCATTTCAAGACACAAGAATGAAACTTGTCTTGGGCAGTAGTTCAAAACAGGCAATAGCGAATCAACAGCCCGTTTCACAATGCTGAAAGAAAGTCACAATAATGACTGTCTGATGGCACAGTATAGTCATCATCATCATCATCATAGGCAGTCCCTCGAAATCGAGGAAGATTTGCTTCCACTCTAAAAGTGAGTTCTCAGGTGACTGTATAGTCCAATATGGGAATTACAGTCTCTGTCACAGGTGGGACAGACAGTCGTTGAAGGAAAGGGTGGGTGGGGAGTCTGGTTTGCCACACGCTCCTTCTGCTACCTGCGCTTGGTTTCTGCATGCTCTCGGCGACGAGACTCGAGGTGCTCAGCGCCCTCCTGAATGCTCTTCCTCCATTTAGGGCGGTCTTGGGCCAGCGATTCCCAGGTGCCAGTGGGGATGTTGCACTTTATCAAGGAGGCTTTGAGGGTGTCCTTGAAATGTTTCCTCTGCTCATCTGGGGCTTGCTTGCTGTTTGGGAGTTCTGAGTAAAGCGCTTGCTTTGGGAGTCTCGTGTCGGGCATGCAGACGATGTGGTCCGCCCAACGGAGCCAGTCGTGTGTGGTCAGTCCTTCAATGCTGGGGATGTTGGCCTAATCGAGAACACTGACGTTGGTGCGTCTATCCTCCCAGTGGATTTGCAGGATCTTGTGCAGGCAGCACTGGTGGTACTTCTCCAGTACTTTGAGGTATCGACTGTATATGGTCCACGTCTCTGAGACATATAGGAGGCTGGGTATCACTCCTGCCCTGTAGACCATAAACTTGGTGCCAGATTTGAGGTCCTGGTCTTCAAACACTTTCTTCCTCAGGCGACCAAGGCTGCACTGGCGCACTGGAGGCGGTGTTGGACTGTGTCGTCGATGTTTGCCCTTGCTGCTGGTATGCTTCCGAGGTATGGAAAAAGGAATATGGAATATTGTACTAGAGTGTTAAGATACAACTTCTTGACCCTTGAAGCAATTGCCCAATCCCAGCCAGGGAGGCTGAGTGCTTTCCCATAGAGAAAAAGACTGTTAGGAAAGTCTCCCATGGCCACAGATGCAAATTTTATAGCATCTAGCTCAAAAGTGGCATTGGGAGAGGCAATAGGAATGAGCTGCATGCCTACCCATTTGGTTGTGGAACTACAGGAGTTGGAACAAGTTAAAGAAGGAAACAAAAAGCGGAGATTTTTGAAAACAACATCTTTGGGGGAGAGTAATAGATAAATGGACTCGTGAAAAATAATTTTGACCAAGGGGACAATGTGCTCCTTGTTACAGTTTTAATGTGACAGTGTTAACAGTTCCCAGTGATTGTGTGTCTGACAGCTCAGCCCAAGGGACCAGAAGATTTGGCATGTTCCCTCAAAACTTACTATTGAGTGAATATATCTCACTGATTGGAAGTCAAGCAGAATTGGAAATGTTCCCGGTTACAGTTTTACATAAATATATATAGAATGTGCACTTTAATTTTGTTACACTGACCTGAGCTGCAAATGAAATATGTGCTAAGTAAGTGCAACAGGCAGTGTTGTCGGTTTTACTGTCTGTTCTGCATGTGTAAGTGCATGGATATGCGTCCTCATTTCTATTTGCTGAATGTGAGCTTGTCTGAATATCTGAGTTTGAGCCGAAGCCTGTCAACATATCTGAATGTATGCGTGTCCTTACAAATGAATGGGTCCTTATACATATCTTTGAATGTTTGAGTGTGTTTTTATATCTGTCTAAATGGTGAAGTGCATGTAAACAGTATGACTGCATGCACAAGTTTCAGAATGATTGGATATGTGTTTGAGGCTACAGGTATGAGTGTTTGAATGTGTTGAGTCATGTATCCTATCTTTATGCCTGACTATATGAGTGTGCTCATGTCTGCCTCCATGAATAGCTGTGTCTTTGAATGTATGTCTGTGATTGTCGGCTGCATATAATGAAGTGACACCACTATTCTCAGTCAGGATGGAGATGATTGGATAACACCCCCATTACTCATGCCTGGAGACTACACCGTTGTGACTGGGATTGATGTGACGCACACCATTTGTATGTGACTGTCCTCCACTCACTGCATTTTGCTGGAAAATCACTCTGCTTTTATGGGGAGAAGTGGCTGTAGTTTCGATCATGAGTTCTGTTTGCTATATTTCATAGAAACTCTTTTTAGTTTGCCTCTGTCGACAGTTTGTTGTATTGTGCTGTTTGCTGAGTAAATTGACTTTGTTTGCTTTGCAGTTTTTTGAGTAAATAGACTTTGTTTGAGTCCTGCCGTAAATTCTGCTCCACCTCCATCTCATTGGCTGACACAGTGGTGTCAATAGACACTCTGGTATTGGTCTGTCTGATTGACTGAGATACCACATTACTGTTTAGATGTGCAGATAGGACTGAATAAGCCCTTTAACCACCTACAACAAGCCCTTTAACTACCGACAGTGACCAAACAATGAAACCCCTTCCATTGATCAAGCAGACAGACAAAGCATGCAAACACACAATCACAGAAACACCAAGAAAGAAGTAATGAAAATGGACTAACCTAACCCACCTGAGCTTGGCTCACACTCATCAATGTCCTCATCATCGCTAGGACATTCGGCAGAGGCAACCAATAGATCATCTGTGCTCTGTGGGGAAAATAATGCCTTTTAATTCCAAATATTAATAGTTTTATTTACAATATTGCAAAAGAAGTTTCAAAAGCAAAACAGCATACTCTCAATATTTGAAGATAGGTTCAAACATTTGTGCAGTGATTTACACAGTCAATATTTAAAAACGTCATTATTCTCACTTGAACATAAATAATATTCTTAACTAAGTGTTTCATTTGAATTACATCCAAATAATAAATTCCTATTTTATTGACAACTGCGATTGCAATTGCTCAGAACCTCTGAATACATTGCACTGTAACAAACCATTGTCTGTGCTGTTAATTTCTCAAGTGACAGATGATAAAACCGAAAAAGAACATGTAGGAAGTCTTTCAGACAAGGGTATTGTTTGGAGACAAAAATGCCCTTTTCTAGAATTGCAGGTCAGCTAGGGATTAGAATGGATAATTATATGCTTTATTTTCCAATACAGTGAAGTTTAAGTACTGCAGTAGACTTTCAACACCACATTCTGGATGTATAACATTTTCAAAGAGTACTCTGTAGAAGACCTCTTCAGTTTATGTGAATTAAAATGGGTTTTATTGCAAGGGTCAATACTTATAAATTGCAAGTGTCTCAGGGATTAGGGAGGAGTGTTGAGTGTGTGATGCTAACCCAAACTGTTCAATGTGAGACCAATTTACCATGTATAGTTAAAAAAATGTCTGCATCCACAGCTGGATCCAAGAGATTTTGCAGGCACTCAGAAAAAATTAACACAAAAGATGCAGTACAGAGTTTGAGCAAATAATCTAGCAGTGCATAGTTTCCATCCTATTTTGAAATTTGTGTCTCATATGCAAAAAATGGTTAATAATTGCACCATTTGATGATGAAGAATATAGAACATTACTAGATCAGGAATTGGTTAATTGCAAAAATCAGTCATTTTTTAAAATATTGATTAACTCATAAGTGTTTATGGCTGAACTACATATCACACACCAGGAAAATAAAATAATTAATACACCAAAGTTTAGCAGTCCAAGGTATTCTATAGTGACTTTTGCCAGACGAAAACAGAGCCTTGATGAATTTTTCATTGCTGTGTAACAAGTATTTATTCCTTTAAAAAAAAGTTAGAGACCAATTTCACTATACTGGTAAAGTTGCTAAAAGATAATCTGAAAGAATAAGCACAAACATCAAGAGCCCGCGATTTCCATCTCTGCCCCTACCTTACCCGACTTGAAAACATTACTCATGTTTTTGTTACTTTTACTTTATTTCTCCCATGCCCTGCTCATTGGTTTCCTGAGCTCCATCCTACACAAACTCAAATGTCCAAAACTCCACCATCCACATCTTGTCCATCAGTAAAGCCTACTCGGACTTCACCCCTGTCTTCACCGATTTCAGCATCCGTGACCTCAAAGTGCTTAACCCTACTATTACAACTTCTTCCAACCTTTCATCCCAGCCTTTGCCATTCAGTCCTCTAATTCTAGCCTCCTATGAAACACTCCTCTCCATCCACTCCACTATTGATGGCAGCGCTGCCAGCTGCCTCTTTGCAGTTCCTCTCTGAAGCAATCTTCCTTGCTACTTTTCCTGTTAAGTGTTCAGTCTTTATTCTCATCAGCAGCAGTATTTGGCCTCAACTTTTAAAATTCTATAACCAAAAACTATTTGAAGTGCACAGCAGATCGATCAGCATTTAAAAGGTGAAAAGACAGGTTAATGCTCAGGTGTGATCTTTTATCAGAACTCAGTACTACAGTTTTACTTTGGTGATATCACCTCACTCACTCATGCCTTTCACAGCTACATAACAATAACATTGTTCATCTAACCTTGTTATATCAGCATACCCTCAATCCAGGTAAGCCCCTACCTGTCTGTATGCTGTGGTGGGGCCCAAACAGGGGCAGATGTGATAGCGAGACAGTTTTGTCTTTTGAATGCAGAATGCATTGCCAACGTGGGATAATTGTAAGTCAGTGTTGCAAAAAAGCATCAGTTCACAAATTGACAGGCTGTATCTGGGATTAGATTCTAAAGGAAAGAACTTGGATCCTGTAAGGTTCTGTTGAACTCTGTACAACTACTTTTATTTTCAATATCTGTAATCCTTCCAGGAGAAATTATTTGTGGCTTAAAAGACAGAATTACAGTAGGCTGCAAAATGATGGAAAATGCACCGTGTTTAAGTCAAAAATTGCTAGAGGAAACATGCCCCCAAATTTCACAAGAAAACAAATGTCAGGTTGTCAGGACTCACACCTCTTTCAGTTATTTCTAAAATCATCACTCTTTCAAACTGAATTTTTGCACTTCAGGTATTTCTCCTGCAGTAAAAGTGATGGAATGTTGGATATATCTGAAGCTTAATTTATAACAAATCTATGTCCCTCTGCAATTTCAGTCGAACTCCTTGCCTTGCTGTGTCAAAGCCTACAATTCCGGGGTGATTTATGCTGTCAGTTTTTTGTGGATTATGTCAGCTTTTTTGAAGTGTTAGATTTCTGGATTGACATGCACAATGAAAATTAGCAAAACAAATAGCTAGGTGATAGATTGGATCACCCAGAAATGTTGCAAAGTTTGCTTCTACAGTCGTATTCATAAACTAATGGCTCAAAAATTACCCTATGTCTTTAAAACTTTAATGTTTGAAAACTTGCAAACCCAAATCAGCCATCCAAAATGGTTTCCCTGGAGAAAAGCCACTGGCCTAGAAATTGGACCACTTACTGCCATGAGTCACTGCTGCAACCTGGTCCAAAAATGGCGGCTGCCATTCTAGCGCCCTTCTATGGTGTGGGACCATAGAAAGGCGTTATATTCAAGAAGGAGTTAGATGTAGTCCTTACTACTAGGGCGATCAAGGGGTATGGCGAGAAAACAGGAATGGGGTACTGAAGTTGCATGTTTAGCCATGAACTCATTGATAGGCGGTGCAGGCTCGAAGGGCTGAATGGCCTACTCCTGCACCTATTTTCTATGTTTCTATATTTCTATGGGACATGGCGGCCACTATTTTTGTGAGAGCCTTAGTGCTGCCAATAGCAGAGTTGGCCTTGGAAATGTAAATTAAGTGAGGGTGACGTATGCCAACTTAATGTCACCTCAGCAAACTTGAACCTTCGTGCTGAGTTCAGTGCTGGGTCCTAAGCTCACATGAAAACCCAGCGTTCAGCAGACTGACAGTGGCGCTCTCAGTATCTCTTAAAGGGACACACAAATGTATCAGATAAGTTTGCATTTAAGCTTTTGGACTGAATATTTTTTATTTTATTCAAGTAGTGACTTGGTACAATACATGTTAAACATTTTTAAGTGTGCAGGGAGTTCTGTTGGATGCTTTCAAGACCTCAGATGGTAAAGGAAGGCCTCTGAGAAGCAGAAGTTGCCGGAAATACTCAGGTCAGGCAGCATCCCTGGAGAGAGAAACAGATTTCACTTCTCAGGTGGAAATGCTGTCTGATGTCTCAGGTCGAGATGCTGCCTAACCCGCTGAGTATTTACAGCATTTTATGCTTTTATTTCAGATTACAGCATCCGCTTGTAGAGGGAAGAGGAAGATGTAGAGGAGGAAGACACAGAAAAGGAAGACGCAGAAGAGAAAAAAGGAGAGGAGGAGGAAGCAGAAGGTAGGACATCACCCAGACGGCCCCTTTCTGGCCGGGATATCTTGGAGGGAATGATCCACCTGCGATATCAGTGGCCACAACCCCAATTTCCCCTTTCAAAATTTGTCCCACACCTTATCTTCCCTCTCTTACTGATCATCACAATGCGGAAATAAAAGCCAACAAAAGCAAACTTTCTAATCCAACTTTATACATTTATCCATCCAATATGACATCAAGAGATCAACTAATCACCCTTGTGCATTCCCATAGTTACTGTCTTGTGTGCACCTTTGATCCTACTGATGTCATGCAGTGCTACCCCGTGGCTGCAGCATGGCTGGTGGAAGGCTGCTGACTTTCAGTGGGGCACACTGCAAATGGCCTTGCTAGTTGACATTAAGGAGTGTCAAATTGAGTGATGGTGTTTCTTCCTCTTCTTTTTCACTCTCTGCATACTCTTCTTGGTGAACCACTGGCTGGGCAGGCTGCATTTCTTGGGTGTGTGAAATGAGGAAGACATAAAGTTGGAGTAGTGGTGAGGGGAGGGCAGGAAAACAAGAGGTGCTTGCGAGAAGGAGGTAATAACGTATGAGGATGCCAGCATCTTGTATCCCTTCAGCCCCGCTGTTGGCCAAGGGCTTAGCCATGCCCCTGCCAAGAATGACCAGCACCGTCACCTCCAAGGGGTTCAGGTGAAGTGAGGAATTGTACAGATTGTTGGTGCGTGAGTAACTGGGGGGTGGGGGTGAGTCATGCATTGAGCAGTGTGTGAGGCTCGTGGTGCAGTTGATAGGAGACAACTTTTAAAGATGCATTCACTAACCTTGCCCATGAGTCTGAGGTCATGAAGCCAACACTGCTGGCAGTGACGGCCTTGGAGATCTGGTTCCACATCGTTCTTTCTGGAGGGCCTTCTGCCGCCTGTGGGTAGAGGACCTCTCTTGCAGTGTGGACCTCCTGCACAAAGCTGGAGTGCTGCATGTGAGACCCTGGGTGCCCTTTCCCTGGCTTGTTGAGCCATTTGTGTTCGTGCTGAAGCACTTTTCCCATTTATTTTTGGTGCGGAAGGCAATTCAACTTTAAGAGCTGAAGACACCCATTTGGGAATTCTTTTTAATGTTCATTTTTTTTCATAAGGCAGTTGACCTGTAAGAGCTGAAAACTGCATATTTTTATTTCATTTTTATTATCATTTCAGGCCATTTAAGGAAACCACAATGCATTGCCCTTTTAAGATCCTACAATACTTTGCAAAATCACGGCCTCGCTTTCAGAGGCTGGTCGAAGCTGCAATGCTGCTTGTGAATGTCATATTGGGGCCTAATGCCTGGAGGAATGCCACCAGGAGGTTGTTCTGGGCCTGTAAAGAGTTGTAAGGTTTTCCTATGATCTTTAGTTCGGTGATTTACACTCTCTAGAGTTACATATGAGCTGGCAAAGAGGAGATCCGTAGGACTGATCGCTCACATTACATTTCATCAGGAAGTTTGAACACTTGATTCTTTTTGAAATGGTTTAATTATTGTATAAATAAAGTATTATATTACTAGTTACTTGTTAAGTCTTCTGTTTCTGTATTATCTTACTTCCACTATTAGTGGTAAAAGGGTAACTCTCCTGGAGCACACTATCCCATTCACATTGGGCATAAGCTTACGCGTTTCAGTTGATAGGAGATAAAGGTCTGATTACAGAAACTGCCTTTTGCTGTGAACACAAGCCAAGGGTGTTGAGGGAAAGTCTGAATTGTGACAGTTACATTAGATTAAACATTGGAAATGAAAGTTAAAAAGAGAGAGAATGGGAGAAGAGAAAAAACTAAATAAGCAGAATTAAAATGTTAGACTTCAATCTAAAATTGTGCAATGTTTTTGAGGCAGAGTAATCATACCTGCCTCAGGTTGCCAAAGGTGTTTAATCTCTTGTACAGACATATCTCACCTGAATAAGTATAGAAATTCAACCCTTCCCACAAAAAGTCACTGGTTTTCCATGAGTTATTATGGACCAAAACTACTTAACTTCTTTATTTCTTTGAACACAAGAGTACACACACGAACACCCAAGGCTATTTGGCTGTTTCATAGGATCATAGAAATATTACAACACTGAAGGAAGCCATTCAGCCCATCGTGTCCATGCCACTTGAAAAAGAGCTACCCAGTCCAATCCTACCTTCCAGCACTAGGTCCATAGCCCTGTAAGTCACGGCTCTTTAGGTGCATGTCCAAGTACTTTTTAAATGTGATGAGGGTTTCTGTTCTGCCTGTACCACCCTTTCAGGCAGTGAGTTCCAGACCCCCAGCACCCTCTGGGTGAAAATGTTTTTCCTCATCTCCCATCTAATCCTTCGACCAACTACTTTAAATCTATGCCCCCTGGTTATTGACCCCTCTGCTAAGAGAAATAGGTTCTTCCTATCCACTCTATCTAGACCCCTCATAATTTTATAGACCTCAATTAAATCTCTCCTCAGCCTCCAGTGTTCCAAAGAAAACAACCCCAGCCTATCCAATCTTTCCTCATAGCAAACATTTTCCAGTCCTGGCAACATCCTCATAAGTGTCCTCTATACACTCTCTAGTGCAATTACATCCTTCCTGTAATGTGGTGACCAAAACTGTACCCAGTACTCAAACTGCAGCCTAGCTAGTGTTTTATACAGTTCTAGCACAACTTCCTTGCTCTTGTAGTCTATGCCTCGGCTAATAAAGGAAAGCATTCCATATGCCTTTTTAACTATCTTATCGACCTGTCCTGCTACTTTTAAGGATCTGTGGACAGATACTCCAAGGTCCCTCTGTTCCTCCACACCTCTCAGTTTCCTCCCATTTAATGTGCATTCCCTTGCCTTGTTGCTTTTCCCCAAATGCATTACCTCACACTTCTCCGGATTAAATTCCATTTTCCACTATTCTGCCCAACTGACCAGTTCATCGATATCTTCCTGTGGTCTAAAGCTTTCCTCCTCACTGTCAACCACACAGCCAATTTTTATATCATCTACAAACTTCTTTATCATGCCCCCTACATTTAAGTCTAAATATACTGCAAAAAGCAAGGGACCGAGCTCTGAGCCCTGTGGAACCCCACTGAAAACAGCTTTCCAGTTGCAAAAACTCCCCTCAACTATTACCCTTTGTTTTCTGCCACTGAGCCAATTTTGGATCCAATTTGCCACTCTCCCTTAGATCCCATGGGATTTTATTTTTTTGATCAGCCTACCATGTGGGACCTTGTCTAAAGACTTGCTAAAATCCATGTAGACTACATCAAACACATTGCCCTCATCGACCCTCCTTCTTACCTCCTCAAAAAATTCAATCATGTTAATCAGACATGACCTTCCCTTAACAAATCCATGCTGAATGTCCTTGATTAGTCTGTGTCTTTCTAAATGAAGGTTTATACTGTCCTTCAGAATTGATTCCAATAATTTGCCCACCACTGAGGTTAAACTAACTGGCCTGTAATTACTCAGTTTATCCCTTCCTCCCTTTTTAAACAATGGTACAATGTTTGTAGTTCTCCAATCCTCTGGCACTACACCTGTAGCCAGGGGGGATTGGAAAATAATGGTCAGAGCCTCCGCAATTTCCTCCCTACTCCTTTTAATAGCTTAGATATATTTCATCTGGTCCTGGCGATTTATCTACTTTCAAAGATGCTAAACCCCTTAATATTTCCTCTCTTACTATGTTTATCCCATCCAATATTTCACTCTCTTCCTTCTTAACTTCAACGTCGTCATCGTTCCCTGCTTTTTGAAAACAGACGCAAAATATTCATTAAGTACCTTACTCAGATCCTCTGCTTCCACACATAGGTTCCATTTTGGTCCCCAACAGTCTCTATTCTTTCCTTAGTTATCCTCTTGCTCTTTATGTAATAATAAAACATCTTTGGGTTTTCTTTAATTCTACTTGCCCTCTCTTTGCTTTCCTAATTTCCTTTTTAATTTCACCCCTACACTTTCTATACTCTTCTCGTTTTTTGCAGTATGTCTGATATAAGCTTCCCATTTTTGCCTTATCTTACCCTGTATGCACCTTGTCATCCAGGAAGCTCTAAATTCAGCAGTTCTACCCTTTTTCTTTGTGGCAACATGTTTATCCTGAACGCCTTGTATCTCCCTCATGAATGCCTCCCAGTGCTCTGACACTGATTTACCCTCAAGTAGCTGTTTTCAGTCCCCTTTTGCTAAATCACTTTTCAACTTAGTAAAATTGGCCTTCCCCCAATTTAGAACCTTTACTTCTGTTTTATCTCTATCCTTATCCATAACTATGCTAAAACTAATTGAATTATAATCATTACCACAAAGATTCTCTCACACTGATACTCCTTCCACCTGCCCAGCTTCATTCCCTAAAACGAAATCCAGAACTGCGCCCCCCGCCCCCCCCCACTATCTTTTGTTCGGCTTGCTACATACTGGCTAAAAAGTTTTCCTGAATACAATTGAGGAATTCTGTGCCTTCTATACCTTTTACACTGATTGTATCCCAGTTAATATTAGGGTAATTGAAATCCCCCACTATTACTGCCCTAGTGTTTTTTCACTTGTCAGAAATTTGCCTACAAATTTGCTCTTCTATCTTCCTCGGACTGTTTGGGATTCTGTAAGTACACTCCCAGCAGTGTGATTGCCCATTTTTTGTTCTTTAGTTCGACCCATATAGCCTCATTTGATAATCCTTCTAACATATCGTTCCTTCTCACAGCTGTAATTGTTTCTTTAACCAATATTTTCACCCCCCTCCTTTTTTAAACCCCTCTCTATCTCATCTGAAAACCCTGTAACTAGGAACGTTGAGCTGCCATTTCTGCCCCTCCTTCAGCCATGTTTTAGTAATAGCAAATATATCATACTTCCACGTCTATCTGTGCCCTCAGCTCATCTGCCTTATTCACTATATATCTTGCTTTCAGGTAAAACTTCTTTTTTGTCTGTTTTCCAACCTTTGTTTGTTCTGTTTTCCAAACTCTTTTACTACTCTTCTATCTCTAGCTCTGCTTTTCTCCCTTCCTAATCTATGCTCAGCTTTCCATCCTCTTGCCAAGCTAGTTTAAACCCTCCCCAACAGCACTAGCAAACTCCCTTGGATCTGGCTGCACTTTCCTGGGGGACCATTTCCTCCATCAGTATTCAGAACTGAAAACTAGTTAGAGAGCGAGATGGCCTCAGGGGCCTCCTGAAATATCTGCCTGTTCTTTTTTGTCTGTCTGGCAATCACCCAGTCCCTCTCTGCCTGCACTCTCTTTAGCTGCAGGGTGGTCAACTCCTGAAACGTGCTATCCACAAAACACTCAACCATCGCGGATGGACTGCAGTGACGTCAGCTGCTGCTCAAGCTCCAAAACTCAGAGCTCGAGCTCCTCCAGCTGATGACACCTCCTGCACCTGTGGTTGCCCAGGATATGGGCAGCAGACACATGGGAACACCATCACCTCCAAGTTACACACCATCCTGACTTGGAAATATATCACCTTTTCTTCATTGTCACTGGGTAAAAATCCTGGAACTCTCTCCCGAACAACACTGTGGGAGTACCATCACCACAAGGAGTGCAGCGGTTCAAGAAGGCAGTTCACCACCACCTTCTCAAGGGCAATCAGGGATGGGCAATAAATGCTGGCCTTGCCAGCGAAGCCCATCTCCCAGGAACTAATTTTAAAAAAATACTCCCAGGAAGTTTGGAAAAATGGCCCAGATGACTTCTTTGCTGATTTTCCCTCCCTGTCCCACTGAGATCAAGAACTCACTGTATTGTGAGTTGCCTATACTACTATTGTTGCACTGTTTGAGGAAGACCAACTTTTTGTTCCACCTGAAGTGTTTGTACTATATTTACCAAATGGTATACAAATTAAATAGAATCTTAAAATATCATGCCACAAATAAAATATTTGCGGGTAACTAGAATACGGTTACCCAATGAATACTTTCTCTGTACCACATATCCAGCACTTATGGCCCCAAGTTTCCACACGCTACAAAACGGGCACCCCTCCGAGCTGGGCGCCCGTTTTTCACGCCGAAAACCGCGCGATTCTGGAGCGCCCTGCAGCTCCATGGCAGCTTGGCGTGGCGCCCAGGGGGCAGAGCCTACCATCGCGCCGATTTTGTAAGTGGGTACCATTTAAATTAGTTTTTTTCGTGCCGGCAACGCTGCGCGTGCGCGTTGGAGCATTCGCGCATGCGCAGTGTGAAGGAAACATTGGCACTCGGCCATTTTTGTAGTTCTTTGTAGCTGTTTAATTTTTGAACATTTTTTAATAAAAGCACATTGCCCTTCCATGATCAGCACTGAAGCTTCTTGCAGCAGTGAGAAGGCTGCAGGAAGCCTCAGAAGTTGAGGCAGCCGTTTTCCGACGGCCTCCCCCCTGCCGTCGGGAATGGCTGCCTCAACTTCTGAGGCAGCCTGCAGCCTTCTCACTGCCTCCTCCCACCCCCCCTGCCGTCGGGAACGGCTGCCTCCTCCTCCCTGCCTCCCCCCTACTGCCGTCGGTCGGTCGGTTGGGCCCTCCCTCCCTCCCGTTCGCAGGAACGACGCCACACCGCTGAGCTGACTGAACCTGCCTGAAGCACTTTCACACAGGTAGGAAGATGGTTTATTTAATCTTTTCTTTGCTTATAAATGTTTATTCAGGTTGGATTTATTTGTATAATATTTGTATAAGTATAAATAAGGATTTATTGTAGAATTTAATGACTTCCCTTCCCCCCCCCGCCCACCTCGTTCCGGACGCCTAATTTGTGACCTGCGCCTGATTTTTTAATGTGTAGACAAGGTTTTTTCAGTTCTACAAAAATCTTCACTTGCTCCATTCTAAGTTAGTTTGGAGTACGTTTTCACTGTGGAAACTTTGAAATCAGGTGTCAGTGGCCGGACACGCCCCCTTTTGAAGAAAAAATTCTGTTCCAAAGTGAAACTGTTCTAACTGACTGGAACTGCAGAAATAAAAATGTGGAGAATTGCGATTTCTACGATAGTCCGTTCTCCACCAGTTGCTCCTAAAAATCAGGAGCAAATCATGTGGAAACTTGGGGCCAAGAATTGGTGAATTTGAAGAGGAAATTCAAATTGGTCCAAAATTTTAATTGATTTGAATTTACTAAGAAAATATATAAATTTGAGTTTTGTTCATTTTGGATTTGAAAGCACATGTCATAAAACACACACACGACTGAATAGGCAGAAACATTGATTCACAGAAGATCAATCATCATATGCAACGGAAAGATATGTTAATGTTTTGAGTGAGAGAAAAAAAGAGAGAGTGAGAGAGAGAGAGAGAATGAATGAGACAGTCTGTCTCCGGCAGAGGAATATATCTGTCTCTGGTGCCAACTCGGTGGCGTGGGATGTATCTAACATCCTCGCTGATCTAGGGGTTGTGGCAGGATGGTGGTTAGTGGTAAATATATGCATTATCACTTGTTAGTCCATTGTGTGTGGGGCCGGGGGGGTGGGGGCGGGGGCTGGTGCGGAATAAAACTATTGTCCCGGTTAAAAGAATTAAGTTCGCTAGGGGAGAGAAGTTTCTAAATCTGATGCTGGTCACGAGGAAGAACGCATTGAAATTCATTCTGGTATACTGATTGCTTTCTTCACTCATCATTTTTGAGCAGTGGCTTCAGAGAAAATAAATTTTAGTCCCTGCGAACAAAGGGTCCCAATTGAACTGAATCACGTCCATACAGATTTCAGACTTGGAGGACTCTGTTCCCTATTTCTGCTTCATAATAAGCAGAGGTGGGGAGCAGTTCTTTCAGCCTGGGATTGCAGCGAGTCCAGCTGATGGAGGGCAGTCCTTTCGGCCCGGGATTGCAGCGGGTCCAGCCGGGGGAAGGGGTGGGGGGGAGGAGTGGGACCAGCCGGTGGGGGGGATTTGGGGAAGGGGGAGGGAGGTTGGGGGGAGGAGCGAGTCCAGCCGGGGGAGGGGTGGAGGAGGAGTGGGCCCAGCCGGGGGAGGGGGTGGTGGGGGAGAGAGAGGTGGCCGCAGGTCCAGCTGGGGCGGGGGGGGGGGGGGGGAGGTCCTTTGCAGCCCTTTTTGGCAGTGGTGGGGTAGCAATCCTTTCGGGGGAGTGGGCTTCAGCGTCTCTGGTTGCCCTGGCAACTTCAGCTTTTCGCGCATGTCCAGAGAGATTTTAATGCAGACTTGAAGCTCCGCCACCCCCGCCCCCCCCAAGACTAACTTCGGAGATCGCTGCACCAAATTCAAGTATTTCTTTTGCAAAAGTCCCAATTTTTTTTCTGCTGCAAATGTACACAAAAAGATCGTATGTTAACGTGCGGGCGCCAAAAATCCAGCAAGTGGAAAATAGGGGCCCTTATTTTTCTTTCTGTACCTGATTTGACATTGAATTCATTATTCTAACTGATACTTCCTGGTTCAGATTCTGCGCTGCTCATTAATGATTCTTCAATCTGATTGGTTAAGGTGACAGTTGCTTGTCCTGTTCACACAGGTCCCAGATTCCCTGTAGAAACATCCAGTGCAAAAGCCCACAGAAAGTTTATGGGTGAGTGCAAGTCTAACAGACAGAGCAAAATCCGATCCAATATCTGTAACCGCAGTGTGTCTTTCAGAAGTTATATCTGTTGCTACTTCTTTTGTTTGTCCCTGTCGATTTTGTTAGAAAATGCATGGCAGAACATTTTGTAAAACAAGTAAATTCTAAATTACAGTAGGCACCGTGAGCTCCATTTACAAACATACCAGCTAGTTCTCCTGCTAAGTAACATGTAATTAAGATCAAACACATTCAGCATTACAGATCCCGACAAAATTAAGAACACTGAAACTACTATTGATCGAAGTAGACTTTAACTTCTTATTCAGTTGGACCCCCTTCTATTTCAACTGAGAGAACAAGGATGTAAAAGGAGAGTCAAAAAACCGTTTCTCAAAATGGCACCTTTATCAAACAGCAAACTATGTTGAGCCCATCTTACCCATGTGCATCAAAGTCAACGTGAAAAAATGAAGAGGAAAAAACCCATCATACTATTGTGCAAAAAGCAGCCAGGTGTGGAAAAAAAATCGGAAGGCAGTTCACGTGGGAAAAAAAAAACAAATTTCATTTTGAAGGAGTAGATTAACTGAGCAATTTTCCAGCCAACATGGTGTAATTTCAATTTAATTTACTGTATATGAGGCTGATCTGTATGACTGGTTGTTGAAACAGTTGAACAGAGAAACTCAGATGTGTCACATAAATCAATCCTGATCTTTGATTCGCTTTCCCTGGTGTTTATCACCTTCCCCACATTAAAACAGATGCATGGCTATATAGGAAAGAGTTCAGATGTAAGTGGGAACCTTGTTACAGCCTGCAAGCCTCATTATGCCACTTCAGTATTAATAATCTGTGATATGGGCAGAAAATGAGTTATGAATGTGCAAAACCCCAGCAGCTTCTTTCATTGTTCAAATGAAAATGAAAGAACGGATAGCAAGTCATATAAGATGTGTTTCTTAATACCCTTGGGAAAAGGTAGCTGCACTCCAAATCTGAAATAAGTGGAATCACGAAACAGTGTCTTAAAATGTCATTTTACCTCATCAAATTATAAAAGGTTCAAATTGTGACGGAAAGATCAACATTTTTACAACATGAATTAATTGACTTTCTGGTCTTCAGTTTTATGTGGCAACAGGATAAGGAGCCAAATTTAGTGGTGTAAACGGTGGGGCCGCTTGTACACACCAGTCTCTTGGAAATCAAATGAAACAAGCACCAATATAAAATCTGCTGAAGTGACCTTTCACTGTCCCATGCAACAAAATGATTTTTAGCAGCTTCAGCACAAATGCTAGGGGAATGGATTTAGTGCTCAATTGCCCTATAATTCACCACAAATTAGTGTTCATTTTGGTACTTACATTCAGAATGATTGGTGAGGGAAAGCTGAAAGAATCATACTGATTCAGTAAGGGTGTCCTTCTGAAATCAGGTCCCAAGCACATTACAAAGTTAACATAATAGAAACATAATAGGAATTGAATGTAATATCTCCAAGTTTACAGATGACACTAAGCTGGGTGGCAGTGTGAGCTGTGAGGAGGATGCTAAGAGGCTGCAGGGTGACTTGGACAGGTCAGGTGAGTGGGCAAATACATGGCAGATGTGGTATAATGTAAATAAATGTGAGGTTATCCACTTTGGTGGTAAAAACAGGAAGGCAGATTATTGTCTGAATGGTGACAGATTAGGAAAAGGGGAGGTACAACGAGACCTGGGTGTCATGGTACATCAGTCATTGAATTTGGCATACAGATACAGCAGGTGGTGAAGAAGGCAAATGGCATGTTGGCCTTCATAGCGAGAGGATTTGATTATCGGAGCAGGGAGGTCTTACTGCAGTTGTACAGGGCCTTGGTGAGGCCACACCTTGAGTATTGTGTACAGTTTTGGTCTCCTAATCTGAGGAAGGACATTCTTGCTATTCAGGGAGTGCAGCGAAGGTTCACCAGACTGATTCCCGGGATGACAGGACTGACATATGAAGAAAGACTGGATCGACTAGGTTTATATTCAATGGAATTTAGAAGAATGAGAGGGGATCTCATAGAAACATATAAAATTCTGATGGGATTGGGTAAGATGCAGGAAGAATATTCCCGATGTTGGGGAAGTCCAGAACCAGGGGTCACAGTCTAAGGATAAGGGGTAAGCCATTTAAGACCGAGATGAGGAGAAATTTCTTCACTCAGAGAGTTGGGAGCACGTGGAATTCTCTACCACAGAAAGTTGTTGAGACCATTGCATTAGATATAGTCAAAAGGGAGTTAGATGTAACTGTTAAGGCAAAAGGGATCAAGCGTATGGAGAGAGAATGCAGGAATGGGGTACTGAAATGCATGATCAGCCATGATCATATTGAATGGTGGTGCAGGCTCGAATGGCCTACTCCTGCATTTATTTTCTATGTTTCTATGTTTAGCTTGCATCTGGCCCATACTAAACCTGTTCTTTAATAATAGTTGGCATATTAAAAAATTGAAAAGTATTCACATCCCAATACCAACATCTCTCACCCAAATATGCTCATACCACCCAAAAATACAAACCACCCTGCTTTTCTATCTTCATATCTTTCCTTCTTAATTGGGAGTGTGGAAAGGTCTATGTTGTCGAGTACTCCCCCGCTCCACATTGTCAAAGAGCAAGATAGATCCTATCTTTTGATTCTCTGCCCCTCTCCTTTCTTGCCCAAACACAAACCCTGGTAAGGAGAGGTGCTTTACATAAACCCAACTGCGAAGTGGCAAATCTCGTTAAATGGGGACAGCAAAGTGCACGCATCAGTAAGGTGGGATTTGAACTGCAGTCTCTACTGTATTGCCAGATTGCACAGACAATCCTGGACAATGGCTATGTTAAAATTATGTTAACATGAATAAGCTACCCTCTGAAGTGTGTATCTGTCATTACCCCATTCCCAAACCCTAGATCTGCCCTTGAATTTCCAAAGCATAGAAAATTGTGTAAGCGTTTGACAGACTCAAAAGATAAATGTTGACAAACTCTTCAAACCGTACTTAGTTCCAATCTCAAATTTCACCCCCAAACAAAATTAATGAACATAAAACAACCATGTACTGTTAACTTTAGGTTTTGTATATATTTAGTGTTTCAAAAGTCAAAGGGTTTCCTGTAAATGATCCATCATACTACAAAGTGTTCTATATAAAATGAGACCACAAGGGACACTAAAACCCTTTACATTTGCAAACCAGGATACTGATATTTTTCACAAAAGCTTGATCAACTGCACTAAGGCTTGATAAAGATCGCTGAAGGGCAAATGTCATTGAAACTGTCACATCAACCCACCATGAAACCATTTAATTGCAATGCCAACTACAACATTCATTAAAATACATATAGACATAATATTTAATCCACATCAATAAACCAGCACATTCAGAGGTGAAAGAGGCTGTAAGCTTCAAATTCAGAAAATGATCCAGGGACCTGGGTTTTGATCATTTGTATTTTAGGTTCAAACTCAGACCCATGGAACTGGAATGAACTGAATCTAAAGCCTACAAATGTGCTGCAAAACAACAGTATAGTCTCCCAAGATTACCTGCTATAAATTGTTGACATTAGCTATGTCACGACTAAACCATCACAGAAACTGAATACATGCAGGGACACAAAATTCCTTCGAAGCTATTCCAGTCCAATTGCCAGTATTTATAGCCCACAAAAATGGAGGCACATATTATTGTGGATGTGGTCTATTTGGACATTCAGAAGGCATTTTGACAAGGTGCCACATAAAAGGTTACTGCACAAGATAGAAGTTCACGGGGTTAGGGGTACTATATTAGGATGGCTAGAGGATTGGCTAACTAACAGAGAACAGAGAGTCGGGATAAATGGTTCATTCTCTGGTTGGCAACCAGAAACTAGTGGGGTGCCGCAGGGATCAGTGCTGGGACCCCAAATATTTACAATCTATATGAACGACTTAGAAGAAGGGACTGAGTGTAACGTAACCAAGTTTGCTGATGACACAAAGATGGCAGGAAAAGCAACGTGTGAGGAGGACACAAAAAATCTGCAAAAGGACATAGACAGATAGGTGAGTGGGCAAAAATTTGGCAGATGGAGTATAATGTTGGAAAGTGTGAGGTCATGCACTTTGGCAGAAAAAAATCAAAGAGCAAGTTATTATTTAAATGGAGAAAGATTGCAAAGTGCCGCAGTACAACGGGACCTGGGGGTACTTGTGCAGGAAACACAAAAGGATAGTATGCAGGTACAGCAAGTGATCGGGAAGGCCAATGGTATCTTGGCCTTTATTGCAAAGGGGGTGGAGTATAAAAGCAGGGAAGTCTTGCTACAGCTATACAGGGTATTGGTGAGGCCACACCTGGAATACTGCGTGCAGTTTTTGTCATGTATGTAGACCATGTATACTAACTGTATAGTCACATAAGGTGTGCCACCAGAGGGCACTGCGGTGGGAGACCTGAGGGTCACCTGCATAGGTGAGCACGGCCCTGTATAAAAGGCCTCACTCTGGAGTTACAATAAATGGGACTAAAGTCACTACAGCTCAAATACAATACTAATCATCGTGGAGTCATTCATAAGAGTATTAAAGACATAACAACTGGCGACGAGATTATGAACTTTCACGCAAAAATGACCGTGTGAATTCGGCGCATCCCTCGCCGATGCGTTGTGGGATGTCTTTGTAATTGGCATCAGTCACGAATCCCTTCTTCACAGGCTACTGTCTGCCGAAACCACCGTCATTCTGCAGAAGGCCATCAGCATCAGCCAGGCGTTCATGACCTCAAGCTACAGCTCCAAGCAGATGATGACTCACTCTCAGGACTCAAACCCGACAAGTACTGTAAATAGAATGGTGCCTTTCACAGGCAGAACTGTTTAATGTGAATCTGCCCAGGGCAGAGCATACAGGCCCCCGAGTCCTTTAACTCAGAGTCCGCCGAGGGATGCAAATGTAAGTCGAGTAGCACCAGGCTGCCGTTGCGGAATTAATCACAGGGCTCATCAGTGTCAGTTCAGAGACTATGTGTGCAAAGGCTGCAGCCAAAAGGGCCACCTCCAGCAAATGTGCAAAAGAGCTGTGACTCACCACGTGGAAGAGGAGTCAGCAGATGTCTGTTAATCCAGCGCGGATTACGAGGAGATGGCTAGAGAGGCAGCTCAGTCCCAGGATGAAGTGTATGGACTATATATCTGCTCCACAGATTGTCCTCCAGTGATAATGGAAGTCGAGATAAATGGCGTTCCAGTCTTTATGGAAGTGGACACGGGGGCGAGTCAGTCAGTAATGAGTCAGGAAGCCTTTGAGAGGCTATTGAACGATCAAGCTGAACGACCCAAGCTGGTCCCAGTTCAGGCAAAGCTGTGCACATACACCAAGGAACTGATATCAGTTGTTGGTAGTGCGGATGTAAATGTATTCCATAATGGCTCGGTGCACAATTTACCCTTGTGGATTGTTTCAGGTGATGGATCAACGCTACTTGGAAGAAGGTGGATGGGGAAGATTCATTGGAACTGGGAAGACGTCCTCCATGCTCAGAGGCAGAGCAACCCCCCACCTTTGATTGGTACCAGGCACTGGAGAGCAGATCCGTGCAGCCCCCGAGGCACAGACCGCTCATCACGACTTTGTGGCGATGATCCCGCCGAGATGACCCAAACGTACCTTCCCGGCTTCAGTGGCAGGACTCCTGGGGAGGAAGATTGGATTCGAGGGCACCTTCCCAGTTTCAGTAGCAAAATCCCTGGGAAAGAAAATCGCGGCAGCCGACATCATGGACAGGGAAAAGATAGCATCCAAACCGCGAGGTGCAGCGCTAATGGAGCAACGACACGTGGTTCCACGCAAGGAAGACGATTGGGGTAAAAGCACTAAGGCCATTTTAAAGGAGGCCAGTAACCCGCCATTTTTGAATGAACTGCTTGAAATTGGTAACCAATGAAAAAGTCCAGCTGTAACGAGCAAAATGTTATTGAGCGATGTCGGGTGCAAATTGCAATCAGCCAATGTAGCGGGCGAACACCTAACGGTCGTATACAGGTCCAGCAAGCTACCCAATTCTGTAGCCTGCATCCCCGGGACCAGAACAATGTATCATAAAGTGTCCCTTCAGTTGACGGAAGTAAACAAGCCACAGAGTAAACGATCCCCGGAGAGCAGAGACACCGGTAGCAATACCCTGCGTCAGATCGGTTTAACATTGCAGACACCCGATGGTATGAACCGCCATGGGCCAGATACAGTAAACTGCGCCTATGCTCGCAGCTGGCTACCGTCGCCCACCACCCGGGTGGAAAAGGCGCAGCCCACAAACCCGCTCGCCACCACGGCAATGCCCAAGAGCAGAGGGTCACCCGCAACGGCTCCTCCAAACGGGACCTGGACCAGCCAGGATCCCAAACTAGAGAGCGCTCACAATGGTACCGTCAAGGAACTGCTAGAAAGATGAGGCAGCCCCACCGTCACTTAGACGAAACGCTCACTTGCTCAGACCGCTTCCCAGGGAGCAGCAGCGACACTGTGCAAACGAAAAGGATAGGGAGGTCACAGACACATCAGCTGTCTTTGGGTCTGCCCGACACTAGGGGTAACAGCAAGAGCCCTGAGCTCCGGCAACTCGAGCAAAATGAGCTCACCTCACCCACAGACCCACTAGCATGGGGCACTGCGTCACCACCAGACGACCCGGATCTCATCCGGCCGTGCTGGAACTAGACTGTCCTTGTGTACCTGTACTGATATACCTGTACTGATCATGTAAATGTACCACACAAAAAGAAACTCAATTGTAATCCAGCCAACAAATGTACCAAGATGTAAATGTAAAACCCATGTGATGAACTTGAATACAACTTGCATGTAACGGGCCATTAAGCATGATCTCTGTGTGGGGGGGCGGAGAATGGAATAGTCATGGACTCACAACCAGAAACCACTAGGACCTCCACTGGCAACAAATCTCACTACCAACCCACCCAAGCTAGAAGCGACCCTCCAATGGTCAACCAGGAAGAGCAAAGCCCAGGTCACCGTCAATGTACGAGTCAATTTGCATTAAAGACTTGGGGCGAAGTGATGTCATGTATGTAGACCATGTATACTAACTGTATATTCACATAAGGTATACCACCAGAGGGCACTGCGGTGGGAGACCTGAGGGTCACCTGCATAGGTGTGCAGGGCCCAGTATAAAAGGCTGCCCACCATACATGTGCCTCACTCTGGAGTTATAATAAATGGGACTAAGGTCACAACAGCTCAAATACAATACTAGACCTCGTGGAGTCATTCATAAGAGTATTAAAGACATAACAGTTTTGGTTTCCATATTTACGAAAGGATATACTTGCTTTGGAGACAGTTCAGAGAAGATTCACGAGGTTGATTCGGAGATGAGGGGGTTGGCTTATGAGGAAAGGTTGAGTAGGTTGGGTCTCTACTCATTGGAATTCAGAAGAATGAAAGGTGATCTTATCGCAACATATAGATTATGAGGGGGCTTGACAAGGTGGATGCAGAGAGGATGTTTCCACTGATAGGGAGACTGGAACTAGAGGGCATAATCTTAGAATAAGGGGCCGCCCATTCAAAACTGAGATGAGGAGAAATTTCTTCTCAGAGGCTTGTAAATCTGTGGAATTTGCTGCCTCAGAGAGCTGTGGAAGCTGGGACATTGAATAAATTTAAGACAGAAATAGACAGTTTCTTAAACGATAAGGGGATAAGGGGTTATGGAGAGCGGGCAGGGAAGTGGAGCTGAGTCCATGATCGGATCAGCCATGATCTTATTGAATGGCGGAGCAGGCTCGAGGGGCCTTATTTCTTATGTTCTTATATGTGCTGTTTTAGGGAGAATGGAAAATATTTAGTAAAAAGGACACTTGATTGAATGTAAAAGCTTCTTACCTCTCTGCAATGTTAGCCATTTTGCTATTTTCTCAGTTGGTTGTATATCTGGTCGATTTCTTTTTTCTGTGTTTGTTTTATCTTTTGTTTTGACCTTGAATGACTACCCCTGGCAGTACTTACTGAATGCAGGCTATATTTGCACATGAAAATGATGATACAAAATGGACAGCGCATGCCCAGTATATTCGGTGTATTCCAAAAATTGCTAAAAATAGGCAATTCTTACAAGCAGTGGCCAAATACAGAAATAATGGGGCAGAAATTCCGAGGAGGACGTCCCACGGGCAAATCAATAAAGAAGAGAAATAAAATGCGCACTTACCTGAAGTTGCTGCGCCTGCTGGAACTCCCGATCCACAGGCCTCCTCTCCCTGCGACGCGCAGCACGTGCACGTCGGAACATCTGCAGGAGTCACGTGTGCCTGGACACCCAATCACAGGTAAGTATTTTCTCATTCATTGTAATAGGAGTTTCATAAGTTACGAAACTCCTGTTACAATGAATGAGAAAACCCCCAAAACACACCAAAAATATATAAAAGATTTAAAAAACACCTCACACAATAAACTAATAGAAATTAAAAATGTTACACATGTTTTTTAAAAAAAAACAAATTGCAGATTTTTAAAAAAAGTTAGGGTTAGGGTTTAAAATAACATTTTCTGAGTGGGCAGGGTTTTAACAGAAATGTGTTTTTAAAATTTTTATTTTAATCATGTTTTTTCTATGTTTTTAAACTCTTATGCCTGTAAAAGTCTGCTTTTTCAGGCGCTAGAGTTTTGAGGTCACTTGCTGTACAAGATATGGGTAAATAGCTCCAGCTTGACAGATCGGAAAAGCCGGTTTTCAGCGCATGCGCATTGCATGCTGAAAACCGGCTTTTCTGATGCCTTCCCGGGTGCGTAGAAACTTCGTACGGGCCCAGGACATCGCAAATTCTGCCCCAATATAGTTGTTCATATTGAACCATTTGGTCTGTCAGAAGTTTAACCAAAAGGTAGGAAAGATTAAAACACAGCCAACAAACAAAACGTACCTTTGTATAATCACAGTAGTGCTATTTAATTAGCAGTTGTTAAATTATAAGTATGGTTTTGTACCACTTATCATCATCATAAGGCAGTCCCACGGAATCGAGGAAGACTTGCTTCCACTCCCAAAGTGAGTTCTTTGATGGCTGAACAGTCCAATACGAGAGCCACAGACTCTGTCACAGGTGGGACAGACATTCGTCGAGGGAAGAGGTCGGTGGGGCTGGTTTGCCACGCGTTCCTTCCGCTGCCTGCGCTTGGCCTCTTCACGTTCTTTGCGTTGAGACTCGAAGAGCTCAACACCCTCCCGGATGGACTTTCTCCACCTCGGGCGACCTTCGGCCAGGGTCTCCCAGGTGTCAGTGGTGATGTCGCACTTTACCAGGGAGGATTTGAGGGTGTCCTTGTAACGTTTCCGCTGTCCTCCTTTGGCTCGTTTACCACGAAGGAGCTCCACATAAAGCATTTGCTTCGTGAGTCTCGTATCTGGCATGCGAACTATGTGGCCTGCCCAGCGTGGTCGAGTGTGGTCAGTGCTTCAATACTGGGGATGTTAGCCTGGTTGAGGACACTGATGTTGGTGCGCTTGTCCTCCCAGGGGATTTGCAGAATCTTGCGGAGACCACTAATATTTTCGATTGGATTTGCAAATCAATAGATAAGCTGATATAAATTGTAATTAATTTTTTTTTAAAGTGAGATATTTCAGTATTGCTAGTTGTTCTAAATCCCTTTGTTATGCATGTAATATTGTAATTGCATTGTTGTACTGGGGCAGACTGAAGCTTAACATTAACTGATATTGGCCAAATGAAATTAGCAGGATAAAATAAGACTACAGGCAAAAGTAGGCTTCAGAAACTGCTAGATATACTATAATGGGAGAATTCAGCCTTTGCAAAGATCTACTCTCATGGGCAGCAGACAGGAAAGTCTGCATTTCTCCAAAGGAAGAGCTTTCCATTACTACTTCCAGTAGTAGCAGGTCACACAGCACAATTCATCACAGCGGTGATAACACAGGGGTATTCTTATTCCCACAGGATCACTGATAGAATGGATCATTTCCACAAGCAAACTTCCATCTTCAGCTCTTTGGAAACTGTAGTTACCTGACAACATCATTGCAAATGTGGTCAATAAATTGCTCGGAATTGTTTAAACTCCAAGGCAAGGACAAAAATATTGTGCATCAGATAAAGTCACTGCTTGTTGAATACATCATCCATGAATTACAACATGTCTCCTCCAATATCTATGAGCAGCTATTGTTCAAAATAACCTTCCATTTCCTGACTGTCGGAGAAATGATAGTTTCCCCACAAACAATTATATCAATTGCAGGCTCATGAGGGTCAAATGCAGGTATTTAACCTGACATCATCAAGCTTTCCATACACTTTTCCAAAATAGATCACAGTAGCACAACCACCTCATTAGTTATCAGCAGGTTGGAGAATTTGTTAGTTTGTTTATGATAACTTATAAAAGGGAAAGTTTGAGAGACACATATCTTATGATACTTCACCACTTCAAAGGTGCTAAATCAAAACCATTCTAAAAAAGGCCTATCACTTCATAGGTATCTCAGCAACTGTGCAACCCCAGTCAATCAAAGTAAGCACAACCAGTAGCATAGCTCAGAGGCTCACTTTCTCCAATACCCTCCTCGATGGTCTCTGATGTTCCACCCTGTGATGTATGTAGCACTCAAATCACTGACTCCACACAGTCTGGTGTTGTAGTAACTGCTGTGACCATGGTCCTTTATTGTGTAACTCCAGAGTGCCCTTCAGATGTGGTGGGCAGCCTTTTATACTCTGTCTCGCAGGTACTTTCGGGTCTCCCACTACAGTGCCCCTTGTGGCGCACCATTGTGACTATACATTTAATGTACATGGACAATACATAACATCTCACTCCCCGCCCAGTTCCAAAAGCAAATTGCCGGTAACCTCGGCCTTTTTCGTCCTGGTTGATTTGTGAGTGTGAGTCCATGACCATCCACTTGCCTCTTCCCCCCCGCCCCGTCATGTAGAGATTATGCTTGTGATCCAGTGCAAACATGTGGTGTTTGCAGTCCTTACATGGGTGATACAAGTACACAAACATAATCTCCAGTAGAAAGCAGGTACACATAGATAGTACATTTGTATGCGTTGAAGAGTTATATCAAAAGGTTGCACTGAACAGTTATTTAATCCCAGCTCCACTGGGTGAGGTATGGTAGCGACATACTGCCCCTTTTTGCCCGAGGTAATGGGCTGCGCTGAGACAGGGTATCGCAACTAGTGCGTTGCCTCTGTTCTCAGAAAATAGTTGCCTTTGCGGCTTGTCTGCAGCCGATGAACAATTGCATAAATCACATAAAATCAGAAATCGCATTAATCCATTAGTCATGTTAGTCACAGATCCATTAACCCTTTTAACTGTGCATTGTGATATTAACTCTTTTCACCAATCATCTCAATCATTTTAATCACAGTAATCATTTTAGCATAAAAATATTAACTCTCGTCATAAATCACGTCACCATACAAATCACAGTAATCATTTTGACTCACTCTTGCCCTTACAAAAGTCTCTCTGTGGGGAACCCCAACGGTGTAAGGCCCCTTTAAGACTCCTGGGTACATTTCCCTTTTAAGACGCCATTTTGTTTTTCCCACGAGGTTTCTACTGGGTGCCGCCATTTTAGGTGCTCTGCTGGTGCCTGCCTGCGCCTCTCTGCAGAACTCTGCTGCCACGAGGCTCGCCGCCATCTCTGAACGCGCCCGGGAGCCGCAACGCACCAGCCCCCACGCCGCCGCATTCTCCGGAGCACCCCACGCAGCTGACCTTTTTGCCCGGGAGCCGCCACACACACACACGTCCTCCGGAGCCGACCTCCTCACTGCTGCAGCCGATCCTCCTGCTGCAAGCCCCGCGAACGGCCGCCTCTGCCTGCGGGCCGACGGTGCCTGCTGGAGCAGCCCGTCGAAGCCCTTCTCTCTTCTCCAGCTCGGTCGGCGCTGCTGCTGGTTCCAGCGCCTCTTTCTCACACTCAGACTTTACAGGGGGAGTCGACAGCCGCCGCTGCTCTGCCCAACCCCACACACGCTTCCTTCGCTGTCATCCGATCCGAAGGTGGAGGCCTGCTCTGTCTGCGAACACGGGGGACAGCGGTCTGTGGAGGAATGAAGTCTTCCCAGCTCGCACGGACCTTCCCCATCTATCTCCAGCCGAGTAGCGTCGGCCCATCGCCTGCAATGATCCACAAAGGTAAACCGTGCGTCTCTCCACCGTGAGATACCTGCACATCCGTTCTGCCAAGAACAGGTATCAGTTCCTTGGTGTAGGTGTACAGCTTCGCCGTGACCGGGACCAGCTTGGGTCGTGCAGCTGGGTTGATCCACAGTTTATCAAAAGTTTCCTGACTCATCAGTGACTGACCTGACCCCGTGTCCACTCCCATACTCACTGGGACTCCGTTAATCTTGACTTCCATAATCACTGGGGCCAAATCGTCGGTACACGTATACAGTCCAAACGCATCATCTTCTTCTACCTGGGGCTGGGCTGCCCGTCGAGCCAAACCACAATGCTCCTCGCTGGATAACAGATCATCTACCATCTCCTCAGCCACACGGTGAGTCGTGTTTCTTTTGCACATACGCTGAAGGTGGCCTTTCGTGTAGCAGGTATTGCACGTATACTCCGCAAACCTGCACCGGTGAGCCCCATGGCTTCCTCCGCAGCGCTACTCGATTAGCCCCCTTCGGCGGACTCTGAGTTCCAAGACCCTGAGGTCCGTGCTCTCTGCCCTGGGCAGAGCCACGTTCTGCAGTTTTGTCCGTGATGGGCGCTATCCTGTGAATAGTACCTGCTGGGTTCCAGACCGTGTGGATCATCTGCCTGGTGCTGCAAGTCGAGGTCATAAATGCCCGGCTGATGTTGATGGCTTGCTGCAGGCTGACTGTAGATTCAGTAGATAGCAGCTTGTGAAGGAAACCCTCATGGCCATCCTCATAACAAAGACGTCTCGCAACGCCTCGTTAAGGTGTGTGCCAAAATCGCACGGCGCCGCATGTCTCCTGATGTCCGCGGCATATTTTATGACATCCTGGCCCTCAGGTCTGCAGTGGTGGTAGAATTTGTGCCTGGCCATGAGGATGCTCTCCTTCGGTTTCAGTTGGTTACGAATGAGTTCAATCAGCTGCTCATATGACTTGTCCTTGGCGCTTGCGGGTGCCAGCAAATCCCTGACGAGACGGTAAACCTCCTCACCACAACTGGACAGCAATATCGCCTTACGCTTCTCCATCAGTGCATTCGTGTCCCGTCAGGTCGTTTGCTATAAAATAGTACTCAAACCTTTCCGTAAAGGCATCCCAGTGTACCCTCTGTGAAATCCTTTAGCGTGCCCAAGGTAGCCATGGTTGCGTGAAAAGCTTGTCCGTGTCCTCGTCGGCAATTTGTGATGTATGTAGCACTCAAATCACTGACTCCACACAGTCTGGTGTTGTAGTAACTGCTGTAACCTTGGTCCTTTATTGTGTAACTCCAGAGTGCCCTTCAGGTGTGGTGGGCAGCCTTTTATACTCTGTCTTGCAGGTACTGTCGGGTCTCCCGCCACAGTTCCCCTTGTGGCGCACCAATGTGACTATACATTTAATCTACATGGAAAATACATAACACACCCTACAAAAATCCAAAGCCCCTATCCTGACTGATATCCTCTGGCATCCCATCCCTCCACACATCAGCTTCAAAATCCTTGTCCTTGTCTACAAATCTTTTCAAGGACTTACTTCTCTCTATCGCTATAACCTCTACCAGCCATACTGCCCTGCTGCTGTTCTCTGCTCTTCCAATTCTGGAGTGACATGCCTTCAGCCATCTTGTCCCCACATACTGGAACTCGCTCTCCAAATCCATTTACCTTGCTTCATCCCTTCTACTTTCAAAGAACTCCTTGACCCCGGGATCAGCTTCAGACCACATATTCGCCCCATCACCAAGATCGCTGACTTCCACCTCTGCAACATCCCCCGACTCTGCCCCTGCCTCAGCTCGTCTGCTGCTGAAACTCTCATCCGTGCGCCTTTGTTACCTCTCGGCTTCACTGTTCCAATGCTCTCCTGCTGGCCTCCCATCTTCCATCCAAAGCTCTGCCACCCGTTTCCCAACTCACACCAAGTCCCATTCACCCATCACTCCTGTGCTCGCTGATCTACATTGGCTCCCAGACCGGCAACGCATCAATTAAAAAATTCTCACCTTTGTTTTCAAATCCTTTCATGGTTTCATCCCTCCCTATCTCTGTAGCTTCCTCCAGCCCAACAACTTTCCGAGATATCTGCACTCCTCCCGTTCTGGCCTCTTCCGCATCGCCGATTTTAATCGCTCCACCAATGGTGGCCGTGCAACCAGTTGTCCCGGCCCTAAGCTCTGGAATTCCCTCCCTAAACCTCACCGCCTCTCTCTTCTCCTTTAAGATGCTCCTTAAAATCTACCTCAACTGTCCTAATATCTTCTTATATGGTTTGGTGTCAACTTTTCTTTGATAACGCCCCTGTGAAGCACCTTGGGAGAATTTACTATGTTAAAGGCACTAGATAAATGCAAGTTGTTGTCAAAATCTAACTCTATGACTGCATTCTTAGCCACTTCACCAAATGTTTTTCCAACTTTTACTCAGGTCTGGCCCCAAACCATAAAGTGCCTTGGGATATTTTTACTACTTTAAAAACATTATATAAATGTAAGTGGCTGTTTTTGTAAATGCTCCTCTGAATGTTTCTTTCTTGTTCCTTCTAAACTCCTGATATGCTATCCTACATGTTCTTCTTCCTCCTTATATCTTCACTGAAATGAAACCAAAAGTCAATGAGAAATTTCCTACTCTACTGAGCCTTGTCCCTCGCTAGCAAAATTTTATATAATTGCCCTTTATGAATCTTTCTTAGTTTCATTTTTTCTCAACAAAAAAACTCACTTTAATTAAAACTGCTTCAGTTGTACACTATGCTATTTAGCTGTTATAATTACTGGTGATAATTTATTATGGGAACGTTATACAAAATTCAAGGGACACATGAATAAAATCATTAAGAGGACATTACGAGGAAAGGTTGAATAGGCTGGGCCTCTACTCATTCGAATTCAGAAGAATGAGAGGTGATCTCATCGAAATGTATAAGATTATGAGCGGGCTTGACAAGGTGGATGCAGAGAGAATGTTTCCACTGACGGGGGAGACTAGAACTAGAGGGCATGATCTTAGAGTAAGGGGCTGCCCATTTAAAACAGATGAGGAGGAATTTCTTCTCTCAGAGGGTTGTAAATCGATGGAATTCGCTGCCTCAGAGAGCTGCAGAAGCATCGGACATTGAATAAATTTAAGACAGAAATAGACAGTTTCTTAAATGATAAGGGGATAAAGGATTATGGGGAGTGGGCAGGGAAATGGAGCTGAGTCCATGATCAGATCAGTCATGATCTTATTGAATGGCGGAGCAGGCTCGAGGAGCCGTATGGCCTACTCCTGTTCCTATTTTTTATGTTCTTATGTTCTTATAAAAATGTTGATTTCACTTAACAGAAGGAAAGTAGGCCTAGCTGTCAGCGTGGTTTCCAGTGTGAAATGCGATGACAAGTTAATTTCCTGTCCTCGCGCGGCAGTGAGAGCTGACCAATTTTTAATGGCCAAGCCTCATTTCTATCCCATTGGCCGACTTTCTATGGGGAGGTCAGTTAGAAACGGTGGAAAATTGCACACCCTGAAGGGGTTGAATTGAATCTCATCATTGAAACGGTGATAATTAGAATCAATTCATGTACTCCAAGAAAGAGCAAATAAAACTCTTTAGGTTAGCAAAACTTTGCAGTAAACAAATGGGAATCAAATAGAACTAACCATGCAACTGGAGAGCAGTTCTGGACCTTCTGAAGGAAGAAAGGTCCGAAGGTCATGCCCTCACCCCAGTTTGAAGGAAGATAACCATTAAACAAAGGATAAAAACCAAGATGGGAAAATTTTGGTCGTGCCTCCGTTGTGGCATTGTCCTGCACAGAGCGTTAAATTTTCCACTGGCAAATGGATTGCATCCACCGCCGCAAAATTCATCTACTGGGCCTGGAGTTTGGAGCAGAGCGTGAGGAGGCATTGCACACCTCTTTTAGGGTGCTAGGCTGGCCGAGCAAGTGAAAATCCTGAGCTAAACAGCCAGGCTCGGAGCGCTCTAAGAGAGCCCTCAGGGGAAATTTCCCACCCCGCCACTCCCCAAATAAAACCACCAAAAACATTCCCAATACATAACTCACGCCCAACACAACATAAATTGCACAAAAATAACCCCAAAACAATCACACTTACCTGAGGTCCACATTACTTACCTCACTGCAGTCACTACAGCTTGGAATGACAGTTTCCACAGGCATTCCCACGAGGTCGCTCTACAGCCAAAAGTCAAGCCGGTGTCGCAACCAGCGGTATTGCACACCGGCTCGCCTCTTCCGGGCAGTAATGCTTTGTGCCCCCTTGAAACCAGCACCGAATGTTCCGGGGGAGCGCTGGAAGCTAGCTGTGCTTACCGCCGCCATTGCTGCCCCTCCGGGGCGCTAAGAGGGGCGGCAAAAGATCGAACATCCGGCGCCAAGGAGATGAAACCAGTGCTATTGTGAGATTCCCTGTTTATTAACTTGTGAAACAAATATATCTTTAAAATGCTGCCTGACCTGCTGAGTAGTTCAGCATTTTCTGTTTATATTTCAGATTTCCAGCATCTGCATTTTGCTTTAGTCCCCTTAAAATGTTTTGTAACTGAATACGCATTGCGAAAGAAAAGAAAAATCCCCTTATATTTCTACCTCCTCTGTTCTCAGGATCCCTTCTTCCAAACCTTTACAACAACAACAACAAAAACTTGCATTTATATTGCGCCTTAATGTAGCAACACGTCCCAAGGTGCTTCACAGATGCTAAATCAGACAACATAAAGAGATATTAGGACAGGTGACCAAAAGCTTGGTCAAAGAGGTAGGATTTAAGGAACTACTTATAGGAGGAAAGGTAGAGACATATTTAGGGAAGGAATTCCAGCGCTTAGCTCTTAGACAGCTGAAGGCATGGCTGCCAATGGTGGAGCGATAGCAATCAGGGATGCACAAGCCGATAGCTGGTCTATGCCACGCTAATATTATTTAAGTGGCATTCGTCTGACATGACAGATTTAGAAATAGAATGCTACAGAATTAACTACCATAGGTTCTCCAAAGATGAGAGCTAAAGGTAACATGCATTCACCTCAAGAAATCCTGCTGGCAGTACTCCTGCAATCAATAGATCATTTAGCAGCTGATGCAGTGGAAATTTTACATATTATGCTACTTGAGGACAAAATCATGGAAGTTACACAAATCACAGAACTTGGCACAGCATGATAATGACTAATCTCAGCTATAATGAATGTGAATACTATTACTTCAGTCATATCCCTTATTGAGGTTGTGCTGGCCAGGCATTCTTTTCAGGCATTTAAAAAAACGTGTTGACAAGGAACATAGAATCCTAGAATGGTTACAGCACAGGAGGCGGCCATTCAGCCCATTGTGCCTGTGCCGGCTCTCTGCATTTCAGCTAGTCCCACTCCCCCACTCTTTCCTCATAGCCCTGCAATTTTCTTCCCCTTCAGGTACTTATCCAATTCCCTTTTGAGAGCCACAAATGAATCTGCCTCCACCACCCTTTCAGGCAATGAGTTCCAGATCCTCACCATTCCCTGCGTAAAATAGTTTTTCCTCATGTCACCTTTGGTTAATTACCTTTGATTACCCTAAAGAGTTAAGAATTAAAACAAAAGCCTTAAATCTGGCTCCCCCCTCTGTCCCCACTTGGTACCACTCAATGACTCCTCGCTGAATGAATTGGAAAAGCCAGCAAGAAGAAATGAAAGAGAACACTTGCATTGTAAGGTTTCCACAAAGTCACTTGGTTTCCCTCAGCTGCACCTTCTTTGGCCTTTACCCCAATAACTTGAAGGCCCTATTCCTCATGGTGAGCCAGGGCAGCTTGGCTGGTCTGTCACTAGTGTACATTCTCCCCCGATGGCTGTGTCCGCCTTCTTGCCTAAAACAGTAGGTAAGATGAGGCTCCCCCACAATGACCAACCTACATTCCACCTGGTGTGAAAGGATGAGCCTAGAACATGCAGGTAATTTGAGGAATGTGAGTGACTTGGTGGCAAAAGATGGAACAGCTCATGAGGCAAATTAGAGCATTAGAGCATGAGGTAGAACTGCCAGAAAGGCACTTGTGCTGTATCTAATTACAATGCTCATGACTAGTTGGGTCCAAGGAAAAATACCAAAAGAAAGCACTTACGCATTGGCATATAGCCTTTGGAAGACCTAAGCTTTTACTGTATTTATGTTTGGCAAGCAGTCAGTGTTAAACTAGCATTACACCTTCTATAGAAGAGACACCTGCTGCACTGACAAGAAATTATCTTGAAATTAAAATCAGGCAGTTGCTATAATGGGCAATGGATCCGCACTGCTGGTTTACGCCTGAATGGTAAGTTGATAATCTACTATCACTGTGTCTCTATTCCTCAAGCCATATTCAATTTTGTTTGGAGTAAGTATGATGATGGGTTTCCATACACCAAACGTCTGAGGCGCATGGAAACCCATCATCATACTTACTCCAAACAAACTACTGAGAAATCCACATGGTGTATCAATTTGCACATATCCTTAGGGATAAACTCCACTTATCTAGCCCCAGACAACTTAAGCACAGATTGACAAGAGCAAAAACTTAGCTACCCGCCACCACCCACTCCCCCCCTCAGCCCCCAAATGTGAACAGCGGTAATGTTGGAGCATCAGTGGCTAAAATCACACAGCTTATTAAGATAGATAAGCTTCTCACTGCTTGTTCAGCTTGGCTCACTATACCCAGTGGGAACTGATTTGGAGGGTTATGTGGAGCCAAGTGGGAAGAATTCCAGCCCCCAATGAAAGATTTACCCCCTCCACCCCCAAGTACCATCAATGAAGTAGTCTGTCTGGTCATCACTCAATCAGACCACTGGAATACTATGGACATGCCTGGTTCAGAGGATGAACTTAGTTTCACTACTTTATCACCAGGTGTACCATCATGGAGCAAATTCTACCCCAAAGAGAGCCCATTTACCTCTCCCAAAAAGGATAGTTACTGATTGATTATCAGGCAACTGACAAATGAAGGTTTGAACCTTCACTGCAGAGATAGGAGATACCAAGTATTCTCCCAAGTGGAATGGTCAGCAGCACAACTCTCAATCAAATTTATGAGTAAATTTCCACCAACTTCCTGATCACAGCATGGATATGACACCAATGAATGGTGATCTCAAGTAAATGGAGCTTTAGTAACCACGGCTTGGGTCCCAGCAACCCAATCCTGGGGATATAACCATGTGTTATCATACCTGGCCTGTAAGAAATGTCAATTAGCAGCTGTAAACCCAAGCCTCAGAGTTTCCTCATCAGCGATATCATCATCATAGGCAATCCCTCGAAACGAGGATGACTTGCTTCCACGCCGAAAAATGGATGAGTTCACAGGTGTTTCAATGATATTCCAGATCCTGAACTACATCCTGAAGGGTGGAAGATGCCTGTACATGGAATTTTTTGACGTGTGGTGGCCGTTACACCCCAGCCACTACATGGGCTTGACAAAGCTCAGTCTTGGTCCAGTAGCAAGGGTTAACTGAGATAACTGGAGACCAGCTCTGCTGTACGGACAGTATGGGTTGGCCCATGCTGCCCCTGGACCCTCGCCTCTTCTGGGCCTCAAATTTTCGCCTCTCCTGGGCTCCGATCACATCCCTCTACGAACTCCTGCTGCTCCTTCGCCCCGATCTCACCACTCCTGCTGTACCTGCCCGCACTGCAATCAGCAGTCGCCCTCCTGCAGCAGCACGCGGTGCTCCCTGCAGTGGCATGCCGCCGCACGTTGCTCCCTCTAATGGCCCCGGCCTGCTGATGGTCTTGAAGGCCGGGACCATGCCGATTTCATCAGTGATATAATGACGGGGCGATATGCACTTCTAGGCTCATGAACAATGACCACTTGGATGCAGTGCCAGAGAGGGCAGTCTTCACAAGTACCCAGCACAAGCTTGCATTTTACTGAGAAAGGACGAGAAACTTGAAAAAAGATTACCATTTTGGATTACCCCCATCTTTGGTGCATGTTAAAATTTTAATCAAAAAATATAAATTTTCTTTTGTATTTCATTAATAACTTTAAAATCAAATGCTTTTTGATAACAGTCATTCTGATGTGGCTAAAATTGTATTGAATTAGTGAAGGAATTACTAGTTTAAAACAGACAAATTAAACGCTGAGCTCGTTTTCTTTTGATACTAAGAAGCAGCAAACAAATAACATTATTCCACTTTTGTCAAAGTTAGCAAAAAGGAAAGACAACAAAGAAACATGTTGCTGTTTAAGTAAAGAATGTCAAAAGAAATCCACCCTGGAATTGAGGAATCAGGTGTTGTGATGTAAATAGTCTGGTAACGACGCTTGGACAATTGCGGTGAAAATATAACTTTAACATTTGGAAAGTGTTTGTTTTTTCTCGATTTAATGTTCAGTTGCAGGATTGTTTGGCTTTGAAATGTGCAATTTCCGAGAATGCCGATCAGTAGGTCATTAAATCTGGAGATAAAAAGGTATTTTCCTATTTTTTATCAAGAGAAATTTCACCACAATGTGCCCAAATGTAACGACCAGACTATTTACCTGACAAAACAAAGTATTAATATTTATTTACAATCTTATTAAAATTATGTCTTGATGTAACCTTTAAGAACTGAAAGGATTTTGGTGTTTCTTGTAGCATTTTGTTACATTAACGGTGCTATATAAATGTCAACTGTTTCTGAGAAATACAGTTTGGACATAGATTTGTTTTCTGAATTGATATTGAACACTGCAGGACACAATGGAAACTACACAATATGTTTTTTACATAAGGTACATTTTGAGAAAAATCCACTCTGGGATTGAAGAATGACTGAACCATTTTAATAGGGTTGGATATAACTATTAATATTTTGCATTGTCATATAAATAGTCTGGTCATGGCATTTGGTCACAGTCGTAATGAAATTCAAAAACCTATTAGAGTTCTCTAAGGGTTAAGATCTTCTGTTCATTGACAGAAAGTCAAGGTTATTTCCGTTATTGCAAATCTTCACATTACACCATTGTAGTCTCCACACAAAGATCCATGTAATGCGTTTCATTAATTTAATTAACAAAAGAAATCCTACGATTTAAACAGAGCTGCAAAATCTGTCCACCATTTTTATTTAAAAAACCTCAGAAGAAATAAGATAGCGTATAGGAGTAATATTTAATCATTAAAAGGAATAGTATCCTTTTGTTGACTGCAATAGATCAAATTTAGTGTTTCAAAGGAAATCAAGCCTCTGCAATCTTCCTTTGTAAATCCCGTCATTTATAAGGACACAAAATTATTCATTCTGCACACTGAGTATTTGGAATAGCTTCGACAGACGTGCCCTTAAATTTCTGGCCTTAGGGTCCATAGAGTTTTGCCAAGTTTCACAGTACTATCTCACAAGTGGTTTGTGAAATCAAACTGCAATATAGTTGTTACACTTTAACCGCACAGTTTGGGAGTCAGGTGTGGTTGCCTTACAGAAATATTTCAGCAGGACATTTCTGTATGTGGTGCTGCTGTGCAGGCTTTGTGATGGAAAAAATAGCACAGCCTTATTTTGGAAGGAAGGTGAAGGACAGTTCAAGGACTGGGATATTATTCTCTCCTTTAGTGTTTCTTTGTATCTCCCGAGAAGGACAAGACCTAACCATTTAAAGAGAGATTGACAAATAATATAAAAAAAACACAAGAAGCAGTAAAAAAGAAACCAGGAGTACTGAAAATAAATAGAAGAAATGCAGATTGATCAACACCTGAAAGAGAAAGGTGGACAAACATTTCAGTTCCATCAAAGGGTTACTCCTTGAATGTTAATCAATTTTTCTGCTATGATGCACCATTTTCTCCTCTTATTTCATGAAGAAAAACAAATTTAAATTCAGCTTAAGAAATAAAGGAGACATTAGGGCCGAAATTGCCCCGTGCCGTTTTTGGGAATGTTAATCTTCCAGGCCCAGGACTTTTCCTGCCCGAGCTGTAAGTCCCGCCCCCGGCATGCAATTGGGCTTTGCGACCCTCAAACGAGGCGGAGCGCTATCTCAGACACGTCACCTCTTTGGCGGGGCGCTCCCGGGGGCGTCAGCACCGCTCGGAAGAGGTCAGCGCTACGCGGAAGCAACAACGCCCCTCCCCTTTAGTTAAATGGGCGGGTCGCTGCGCACTCTACAGGCCCTTTGGTGGCTGCCACTGGGCCACAAAAGTTGCGCTCGACCGGGCCAGCAGCCCGGCATCCAAAAGAGAGTGCCGGACTGCATGATGGTGGCCCAGTCGAGGCGAGGGCCGGCCGAAGAGTCAGCCCACAAAATAAAATGACTGCCCTAGGCACACACAGCCTCCCCTTTAAGCGGCGCCCCGAGCAGATGTCAGCGACCCGCAAAGCTAACATGCCAGTCTCGTGATCCGTGGGGCAATTTCCCCCACAGAGCGCAAAGGGATTGGCGTGCACGCCAATTACATCATTGCCTGTTGCGCACTGGCCCGGGGTGTGGCACTACTGGCAAATTGCCCCCCAAAATCTCAGGGGCAATTTCACCCGAAGCACTGCCGCTGCTCGCACCCCCCCAGACAAAAAGACCATTGTGCTGCATTAACGGGGCGCAAAAAAGGGGCAATTTTGGCCCCATTATATCTAACTCAACAGAAAACAATTATGGGTGGAAACAATAGTAAGAGGTACAGAACATGATTGCTCTCATACCTGGCTAGAGTGCTTTTTCCACACTGCAAACCAACAGGGTTTGTACATGTATTCAATATTGCTGGCCTTGTAGGTTCACCAAAATGCTGTTGAAATTGCACACTTATTAGAATTAAGTGAGGAAAGTGTTTCTTGTTCTCGCTGATGGCACTTTTATGAGCTTAAGCACATATAGTGAGCATGTAAGGATTTGTTAGGAGATTAAATACATATATATATATATAGATACACATATATAAATATATTATTCATAACTTTCCTTTAAGTGAAGACATGCCAATGAAATTAGGAGGACTTCTGTGCTGGTAAGGAGAGCTCCATTATATCTTTGTTTCCAGTATGGTTCATGAGAATTACATTGCAATGAAGCAATCTTACAATGTTTGTCAGAAAGCAGTTAATAAACTTCTCATTTATTGACAAAGACATAACACAATAATATAAATTGTGTTGAAATACATGATACTATAGAAACATAGAAAATAGGTGCAGGAGTAGGCCATTCGGCCCTTCGAGCCTGCACCGCCATTCAATGAGTTCATGGCTGAACATGCAACTTCTGTACCCCATTCCTGCTTTCTCACCATACCCCTTGATCCCCCTAGTAGTAAGGACTACATCTAACTCCTTTTTGAATATATTTAGTGAATTGGCCTCAACAACTTTCTGTGGCAGAGAATTCCACAGGTTCACCACTCTCTGGGTGAAGAAGTTTCTCCTCATCTCGGTCCTAAATGGCTTACCCCTTATCCTTAGACTGTGACCCCTGGTTCTGGACTTCCTCAACATTGGGAACATTCTTCCTGCATCTAACCTGTCTAAACCCGTCAGAATTTTAAACGTTTCTATGAGATCCCCTCTCATTCTTCTGAACTCCAGTGAATATAAGCCCAGTTGATCCAGTCTTTCTTGATATGTCAGTCCCACCATCCCGGGAATCAGTCTGGTGAACCTTCGCTGCTCTCCCTCAATAGCAAGAATGTCCTTCCTCAAGTTAGGAGACCAAAACTGTACACAATACTCCAGGTGTGGCCTCACCAAGGCCCTGTACAATTGTAGCAACACCTCCCTGCCTCTGAACTCAAATCCCCTCGCTATGAAGGCCAACATGCCATTTGCTTTCTTAACCGCTTGCTGTACCTGCATGCCAACCTTCAATGACTGATGTACCATGACACCCAAGTCTCATTGCACCTCCCCTTTTCCTAATCTGTCACCATTCAGATAATAGTCTATCTCTCTGTTTTTACCACCAAAGTGGATAACCTCACATTTATCCACATTATACTTCATCTGCCATGCATTTGCCCACTCACCTAACCTATCCAAGTCACTCTGCAGCCTCATAGCATCCTCTTCGCAGCTCACACTGCCACCCAACTTAGTGTCATCCGCAAATTTGGAGATACTACATTTAATCCCCTCGTCTAAATCATTAATGTACAATATAAACAGCTGGGGACCTAGCACAGAACCTTGCGGTACCCCACTAGTCACTGCCTGCCATTCTGAAAAGTACCCATTTACTCCTACTCTTTGCTTCCTGTCTGACAACCAGTTCTCAATCCATGTCAGCACACTACCCCCAATCCCATGTGCTTTAACTTTGCACATTAATCTCTTGTGTGGGACTTTGTTGAAAGCCTTCTGAAAGTCCAAATATACCACATCAACTGGTTCTCCCTTGTCCACTCTACTGGAAACATCCTCAAAAAATTCCAGATTTGTCAAGCATGATTTCCCTTTCACAAATCCATGTTGACTTGGACCTATCATGTCACCTCTTTCCAAATGCGCTGCTATGACATCCTTAATAATTGATTCCATCATTTTACCCACTACTGATGTCAGGCTGACCAGTCTATAATTCCCTGTTTTCTCTCTCCCTCCTTTTTTAAAAAGTGGGGTTACATTGGCTACCCTCCACTCCATAGGAACTGATCCAGAGTCAATGGAATGTTGGAAAATGACTGTCAATGTATCATTGAAATGTGATGACGAAGCATTCCTTTTAAGGCAATCTTCTTTCAGACTTACCTTTGTAATGTTGTAAATTATCAATGTAAGAATTTTTGAAATTGGACAGCGGATCTTTCAGTATGTTATCCCGAGTGTGTTTATGGGGTAAAGAAAATGCATCAATATCTGTTTGGGCTCAAATTTGAATTAGAAAGTGACCATAAGCCACTGATATCCCTCTTTTCTGAAAGTAAGGGGATAAATACGAATGCATCGGCCCGCATCCAGAGATGGGCGCTCATGTTGTCCGCATACAACTACGCCATCCGCCACAGGCCAGGCACAGAAAGCTGTGCTGATGCTCTCAGTAGGCTGCCATTGCCCATCATGGGGGTGGAAATGGCACAGCCCGCAGATTTAGTCATGCTAATGGAAGCATTCGAGAGTGAGCAATCACCCGTTTCCGCCCGACAGTTTTGAACCTGGACAAGCCAGGACCCCTTACTGTCCTTCATAAAAAACTGTGCTTCATGGGAGCTGGTCCAGTGTCCCATTAGAACTGTGCTTCACGGGAGCTGGTCCAGTGTCCCATTACTGGATGCAGGAAGAGATAAAGCCGTACCAGTGGCGCAAAGATGAAATGTCCATACAGTCAGACTGCCTCCTGTGGGGTAATCAGCTAGCGGTACCCAAAAGGCAGGGACACTTTCATTAGTGATCGCCACAGTACCCATCCAGGCATTGTAATGATGAAAGCGATAATCAGATCCCACGTGTGGTGGCCCGGTATCGATGTGGACTTAAGAGTCCTGCGTGCATAAATGCAACACATGTTCACAGTTAAGCAATGCATCCAGGGAGGCGCCACTAAGTTTATGGTCTTGGCCCTCCAAACCGTGGTCTAGGGTCCATGTCGACTAGGCGGGCCCATTCTTGGGTAAAATGTTCCTAGTGGTTGTAGATGCGTACTCCAAATGGATTGAATGTGAGATAATGTCGGCAAGCACGTCCGCTGCCACCACTGAAAGCCTGTGGGCCATGTTTGCCATGCATGGCCTGCCTGATGTCCTTATGAGTGACAACGGGTCATGTTTCACCAGTGCCGAGTTCAAAGAGTTCATGACCCGCAATGGGATCGAACATGTTACATCTGCCCCGTTCAAACCAGCATCCAACGGCCAGGCAGAGAGAACAATGCAAACAATCAAGCACAGCTTGAAGAGGGTAACTGAAGGCTCACTGCAGAATCGCCTATCACGAGTCCTGCTTAGCTACCGCACGAGACCCCACTCGCTTACTGGGATTCCACCTGCTGAATTGCTCATGAAAAGAGCACTTAAGACAAGGCTCTCGTTAGTCCACCCTGATCTGCATGAACAGGTAGACAGCAGGCAGCTTCAACAAAGTGCATATCATGATAGCGCGAATGTGTCACACGAAATTGAAATTAATGATCCTGTATTTGTGTTGAACTATGGACAAGGGCCCAAGGGGCTTCCCAGCACTGTCGTGGCCAAAGGGTGTTTCGGTCAAACTTGCAAATGTACTGGATCAACTGGGCCTTTATTCACTGGAGCTTAGAAGGATGAGAGGGGATCTCATAGAAAAGTATAAGATTCTGATGGGACTGGACAGGTTAGATGTGGGAAGAATGTTCCCGATGTTGGGGAAGTCCAGAACCAGGGGACATAGTCTTAGGATAAGGGGTAGGCCATTTAGGACTGAGATGAGGAGAAACTTCTTCACTCAGAGAGCTGTTAACCTGTGGAATTCCCTGCCGCAGAGAGTTGTTGATGCCAGTTCATTGGATATATTTAAGAGGGAGTTGATATGGTCCTTATGGCTGAGGGGATCAAGGGGTATGGAGAGAAAGCAGGAAAGGGGTACTGAGGGAATAATCAGCCATGATCTTATTGAATGGCGGTGCAGGCTCGAAGGGCCAAATGGCCTACTCCTGCACCTATTTTCTCTGTTTCTATCACAATAAAATACAGCATGCCATTTTTATGACATGCTGAACACTGCCAGTAGATTCCTACCATTGGTTCTCTGATGGAGTGGGAGACAGAGCAGTGGAAAGCGAAATCAATCTGTCCATGGTTGCTAAAATTAGCAGCTCAAGATTTAGTGCACAGTATTCATTGTCATCATCTTAATCATCTGTCTTGGATTCGAACCTTTGATTCAAACCTATCAATATTCTTTTGATGTTACTTTTTAATGTTCATCATTGATATCAACATAACTAGGAAAATTACAGTACTGTACAGAGTCATATTGGCTCACATGAATGTTTTATTGTTAAAATAGGGTTGGAAAATTCCATTAACAGTGTAACCCGTTGTGAGCCCAATATTAGTAAAATAAGTAAAATTTCCAGCTTACAAATTCAGGCAGCGAAATTGCCCTGCACCCGATTGGGGATAGTAACCTTCCGGGGCCGGGACGTTTAACAGGCAGTGCGGAAGTCCTGCCCCCATCGCGGAATTGCCCTTACCGCCCTTGAAAGCAAGCAGAGTACACTTTCCCGTGCTCCACTTCCTTTGGGGGTGGAAATCGGAGCGCTACTGGGGCAGGGATCAAGCACTACACCAATGCTCCGTGTAGCACTGATTCACTTCACCGCCCCTCCCCTTCACTTAAAGGGGAGGGCCGCTGCACACTCTGCATGGCCTCTGATGGCCTCCACTGGGCCACCAGGGCAGATTGCCACTGGGCCAGCAGCCCGACACCAAAGACAGAATGCCAGATTGCACGATGGTGACCCTGCACACGCTAGGGCTGCCATTGTCGAGCCAACCCAAGAGTTGGCCGACAAAGAAAAGATAGTGGCCCGAGGCATGGCACCCTCCCCTTTAAGCACCACCTTGAGAGCGGATGTCGGCCGGCTTCGCGACCCACGGGGCGCTAAGATATCGGCACGGGGCAGTGAGGAGTCGCCACGCACGGCGATGATGCATGGCGGCCCGGTGCGCTCTCCGCGGAGCACGCCGCTGTCCTGGCAGCACCTCCGCAAACTTCCAGGCAATTTCCCGGGAGGCAGTAGCACTCCCTCCCCAGGGTGAAAATCGAGGCTATAAAAAGAGGCAATTTCGCCCCCCTCAGTCGTTATTCTGCAGTCGTTCTTTATTTTGCTCTGTTTTAATATTACCACAATAATACTTACACATACAGTCCCTATTATTCCAAAATGCCCCAAATTGCTTCATAGAATGAATTATTTTGGATTGTAGTGACTGTTGCCACATAGGCAAATGCTCCAATCATTCTGCTTTCCTTCAAGTAGTTATGGGATGGAAAATACCCACTCAAACCACCAGGACAGACTGAAAGGAACCATATCTAACATTTTATCAAAGGGATGGCAACTCTCACTGTGGTGTATGGAGCACACAAATCACTGACTCCACACGGTCTGGTGTAAATCTACCCTGCTGTGACCTTCGTCCTTTATTGTTCAGCTCCAGAGTGCCTCTCAGGTGTGGTGGTCAGCCTTTTATAGTGCCTGTTGCAGGCACTTCCAGGTTTCCCACCACAGCGCCCTCTGTGGCGTATCATTGTGCTTACATTACATTTAAGGTACCAGGACAATACACACATCAATACATAACATCACACTTGTCCAACGGAAGGCAGGTAGGCATAGACAGTGCGGTAGTATGGTACATGTTATCTGGTACATTAACTAGTTATTGACTGGTAACGGATCCCTGATTTCCTTGTTAGCCCTTATCATTAATTGTACTTCATATCCATTATTTTACACAAATACAGTGGCCATTCAGCATTAAAAAATTAATTCTTATTATAAATTCACCATCTCACATTATCATAGCTCATTTTAGACTCGCTCTGCCTTACAGAAGTCCTTTGTGGGGACCACCACATGGTAAGGCCCTTTTAAGACTCCCGGGTGCATTTCCTTTTTAAGGTGCCATCTTTGATGCAGGAGGATTCCACGAGGCTTCTCCTTCTTTGATGCTCTGGACCGAGGCCGCCGCCATCTTGCTCTCCGCCGCTCCGGATGCCCTCCGCCGCCACCTGACTTGCCGCCTCTCCTGCGGCCGTCATCATCGCTTCTCTCGCGGCCACTGTAGCTGCCTCCCCTGCGGCCGTCGTGGCCTCTCCAGCAGCCGCACTTGCCGCCTTCCCCGTGGCTTGAGTAGTGGCCTCCCCTGCGGCCGCCGTGGCCGCCGACCTCCAGCTGCTGCCGCCACCCGACTCTCCCTCTGCGTGGGCCCCTCCGATCCGCCGGCCATGCTGGATCCCTCGCCCCCCCCACCGGCTCACTCCCCCCACCCCCGCCCCCCACTAGGCCCCTCTCTGCAGGGCTGCTTGTCTGTGGGGGCTGAGGTTGCAGGATCTCTGTGTGAGGTCCGGGGCTGGGACTTGCCTGTGGGTGGATTGAGGCTGCAGCTCCAGCTCGGTCGGCGCTGCTCTCTGGGGACCCGGGGCACGGCAGCACCCCGGGGAGCAGCAGCCTGTGGAGTGGTGAAGTCTTCCCAGCTCCCACGGACTGTCCCCATCCAACTCCGGCCGAGGAGTGTCGGCCCATCGCCTGCAACGACCCACAAAGGTAAACCGTGCGTCTCGTCCCCGTGGGATACCTGCACCATCGCTCTGCCAAGAACAGGTATTAGTTCCCTGGTGTAGGTACGCAGCTTCGCCATGACCGGGACCAGCTTGGGTCATGCAGCTGGGTTAATCCACAGTTTATCAAAAGTTCTCTGACTCATCAACGACGGACCCGAGCCCGTGTCCACTTCCATACTCACAGGGACTCCGTGGAGTTTTACTTCCCTTATCACTGGGGCGAATCGTTGGTACACGTGTAAAGTCCCAACACCTCATCATCTTCTGCCTGCTCCTCGCTGGATGGTGGATCATCCCCCATCTCCTCAGCTACATGGTGAGTCTGATTTCTTTTATACATACGCTGAAGGTGGCCTTTCGTGTGGCAGGTATTGCACGTGTACTCCGCAAACCTGCACTGGTGAGCCCCATGGCTTCCTCCACAACACCAGCATGATGCTGCTTGATTGGCCCCCCTCAGAGGACTCTGAGTTCCAGGACCCCGAGGTCCGTGCTCTCTGCCCTGGGCAGAGCCACGTTCTGCCGTTTTGTCCATGGTGGGCGCTATCCTGTGGACAGTGCCTGCCGGGTTCGAGACTGTGTGGATTATTTGCTTGGTGCTGCAAGTCGAGGTCATATGTGCCCGGCTGATTGTGATGGCCTTTGTCAGGGTGACTGTGGGTTCCGTGGCCAACAGCTTGTGAAGGAGGCCCTCGTGGCCAATCCCCATAATGAAAACGTCCCGCAACGCCTCGTCAAGGTATGCGCCAAAATCCACGGCGCCGCGAGTCTCCTGAGGTCCGCAGCATATTTGGTGACATCCTGGCCCTCAGGTCTGCAGTGATGGTAAAATTTGTATCTGGCCGTGAGGATGCTCTCCTTCGGTTTCAACTGGTCACGAATGAGTTCAGTCAGCTCCTCGTATGACTTGTCCCTGGCGCTCCCGGGTGCCAGCAAATCCCTGATGAGACAGTAAACCTCATCTCCACAACTGGAGAGCAATATTGCCTTACGCTTATCTCTCATTGCATCCGTGTCCTCCGTCAGGTCGTCTGCTGTGAAGTAGTATTCGAGCCTTTCCGTGAAGGCCTCCCAATTATTGCCCACGGTAAAATCCTTTAGCGAGCCCAGAGTAGCTATGGTTGCGTGGAGTTCGTCCGCTTCCTTGTCACCAATGTGGTGTATGTAGCACACAAATCACTGACTCCACACGGTCTGGTGTTAATCTAACTGCTGTGACCTTCGTCCTTTATTGTTCAGCTCCAGAGTGCCTCTCAGGTGTGGTGGTCAGCCTTTTACAGTGCCTGTTGCAGGTACTTCCAGGTTTCCCACCACAGCGCCCTCTGTGGTGTAGCATTGTGCTTACATTACATTTAAGGTACCAGGACGATACACACATCAATACATAACACTCACAATGTAGCTTTTCCTAAGTGCTGTACATAGAAACATAGAAACATAGAAAATAGGAGCAGTAGTAGGTCATTCGGCCCTTCGAGTATGCACCGCCATTCAGTATGATCATGGCTGATCTTCTATCTCAACACCATATTCCCGCTTTTTCCCCATACCCCTTGATGCCTCTTTTTTCTAGAAATCTATCTATCTCTCTCTTAAATATATTCAGTGACTTGGCCTCCACAGCCTTCTGTGGTAGAGAATTCCACAGGTTCACCACCCTCTGAATGAAAACATTTCTCCTCATCTCGGTCCTAAATTTCCTATCCCGTATCCTGAGACTGTGACCCCTTGTTCTCGACTTCCCACCCAGGGGAACCATTCTCCCCACATCTAGTCTATCCAACCCAGCACTAGAATCACAGTCTTGAATACTGTTCATGTCTTGATTTTCAATCCTTCCATGATATCACCCCTCTCTATCTCTGTAACCTCCTCCAGCCCTACAACCCTCTGAGATCTCTGCACTCCTCAAGTTCTTGCCTCATGTGTATCGCTGATTCCCTTTGCTTCCCCCATTAGCTGCCGTGCCTTCAGCTGCCAAGGCCCTTAGTTCTGAAATTCCCGCTTTAAACCTCTCCTCCTCTCTCTCCTCCTTTGATGCTCCTCAAAACCTATCTCTTTGACCAAGCTTTTGGTCACCTGTCCTAATATTTTTTTATGTGGTTCATGTCAATTTCTTATCTGATAATGCACCTTAGGACGTTTTACTACATTAAAAGCACGAAATAAATGCAAGTTTTTGTTCTTGCCCACTATATAGATGCTGTGAGCTAGAAATGAAAAAAACTCCTTTGGTGCTTGCCTGTGCAAAAGCATTGAGGCCAGGGTCCAAATCATATTTAGGTAGACAGTATGAGACCCAGCTTCAGCAAAAGATAGTCTCAAATCACTTCAGTTTTGCACAAGCTACAATGTGACTGTAACCATTGTAAAGGCAACTTAATAAGAGTACTGTACCCAAGATCCTGGAGCTGGCGGGACAACAAGAAGTCAGGCATTGTCCCTGCAACGACGAGGACCTCAATAAGCCGGCAAGCAGGGTTGGGAGTGGGGGGGTACTGGAAGCAACAGGGCTGCTGCTGCACAAGTACAAGTTGTTCTAATTATAAGAGGGCGAGTTAAACCTGACTGTAAAACAGAGCCTGGAATTTTTGACCGGGATTGTAAAGAAACAGATTGTGCAAACAGATACTTAAACTGCCCGATATAATTGGTGCGCTTAATACGATTTATCTGGTGCCTTTGCAATTGATGCCTATGGTAATGGTAAATGGCCGTCCCATTTGCCCAATATAGGTGGCCTGAGCAAGGACAGCGTAAGAGGTGTGGACTGTATCTACGGTATATTTTGACTGTGGTTAAATTTTGTTTTATTCAGGTTGAAATTCAAACAAGTTTTTGATAAATGAAAAGCTAATTTAAGGGAACTGAAAAATCCCTATTCGTCAAGGTAAACATATCAAATATTTTCCAGTACTGTATTACGCACTGAGATTTATTTTACTTGAATCCATTACGTATGAACATTTTAAAGCAGGTGCATGAATATTTAATGAAAATGACTTCATTGTCTCTCTGAAAGTAGGTGTTAAAAAGTTGCCCAGACAAATAGAAAGTGTTGAGATTTAATACAGTAACAAAAATTTGATAATACAGCAAGAGCTCTTGCTATAACGTTCCCTCTGGTAACCATGCAATACACATCAATGTGAAAAAAACACTTCTTGGATTAGGTAGACTTTCCTCAAGTGCATTTTACCTTCGCGGTAGTATGTATCAAAGGGTTTATGTAATGCTAAAAAGATGTAGCATTGAACCCTTTAAAATAAGAAAAGAAAATACGATCCTTATCATACCAGACTACAATATTTTCCACCATCATCCTCTTTACTATGCCTTTAACAATGGTCCAGCTTTTGTTTCATGCTGGCTTCCCTTTTAAGTGATTACATATAAGTATCTTGTGCCATGTACCCTCACTGGTTGTCTTTGCTTTAGCTTTCTCCCTCCTCTTCTGAAGATACTAGGAGATAACTCTATGGGCATTGTCAGCTGTCCAGTACTCAGACCAAGTGCCCATTGTTTCATGTATGAGGCAAAAAAATGTCAGAAAGCTATTCGTCCATGGGAAACAGCAGAATTGAGTCTGATCTTGTGCTTACCCAATGTCTGTACATGCACACTTTCCAACAGATGTCACTGGATTATGATTAGGAGCAAGAACCTTTGCTGATGTATTCTTCCCTACTTTAGAATGCTCTCTAATTGCTGTTCAGTTGAGACCAGCTAACCCAGCGCAGACTGGGAATTGAACCTGTGATTTCATGATTCATTGCTATACTGGACATCACCAATACTTTCTCATTAGGATGGGGCTGGAAACTCTTTTTTTCCCCCTTTGTTCTCTACTTGCATTACCTCTACAATAATGAATATCAATAGTTCATTCATTTGGAGCAGTTAGTAATTTTCAACACTCGTGCACAAAACAAGTTAACACCTAATGTGATGTTTTAAACCTTTTCTGTATTACTGGGGAATATCTGCACCACTGATTCCACAACATTTTTAGAACACATTGCTGATAAATATTTTCTAGCTTAAGATTAGTATACAGTCAAAATATTCACAAGCAGTCTGCCACACATAGATCACCAGTCTCCTTTAAAGAAAATCACTATGTGTGTGTGTGTGTGTATGTATATAAGTAAGCTCTCTACTCGGAACTTGTCCATGGCAAACAAGCCAAAGGTGGGCAGCAGAAACGTTACAAGGACACCCTCAAAGCCTCCCTGATAAAATGCGACATCCCTACTGACACCTGGGAGTCCCTGGCCAAAGACCGCCATAAATGGAGGAAGTGCATCCGGGAGGACGCAGAGCTCCTCGAGTCTCTTCGTTGAGAACATGCAGAAATCAAGCGCAGGCAGTGGAAGGAGCGTGCGGCAAACCAGACTCCCCGCCCACCCTTTCCTTCAACCACTGTCTGTCCCACCTGTGACAGAGACTGTGTTTCTCGTATTGGACTGTACAGCCATCTAAGAACTCATGTTAAGAGTGGAAGCAAGTCTTCCTCGATTCCGAGGGACTGCCTATAATGATATATATATATATATATTTATATTATGTATATAATACATATATATATATATACACACACCTCATACACAGCACCACAAATACAAATAGTTACAATATTTACTTAATTGATGCTATGAACACTTGAAATGTATTTCCCTCATCGCATGCTGACATACATGTCCAGTTTCTCAATTATCATGCACCTTTCAGACATCCTTTTTCCTTTCTCCTGAGGCTAAACATAAATTTGTGACTGAGTGCTGGTAGGATATGAATAATCAAGGGGCATTGCTCCAGCCTTGGCACATGCTATTGTGCCTTTGTACAAAGCTGATATTTCCTCTCCTTTAAATCCACTGACAATCACTGTCTGAATGCTCATCAATTCTGGAGCTCTTTTACACTGACTTTTGAAAAGGAGCCTTTGCGTTTTATTAATTAACCCTAAAATTGAAAAACAGATCTAATAAAAAGCTAGGAATCGGGTGTTACCTGAAGAAAACTGCATTTCACATTTGGTGTACGCCCACAGACAGTTATGTTTTCATTATTTGCAATGTTTGACTTTTATATTTCTGTTTAGTAAGTGGAATCATTTACCCATGGATATCAGCTTATTTGATGAAACCACACAACTGTAAATGAGATTGATAATGCGAATTCCAGATACTAAAGCCAGGAACACAATGCTTCATGGCCCTCTGCGAAGGTAAGGCGCTAATTAAACTCCATTGAACGTTATAAGGTCTCAAACAACAAGCTGCTAAGATTGCAGTTATGTGTCTTTCTTAATGCAGTATTGCTGTGCTTTGCAGTCAGTGCTTCAAAACCCCCTGTGGATTTTCCTACCACCCCAAGCAGCTGATAAAATGAGGTTTGTCGATGAAACATCATCCTTGCTGCAGATGGGAGGGAAAATTGCTAGCTTTAGCAATCTTTCCTTTAGTAGACTGCTTTGTGCGAGATTGTATGTGGACTATTAGTCTGTTGTGCTTTTGTTTTCACTTTACACTGGGATGTTTGAAAAAAAATTGTTGTACAATCTCAAAATAATCAGAGTTTGCTGAGAAGCAGTGATTATCACTAAATATAAAATTCATACTGCTGCTTTGTACTTGTAGTTACTTATCAAAGCTTGCATAAGGAAAGCAACAGTTATTAATAATTTGGCCCTCTCTTCCGTTGAGCTATTCTCAGAGGTAATGCATAATGTGCAACATGCATTCTACTCTGAGTGTACTTGGATTTTTCCCTTTGCTTTGCAATATTAAAGCAATCATTTTAATGAGTCTTATCTAACATAAAAATAATTTCTGAGGAGAATTTTTTCAATGCTGGCTTCTGCATACACCATTGATATTGTTTCATCTGTATATCAAAGGATTCCAGTGCCCTGTAAAGTTGTGAGAATGCTTTTTCTTTGTGTTGAGAAAGACACAATGCAACGACAGCCATTGTCTAATGCCCCTGCCACAATCCACCATAGCTTCGCCCATCTCTGCCCCTGCCTCAGCTTATCTGCTGTTGAAACAGTCGCCCATGATTTTGTTACCTCCCAGACTCGACTATTCCTATGCTCTCCTGGCCACCCTCCTGACCAAGCTTTCAGTCTGCCATCCTAACATCTCCTTCTTTGGCTCAGTTTCAATTTCTGGCTGATTACACTCCTGTGAAAAGCCAGATGACATTTTCCTACTTTCAAAGTGCTATATAAATGTAAGTTGTTGTTGTTCAAAGGCATCAGTCCCATTATGGGCACAAGAGATCATTATGATGTACAAGTATTTCACACCTTTTCCCTCCTGAAAAGGAGACAACCCCCTTTAATGGGTCTACTCTACACAATACTAAAAATAGCAGTTTTGTTTTTATACTCACCTTAAATCAAATTTAACCCGACCCACTGAGATTCCATTCAACAGAAGGCATTTGATAGGCTGTCTCAAGAGGTTTATTAGAAAGATTCAGGTATAAGGTGCAATATGGAGATGCAGCAGTGCAGATAGAAAGTTGGTTGAGAGACTGGAAACAAAAAATTAGGGTAAATGGGTGTTGCGAGGATTGGAGTAACGTGTAGTTCAGGGGTCAGTGCAATGTTCCTGCAAAACTGTGCGGCCATGTGACGGTCTGAAGAACCCGCACAGGCTGCTCAGCGGCTTTTAAATGGAAGAAGCCCCACATGTGGGAGAATCGGAATCGGCCACGCAGGCAGTGCATGGAAAAAAATTAGAGGGAACGCTGGCTGATTACTGGGTTTACTTTTATTCTTGGCATAGATAGCTGATTTGAACTTGGGCATAGGGAGCAAAATCTTAAAATTTGCTGACAACACAAAAGTAGATGATTTAACAAACAGTGAAGAGATTTCAGGAAGATATGGACATGTAAGCCTAGTTTTGAACCACTTTCATGTGTGAGGTGAACATGATAACCACTGCACGACAGAAACCAAGAGACAGGATTCAAAGCAGTGCAGGGAAGTCCCTTAGAGTTTCAAAGCCAATGTATCAACTTCTCTGTCTTTGCAGCTATATGGACAGTTGAACAAAATGGGCAGACAGATGGACATTGCAATTTAACATGGATAAGTGGGAGATGATACATTTTTGGAAGAAAAACAAGGAACAGAAGCATACATTCAATGAAAAGTCATTGAAGGGTGTGGAGGAACAAGGAGACTTAGGGGTTCAAATATATAACTCCCTGAAAGTATATACAGGTTGATAAAGCCATTTGGGGTTTTATCAACAGCATTTGGGGTTTCATAAATAGGGGAAAATAAAGAAGTGATGATTTAAAAAAAATCAAAACATTGGTTAGCTGCACTTAGAGGAAATGAGTGCAGTTTTGTGTACCCTTTGTACAGAAGAACATAAGAATTAGGAACAGGAGTTGGCCATCTAGCCCCTCGAGCCAGCTCCGCCATTCAACAAGATCATGGCTGATCTGGCCGTGGACTCAGCTCCACTTACCCGCCCTCTCCACATAACCCTTAATTCCCTTATTGGTTAAAAATCTATCTATCTGTGATTTGAATACATTCAATGAGCTAGCCTCAAATACTTCTTTGGGCAGAGAATTCCACAGATTCACAACCCTCTGGGAGAAGAAATTCCTTCTCAACTCGGTTTTAAATTGGCTCCCCCGTATTTTGAGGCTGTGCCCCCGAGTTCTAATCTCCCCGACCAGTGGAAACAACCTCTCTACCTCTATCTTGTCTATCCCTTTCATTATTTTAAATGTTTCTATAAGATCACCCCTCATCCTTCTGAACTCCAACGAGTAAAGACCCAGTCTACTCAATCTATCATCATAAAGTAACCCCTCATCTCCGGAATCAGCCTAGTGAATTGTCTCTGTACCCTCTCCAAAGCTAGTATATCCTTCCTTAAGTAAGGTGACCAAAACTGCATGCAGTACTCCAGGTGTGGCCTCACCAATACCCTGTACAGTTGCAGGAGGACCTCCCTGCTTTTGTACTCCATCTCTCTCGCAATGAAGGCCAACATTCCATTCGCCTTCCTGATTATCTGCTGCACCTGCAAACTAACTTTTTGGGATTCATACACAAGGACCCCCAGGTCCCTCTGCACCGCAGCATGTTGTAATTTCTCCCCAATCAAATAATATTCCCTTTTACTGATTTTTTTCCAAGGTGGATGACCTCACATTTTCCGACATTGTATTCCATCTGCCAAACCTTAGCCCATTCGCTTAACCTATCTAAATCTCTTTGCAGCCTCCCTGTGTCCTCTACCTAACCCGCTTTCCCACGAATCTTTGAGCCATCTGCAAATTTTGTTACACTACACTCTGTCCCCTCTTCCAGGTCATCTATGTATATTGTAAACAGTTGTGGTCCCAGCACCGATCCCTGTGGCACACCACTAACCACCGATTTCCAAATCGAAAAGGACCCATTTATCCCGACTCTCGGCTTTCTGTTAGCCAGCCAATTCTCGGTCCATGCTAATACATTTCCACTGACTCCGCGTACTTTTATCTTCTGCAGTAACCTTTTGTGTGGCAATGCCTTTTGGAAATCTAAATACACCACATCCATCGGTACACCTCTATCCACCATGCTCGTTATATCCTCAAAGAATTCTAGTAAATTAGTTAAACATGATTTTCCCTTCATGAATCCATGTTGCGTCTGCTTGATTGCACTATTCCTACCAAGATGTCCCGTTATTTCTTCCTTAATGATAGCTTCAAGCATTTTCCCCACTACAGATGTTAAACTAACCGGCCTATAGTTACCTGCCTTTTGTCTGCCCCCTCTTTTAAACATAGGCCTTACATTAGCTGCTTTCCAATCTGCTGGTACCTCCCCAGAGTCCAGAGAATTTTGATAGATTATAACGAATGCATCTGCTATAACTTCCGCCACCTCTTTTAATACCCTGGGATGCATTTCATCAGGACCAGGGAACTTGTCTATCTTGAGTTCCATTAGCCTGTCCAGCACTACCTCCCTAGTGATAGTGATTGTCTCAAGGTCCTCCCTTCCCACATTCCCGTGACCAGCAATTTTTGGCATGGTTTTTGTGTCTTCCACTGTGAAGACCAAAGCAAAATAATTGTTTAAGGTCGCAGCCATTTCCACATTTCCCATTATTAAATCCCCCTTCTCATCTTCTAAGGGACCAACATTTACTTTAGTCACTCTCTTCCGTTTTATATATCGGTAAAAGCTTTTACTATCTGTTTTTATGTTTTGCGCAAGTTTACTTTCGTAATCTATCTTTCCTAGCTTTATTGCTTTCTTAGTCATTCTTTGCTGTTGTTTAAAATTTTCCGAATCTTTTCGTTTCCCACTAACCTTGGCCCCCTTATTGGTTTTTAATTTGATACTCTCTTTTATTTCCTTGGTTATCCACGGCTGGTTATCCCTTCTCTTACCACCCTTCTTTTTCACTGGAATATATTTTTGTTGAGCACTATGAAAGAGCTCCTTAAAAGTTCTCCACTGTTCCTCAATTGTGCCACCGTTTAGTCTGTGTTCCCAGTCTACTTTAGCCAACTCTGCCCTCATCCCACTGTAGTCCCCTTTGTTTAAGCATAGTACGCTCGTTTGAGACACTAATTCCTCACCCTCAATCTGTATTACAAATTCAACCATACTGTGATCACTCATTCCGAGAGGATCTTTTACTAGGAGATCGTTTATTATTCCTGTCTCATTACACAGGACCAGATCTAAGACAGTTTGCTCCCTTGTAGGTTCTGTAACATACTGTTCTAAGAAACAAACCCGTATGCATTCTATGAATTCCTCCTCCAGGCTACCCCGTGCGATTTGATTTGACCAATCGATATGTAGGTTAAAATCCCCCATGATTACTGCAATTCCTTTTTCACATGCCTCCATTATTTCCTTGATTATTGTCCACCCCACCGTGAAGTTATTATTTGGGGGCCTATAAACTATGCCCACCAGTGACTTTTTCCCCTTACTAACTCTAATCTCCACCCACAATGATTCAACATTTTGTTCATTAGAGCCAATATCATCTCTCACAACTGCCCTGATATCATCCTTTATTAACAGAGCTACCCCACCTCCTTTCCCTTCTTGTCTATCCTTCCGAATTGTCAGATACCCCTGTATGTTTAATTCCCAGTCTTGGCCACCCTGCAACCACGTTTCTGTAATGGCCACCAAATCATACCCATTTGTAATGATTTGTGCCGTCAACTCATTTACTTTATTTCGAATGCTGCGTGCGTTTAGGTAGAGTGTTTTAATACTAGTTTTTAAACCATGAATTTTAGTTTTGAGCCCTCCTGCAGCCCCTTTATATTCATACATATTGTCCCTTCCTATCACCTTGTGGTTTACACTTAGCCCAGTGCTACTCTACTCTGTTGCCTCCTGCCTTTTGCATTCTTTCTTGGGGTCCTGTTCATCTGCGCTCTCACCCACTCTAACTAGCTCAGAGCCCTCTCCTGGGTTCCGAATACTCCTCGCATTGAGGCACCGAGCTTTCAGGCTTGCCTTTTTATTACACTTTGACCGTTTAGAATTTTGCTGTCCAGTGGCCCTTTTTGTTTTTTGCCTTGGGTTTCTCTGCCCTCCATTTTTACTCATCTCCTTTCTGTCTTTTGCTTCTGTCTCCATTTTGTTTCCCTCTGTCTCCCTGCATTGGTTCCCATCCCCCTGATATATTAGTTTAACTCCTCCCCAACAGCACGAGCAAACACTCCCCCCGAGGACATTGGTTCCGGTCCTGCCTAGGTGCAGACCATCCAGTTTGTACTGGTCCCACCTCCCCCAGAATCGATTCCAATGCCCCAGGAATTTGAATCCCTCCATGCTGCACCACTGCTCAAACCACGTATTCATCTGCGCTATCCTGCGATTCTTACTCTGACTGGCACGAGATTACTACTTTTGAGGTCCTACTTTTTAATTTAGCTCCTAGCTCCTTAAATTCGTCTCGTGGGACCTCATCCCTTTTTTTTAACCTGTGTCGTTGGTACCAATGTGCATCACGACAACTGGCTGTTCTCCCTCCCTTTTCAGAATGTCCTGCACCCGCTCCGAGACATCCTTGACCCTTACACCAGGGAGGCAACATACCATTCTGAAGTCTCGGTTGCGGCCGCAGAAACGCCTATCTATTCCCCTTACAATTGAATCCCCTATCACTATCACTCTCCCACTCTTTTTCCTGCCCTCCTGTGCAACAGAGCCAGCCACGATGCCATGAACTTGGCTGCTGCTGCCCTCCCCTGATGAGTCACCCCCCTCAACAGTACTCAAAGCAGTGTATCTGTTTTGCAGGGGGATGACCGCAGGGGACCCCTGCACTACCTTCCTTGCACTGCTCTTCCTGCTGGTCTTCCATTCCCTAGCTGGCTGTGGACCCTTCACCTGCGGTAAGACCAACTCGCTACACGTACTACTCACGTCATTCTCAGCATTGTGGATGCTCCAGAGTGAATCCACCCTCAAGCTCCAATTCCACAGCGCGATCCGTCAGGAGCTGGAGGCGGATACACTTCCCGCACATGTAGTCATCAGAGACACCGGAAGTGTCCCCGAGTTCCCACATGGTACAGGAGCATATCACTTGACCTAGCTCTCCTGCCATAACTTAACCTTTAGATATACTTAATTTGGCAACAACAATGTTAGAAAAGACATTGAAGCCATAGCATCTGTACAGCGTAGATTCACCAGGATGATGTCACGGATGAGAAGCTACAATTATGAGGGAGACTTGAAATACTGGTGCTATTATCACTGGAGAAGGGAACACTAAGAGGAGATTCAATAGATGTTTTTAAAATTATGAAGAGATTTTCATCAATTTCAAATTGTCATCGAAAGTGAGGAAAGTGGTTTGGAAAAATGTCCTCACGCAATAAGTAAAGGTTCTTGGTGCATGACGTGCTTTACCACAGAGGGTGGTTGAGGAAGAGACAATTGCATCTTTAAGGAAAAATTGTATTATGATGAGAAAACAAGAGAGTGGGATTTGGTTTGGATTATTCTCACAAAAACTCAGCTACAGATATAATGAACAAAATGGCCTCATTCTATGTGGCAGCATTTATGGTGCTATGGATCATTGGGTACTGCTGGATAGAAATCTGTTACGTGAACCCCAGACAATTTTCCCATCCCTAGCGTGAGGATGCTGAGTCAACTATAGTTGACTGTAATCTCCCTGGCATAAATTGTTAGTCTCAGCACTTAGATCTTCCTGGTCTGTATGGCTCAGTACCGCACCACATTTACCCAGAGAGCTTTCAGGTTGTGCATTAATAATGATTCTACAGTTAATAATTCTATTCGGAAGGACATCCCCACTAAAACAAGAACCACAAGAAGGGATAGGCTGGTACTGGCAACCGAATGGTGCCAATACCCCAGCTTTTCTTACATTCACTGTTAATAAAACTAAAAATGACTGGGGGAGTCACATCAAATGTTGGAAATCTAAAATAAAATCAGAAACTGCTAGAAACACAGCTCCGTCAGTATGCACAGAGAGAACAGACAAATTGACTTGTGGGCTAAACCCTGCTTCAGAACCAGAAAATGAAAAATGTACAGGCACTTTACTTGAATCAGAAAGAAAAGGAAAGGGGGAAATTACAGAATTAACATTGGTGGAATGGTCTTTTGAATTGTTCAAATAAGGAGATTATTAGGCGACTGAGATGATCGTTGCATCAGGCAATGGAAAGGACTAAAGAAATTAAAGACATTGGCGAAACAATGGGGGCGGAATTGCCCCTTTTTATAGCCCTGCCAGCGCCTCCAGGGGGCAGTTTTCATTTTGAGGCGGGGGGCACTACGGCTTCCCGGAAAATTGCCCCAGATGTTTAGGAGGCGTTGCATCGGCAGTACTGCACCATGCGGTTAGCGCCCCAGGCCACCGCGCAACCGACGATGACCTCTCACTGCCCCGTACTGACCCTTTAACGCCCCATAGGGGAAATTGCCTCGTAGGCCACCAGGCTGGCACGGACAGATGTCAACACCAGCTTTGCGGCTTGCGAAGCTGGTGGACATCCGCTCTCGGGGCACTGTTTAAAGGGGAAGCTTGCAGCATCCCCAGGCTGCCATCTTTTTTTGTCGGCTGACTCATGGGTCGGCTCGACCATGGCGGCACTAGCGTGGTCCGGGCTGCCATCGTGCAGCCCAGCACTCCAACCTGGGTGCCGGGCTGCTGGGCCAGTCTCACGCTGCCCTGGTGATCCAGTGGCGGCCACCAAAGGGCCATGCAGAGTGCACAGCGGCCCTCCCCTTTAATCCAAGGGTAGAGGCGCTGTAGCGCATCAGCTCTACATGGAGCATTCACATTTCGCAGGACTCCGAGCCGCACTACCGCCCCGGCACCACCCCCAAAGAAAGTGGAGAGCCAGAGACAGCGCTCCGCTTCCTTTGACGGGCGGTCGGGCCAATTCCGTGTCGGGGCGGGACTTCTGGTCCGAGCAAGAAGAGTCCCGGCCTGGAAGGTTACCGCCCTCAAACGGGGCGCGGGGCAATTTCATCTCCAATGATCGTGTAAAAGCACCGATTTAGTGCTTTATGCATTCTTTGTTTCTCTCATGCATTTAATTAATAAAATATACCAACTCTCAGGTACAGTGCACCACTGACTGTAATTATGGTCATTTGAGCAACGACCAAACAACTGTTTGGCATATCTAACCAAGAGAATGGTGCACAAACCTCACAAACAGTAATGCACAATTCACAATTCCAAAGAAGTCCGCATGATGTTTTTGCTCTGAGGTAATCATCCATAATACATTTCTTTACCGGAGAAGGAAGGCAGGAATGGGTGACATGATGCAACCATGGCTACTTACATCTTTTTACAACTCCTGTACCCCAACAGGAAACTGCTGCAGCTGGGCACATGTTTGAACCAGGATCCCAAATAACCAGCTGCTTTTTTTTCAGACCCTCGAGAAGATTTTGTCAAAGACGAACAAAAACAATACAAAAGATACTTTGGAGTGTAATTGCTACAATATGCTTACTCACATCAAGGCGCTATCTGGCGTTTAGTTAACAACATGCAAGTACTATACCGATCAGTTTTCACCCATGATCTTCGAATTACATAGTTATATAGAATGTACAGCACAGAAACAGACCATTCGGCCCGACTGTTCCATGGTCCTATTTTCCAAGGAGTATGTGGCCTCCTTATTTTTTGTACCAAAATGCACCACCTCACATTTATCTATATTGAAATTAATTGGCCAAATACATGCGCATTCTGCAAGTTTATTTATGCCATCCTGTATATTTCCTCAATATTAACTTGCCCCTAATTTGGTCTCATCCAATTTTGAAATTGTACTTCTGATTCCCAAGTCCAAATCGTTTGTGTAAATGGTGAACAACAGTGGTCCCAGCACCGATCCTTGTGGAACACCACTTCCACCTTTTGTAAGTAACTACCCTTAAGCCCTACTCTTTGCTTTATAGTCAGCTTGCTATCCATTCTGCTAGTTGTCTCCTGATTCAACATGCACTGACCTGAGTCATGAGTCTACTATGTGGTATCTTATCAAAATTAAGAGGGGAGCATGCTACCACTGAACCAAATTAATAAGTTATACAATTTAAGAAAGGCACACAGCCTGGTGAACCTCTACCCTCTATTAGCTGGCCCCTCATTAACCACCACCATCAGTCCTACGCCTTTATCACTAGCATCTGTTGCCACATCCTGTGCTTCCTCCTTAGAGAGTTTGGCATTCGTGTCAGTAGCAGACAGAATATTAATGCAGAGCACACAAACCACAGAACATTCTGGATTTAAACACTAAGGGACAGTGCTGATATTTATTACTTATTGACTTGCTTAGATTTTTACTGCTTTACATTACTTTCACCTTTAGATATCTCCAAGTCATACAGCAATCACTGATCCTGAATCCAGGCTGGTAACATGACCCGAAAACTCTATCCATTCTGCAAATGAGTGGCTTTTTGAAGATGCACTGGAATAAGAGGAGTTCAATTGGAGGATGCCTCACTTCTCTTTAGTGCCTCTTGCTGAAGGAACAGTGGAAATTATGATCTTATTGGATGGAGAACCATCCATGCCGCAACACTTGCATATAGGGCTGTACTCCCACTCCCTGGACAGCTTTATTTAAACATTAATGAACTGATGCCACAGATTCAAGCTTGTGTACTGCTCTCCTGTACATTTTGTGTTTGAACTAAAGGCACCTTCCAATAAATGTTTTGGAGATAAAAACTGAAATAAAGTCATCCAGAAGGGCACACCAGAACACAGTGTATTACTCAGCCAATCAGACCACTTCCACAATGCTATGGAACTGGTGGTAGCACTAGGAAGAAGCATTGGCCATATGTGGGAGAAATACCTTTATCTCAGGTATTGAGTGAACTCCATTAGCTGGAGTTAAAATATATTTACTCTTTAGTTTCAGGGTAAAAGCAGTGCCCTATATCTTGTGCATCACAAAGTAAACAAATACATTTGTGATCTGTTTCAATCCCTATGGCTAAACTTTAATTATTACACATCCGTTCTTAGCAGTGATATGGTGTCACATTATATCAACAAGTCTACCCAGTGAACACCTGAAATATCACTTTAGTAAATCCATTAATTTTTCTATATTCTAACTGAGTTGAACCTCCAAGTCGACTGCAGCAGTTAAAACATCTTTATTCTCAGAGACCCACACACTGCCTTTAAATTACCAAGTGGAACAGTCTAGCCTGCAACCCGTTAAATATGTCTAGCCATTGTAAAGGCTGTTGCCCTGGCAACCATGAAGCACGTTAAAAAGAATTAGTACAAAGCGTGAATTTCCAGAGCAGAAAGAAAACCATCTTGCAATATTTTAAGACCCCTTAATATCAATTTGGATTAAGCTGGAAATCTGCTCATGAAAACCCAACATGATACGTCCATTCACTGCATGTGAAATTTATAAAATACCAAAGAAGACAGTTGTTCATCTTAACCCACGTCAAAAACATAAAAAACAATAGTTTTTATAATCATGCAAAAGTATTAACTCAAATTTTACCAATTCATGTCATTTTCAGTTAATAAGAAGTATTGTTATAATATTTTTTCAACAGTCGATTGCATTTTTCCTTTTGTTAGGAGTCCAGGACAAAGCCTGTTTACTGCCATTGTTGGTACGGTGACACCCAATAAATAATCCAGCTTGTCACATGACATTCAAACATTTCAAAGGTGCCACTCATGATTACTACAGTCCGATCCTAAGATTGGCATTATTAGTCGAACAAAACGTCACACTGCAGCACATACTCAGCACACTGCAGTGATTACAGTTTAAATGTCTGCATAATTACTACTCTCTATTTTTCATGCATCTAATCCGATTCCGGGAAAGCAAAAAAAACACAAGAGATTTATAGGTAACTTAAAGGGCATCACAAAAGCTTCTGGTCATGAAAAGTTATCAGCATTCACTTTTACATTTTTGTTTCACAGGCACAGTCCCGTTGATAAAAAGATACATGCACTACACGCCATTTAACCCTGGTAATTGAATGGTGAGCTCGCATATGTCAAAGACACTTTTGCAGGCAACTCTTCGCAGAGATACAGCCTGCAAGCTGCCACTTTCCTTCAGCCAGAACATTTTTTTCCTGTCAAGCGTTTATGTGCTTTATTGATGGGGGATAAGGAAGCTGCCCCTTGCACAACTAAACACCACGAAATTAAGAGGATTAATAAATTCATAACGGAATAGGTGGGTTAATACAAGCCGCAGGCTTCTCATGCATGTAAACAGCACTTCTTCCGACAATCAAGAAATGACTTTGCCTGATTTTTTGACATTCAGTCCCTTAACCACTCGAGGTATTGGCACCGTATCTGTCATCAGAACATGGTTGCCACTGTCTAAAAGATTAATGTAGGTCAGATTCACTTCCATGCATAACCTTTAGACAAACATGCCATGTTAATCTCTGCAATGCTCAAATGTGCAGCTGAGTAGCGTGCACGGTGCAGTGGCAAGGTTGTGCTCTGCAATGACTGTGATGGAAAGAGCTACCTGAAAGGTTTCACAGTGCCATTTCATTTCCATGCTGCTCTGTCCTGTCTGGCTACCAAGTGACCGCTGCGTGCATAAAGCTTTCTTTAATTCTTAATGGAAATCCTTGAAAATTTAGTCCATCCTCTGAAATCAATACTTCTGACAGGAGAGCTCCCTGACTCAGTGGGAGATCAAAATGATAAATTGCCTCCGCATCAGCCTGGCCTATCAGTGCCCTGCACACAGATGGGCGAGGGAAGACACAAAGCAGCTTCATCAGTCACGTGTCATCCAATGACCAATGTTTCTCACAGGCTGCTGCAGGAAGGATTGCAGCAGTTTGTTCTGCAGATGAGATGTATTATACATCACCGTCAACTGATCCCCTGACAAACCCTTGGCATAAGATTTCGAATTTTGAACTCGAAACTCGGAAGGGAAAAAGCAATATTCAGCAGTTAAAAAAAATGAAAACAAGAAACGCACAATTTGTAATCGCTGCCACAAAAAACCACAACAATTTAAACAAATATAGTCCAGTAAAGCACAAGACTTCCCTATAGCTCCTTTACAATCTAAAATTGTTACAAAGTGAAAACCTCATGCCAAAGCCAGTCAGATAAAACAGAGAACAATAATGAAAGTATTGCCTTCATGGTGTTCTGTGAGACAATGAACATAATTGGACATATACATTATCAAAGAGCAGAAATTACTAATTTGGGAATTGCTGCACTACTCTAGAAACATAACAAAGATAAACAGATAAATGGATCTACGACAAAAGCATACCTTTTAAAATAATGTTATACTGTGTCTTGCTTTCCGATCACATACGACCCAAAACACAGCGTAATACATCTTGGGACAAAACACGACCAGCAATGCAGTCCATTTAGTCAAATAGCACACTTTTTTTTTGACAATTTACGAAAAACTAAACAAAAAGCATGACTTGTATCTGTGGTGCATTGATTCTGAAGGGCTGCAGTTAGTCAGGTTTTGTGTGCTTGCAGAAATGAAGGAGACCTCTAAGATGCAAACCAATTCAGTTGCAAAAATGTTGAATAGCAGTTTAAGGTGACACCACATCTGGAAAACCATCTGGATACCCAGTAATATAGGTGACAGCATTGGTCAGGAGACCCAATTTTCAAAAGGAGAGCTATAAACATGACTGTGCAGTTCTGGAAATGCAATGTTGAACATTTTTTCACTTATCCAGAAGTGACATAAAGCACACACCCCATTAAAACATATATCCCAGCTCAATGACTGCGTCAGATCCATTCTTAACATCGCTCCGTCACAAGCAACAAACAAATAACGCCACTTGTATCTGAAGCAAACATACTGTACCACTAGGGAAAACAAAACAAAAAGGGTACTCCAAGCACAAACTCTGCCATCTTGGCACTGTGCCAGCCAGGGCAGCTGGAGCAGTGTTCCCACATGCTTGTCGACTAAGCCCAGTTTCCACAACAGCCCTTAGTACAGAGACACAAAGAGGGGAGGCTCAGTGCCACAGCTGGTACATAGACCTGAGTGATCACAGAAGCCGACAGCAAATGTTGAAACATCTTCAAAAATGGAAAACCACGGCCAGCAAAAATACCTGACTCATGTTAGAATTTTTAAAAGTTAATGTTCTCATACCTGAAGATCATTAACACACTTGTTAGTTGTGTATAATAGTGCATTTGTGTGCTACTTGCATTATTTTATCAGAACTGTCAACATTGGGCAAATGTAAGATTTTCTGTTACAAGCCACATTCTTGCTTACACCAAAAACATAAACATAGTTAAAAGCAGTCAAGTGTGTCTACTACATGATTACTGGGAACAACAAAATGACATTAATGCACTGCTTTTCTTACTCTCAGCGCATTACCTTGTCTTTCAGCTTTTTTCTCCCTTTCTCCACATTTTTCCCCATAGTTTGCCTTGCTGTGGGCCTTTCGTGCCTTCTCTTTCCCGGATGCTGCTATAAATTCACTTTCACAAGGATTTTTTGCTTTTCTGAGGCTAGGGTTAGTGCACACCATTGAGCTTCACACGGTTTGGCTCGGGATAGAATTAGGTGATGTGATACTGGATGCTCGAAATGGAAACGGGGTTTGATTCCCTGCACTGAATTCATTGACCTTGCTGCATACATAACCATGCCGATTAAGCTCCCTATTTTATTACACTGCTAACACAGCACAATCATTACTTTTCATCTCTGGAACACCCAACAACGCAACACAAATCAATTGGGTTCAAGGTCTGAGATATGCATCTTAGCACCATCACACAATATTGCATAAATACAGAAGAATTATTCTTTTATTTGATTAGATGAGATAATTCCATTGACAGCGCTTATCCTACATTAGTTTGACACCTCCTCCCCAGTGTTTGACTTAGGCTAAATAAACAGCATTGTGAAGTAACTTCTGATCACATAACTAATCCTTTGAAAGCTGAATTGAATTTGTACCTTAGTGCACCGAAAAATGGTTTCACGATCTAAAACTCCACAAATTACTGTACAATTTGTGACGATTAGAATAAACAACAGCAAGGCTGGGACTGAATTTTATTACTGCATGGTGGATCAGCTTTGTAAATGTGCCATTTTGTGCCACTCACTATTTACCAGTCAGTTTGTGGGTTTAACACTAGCACTAGAATTTCAAATATTCATTTATAGTTGAGTAGATTTGCATAACAATGCAAATTCAACCATTTTCTCATGTGGCACTCTCTGTCTTAATACAAAGCACGAAGAAAGGCCCTTATATTTTATTGATGCATTGGAGTATGGTACAAATTAGTTTAAGTACAGGGGTAAACATTTATTTGAATATAAAAAATACATACCCTCAATAGTTCATGGTTACTGATTACACAAATTACAGTGCACAACATGCAGCTCGACATTGTGTATCAGCTCCTGATGCTCAGAAACCTTCGTATTACAGAATAGATTTCAAACCACGAGCATCAACACCAAAATAACTGCACAAAGAAATTTGTACTTGCAGATTTCTTGAAAAGATCAGATTGCAACTTAAATTTTCTGACAGAAGAAATAGGAGCAGCAGTCGGTATTTCAGCCCTTCAAGCCTGCTCCGCCATTCAATAAAATCATGGTTTATCTTCGACCTCAACTCCACCATCGAGGAGAAGCGGAAATGTGCCCTGGATGATATCCCTTGATTCCCTTAGTATCCAAAAATCTATCAATCTCTTGAATATACCCAAAGACCGCAGAAAGCCGTGGATGCTCAAAGATTCACAATCCTTTGAGTGAAAAAATTCTCCTCGACTCAGTCCTAAATGGCCGATCCCTTATTCTGAGACTATGACCCCTAGTTTCCTCAGCCAGAGGAAACATCTTCCTAGCATCTACCCTGTCAAACCTCTTAAGAATTTTATATGTTTCAATGAAATTACCTCTCATTCTTCTAAACTCTAGGGAATGCCGACCTAGTCTACTCTGACCACACTATTTAAGAAAGGAGGGAGAAAGAAAACTATAGACCAGTTATCCTGACATCAGTGGTCGGAAAAATGCTAGAATCTATTATTAAGGATTTGGTAACAGGGCAATTAGAAAGTAATAATAGGATTGGGCAGAGACAACGCAATTTATAAAAGAGAAATCATGTTTAACAAATCTGTTAGAGCTTTTTGAGGTTGTAACTAGCAGGATAGATCAGCATCATAGGCAGTCCCTCGAAATCGAGGAAGACTTGCTTCCACTCTAAAAGTGAGTTCTCAGGTGACGGAACAGTCCAATACCAGAATTACAGTCTCTGTCACAGGTGGGACAGACAGTCGTTGAAGGAAAGGGTGGGTGGGGAATCTGGTTTGCCGCACGCTCTTTCCGCTGTCTGCGCTTGTTTTCGGCATGCTCTTGGCGACAAGAGTCGAGGTGCTCAGCGCTCTCCCGAATGCTCTTCCTCCACGTAGGGCAGTCTTTGGCCAGGGATTCCCAGGTGTTAGTGGGGATGTTGCACTTTATCAAGGAGGCTTTGAGGGTGTCCTTGAAACGTTTCCTCTGCTCACCTGGGGATCGCTTGCCGTGTAGGAGTTCCGAGTAGAGCGCTTGCTTTGGGAATCTTGTGTTGGGCATGCAGAAAATTTGGCTCGCCCAACGGAGCTGGTCGAGTGTGGTCAGTGCTTCGATTCTGGGAATGTTGGCCTGATTGAGAACACTGATGTTGGTACGTCTATCCTCCCAGGAGATTGGCAGGATCCTGCAGAGACATCATTGGTGGTATTTCTCCAGCGAGTTGAGGTGCCTACTGTATATGGTCCACGTCTTTGAGCCATATAGGAGTGCAGGTATCATTACATAGAAACATAGAAACATAGAAAATAGGTGCAGGAGCAGGCCATTCAGCCCTTCTAGCCTGCACCACCATTCAACGAGTTCATGGCTGAACATGAAACTTCAGTACCCCCCTCCTGCTTTCTCGCCATACCCCTTGATCCCCCGAGTAGTAAGGACTTCATCTAACTCCCTTTTGAATATATTTAGTGAATTGGCCTCAACTACTTTCTGTGGTAGAGAATTCCACAGGTTCACCACTCTCTGGGTGAAGAAGTTTCTCCTCATCTCGGTCCTAAATGGCTTACCCCTTATCCTTAGACTGTGACCCCTGGTTCTGGACTTCCCCAACATTGGGAACATTCTTCCTGCATCCAACCTGTCCAAACCCGTCAGAATTTTAAACATTTCTATGAGGTCCCCTCTCACTCTTCTGAACTCCAGTGAATACAAGCCCAGTTGATCCAGTCTTTCTTGATAGGTCAGTCCCACCATCCCGGGAATCAGTCTGGTGAATCTTCGCTGCACTCCCTCAATAGCAAGAACATCCTTCCTCAAGTTAGGAGACCAAAACTGTACACAATACTCCAGGTGTGGCCTCACCAAGGCCCTATACAACTGTAGCAACACCTCCCTGCCCCTGTACTCAAATCCCCTCGCTATGAAGGCCAACATGCCATTTGCTTTCTTAACCACCTGCTGTACCTGCATGCCAACCTTCAATGACTGATGTACCATGACACCCAGGTCTCGCTGCACCTTCTCCCTTCCTAATCTGTCACCATTCAGATAATAGTCTGTCTCTCTGTTTTTACCACCAAAGTGGATAACCTCACATTTATCCACATTATACTTCATCTGCCACGCATTTGCCCACTCACCTAACCTATCCAAGTCACTCTGCAGCCTCATAGCATCCTCCTCGCAGCTCACACTGCCACCCAACTTAGTGTCATCCGCAAATTTGGAGATAATACATTTAATCCCCTCGTCTAAATCATTAATGTACAATGTAAACAGCTGGGGCCCCAGCACAGAACCTTGCGGTACCCCACTAGTTACTGCCTGCCATTCTGAAAAGTACCCATTTACTCCTACTCTTTGCTTCCTGTCTGACAACCAGTTCTCAATCCACATCAGCACACTACCCCCAATCCCATGTGCTTTAACTTTGCACATTAATCTCCTGTGTGGGACCTTGTCGAAAGCCTTCTGAAAGTCCAAATATACCACATCAACGGGTTCTCCTTTGTCCACTTTACTGGAAACATCCTCAAAAAATTCCAGAATATTTGTCAAGCATGATCTCCCTTTCACAAATCCATGCTGACTTGGACCTATCATGTCACCATTTTCCAAATGCGCTGCTATGACATCCTTAATAATTGATTCCATCATTTTACCCACTACTGAGGTCAGGCTGACCGGTCTATAATTCCCTGTTTTCTCTCTCCCTCCTTTTTTAAAAAGTGGGGTTACATTGGCTACCCTCCACTCGATAGGAACTGATCCAGAGTCAATGGAATGTTGGAAAATGACTGTCAATGCATCCGCTATTTCCAAGGCCACCTCCTTAAGTACTCTGGGATGCAGTCCATCAGGCCCTGGGGATTTATCGGCCTTCAATCCCATCAATTTCCCCAACACAATTTCCCGACTAATAAAGATTTCCCTCAGTTCCTCCTCCTTACTAGACCCTCTGACCCCTTTTATATCCGGAAGGTTGTTTGTGTCCTCCTTAGTGAATACCGAACCAAAGTACTTGTTCAATTGGTCTGCCATTTCTTTGTTCCCCGTTATGACTTCCCCTGATTCTGACTGCAGGGGACCTACGTTTGTCTTTACTAACCTTTTTCTCTTTACATACCTATAGAAACTTTTGCAATCCGCCTTAATGTTCCCTGCAAGCTTCTTCTCGTACTCCATTTTCCCTGCCCTAATCAAACCCTTTGTCCTCCTCTGCTGAGTTCTAAATTTCTCCCAGTCCCCAGGTTCGCTGCTATTTCTGGCCAATTTGTATGCCACTTCCTTGGCTTTAATACTATCCCTGATTTCCCTTGATAGCCACGTTGAGCCACCTTCCCTTTTTTATTTTTACGCCAGACAGGAATGTACAATTGTTGTAATTCATCCATGCGGTCTCTAAATGTCTGCCATTGCCCATCCACAGTCAACCCCTTAAGTATCATTCGCCAATCTATCTTAGCCAATTCACGCCTCATACCTTCAAAGTTACCCTTCTTTAAGTTCTGGACCATGGTCTCTGAATTAACTGTTTCATTTTCCATCCTAATGCAGAATTCCACCATATTATGGTCACTCTTCCCCAAGGGGCCTCGCACAATGAGATTGTTAATTAATCCTCTCTCATTACACAACACCCAGTCTAAGATGGCCTCCCCCCTAGTTGGTTCCTCGACATATTGGTCTAGAAAACCATCCCTTATGCACTCCAGGAAATCCTCCTCCACCGTATTGCTTCCAGTTTGGCTAGCCCAATCTATGTGCATATTAAAGTCACCCATTATAACTGCTGCACCTTTATTGCATGCACTCCTAATTTCCTGTTTGATGCCCTCCCCAACATCCCTATTACTGTTTGGAGGTCTGTACACAACTCCCACTAATGTTTTTTGCCCTTTAGTGTTCTGCAGCTCTACCCATATAGATTCCACATCATCCAAGCTAATGTCTTTCCTAACTATTGCATTAATCTCCGCTTTAACCAGCAATGCTACCCCACCTCCTTTTCCTTTTTTTCTATCCTTCCTGAATGTTGAATACCCCTGGATGTTGAGTTCCCAGCCCTGATCATCCTGGAGCCACGTCTCCGTAATCCCAATCACATCATATTTGTTAACATCTATTTGCACACTTAATTCATCCACCTTATTGCGGACACTCCTTGCATTAAGACACAAAGCCTTCAGGCTTGCTTTTTTAACACCCTTTGTCCTTTTAGAATTTTGCTGTACAGTGGCCCTTTTTGTTCTTTGCCTTGGGTTTCTCTGCCCTCCACTTTTCCTCATCTCCTTTCTGTCTTTTGCTTTTGCCTCATTTTTGTCTCCCTCTGTCTCCCTGCATAGGTTCCCATCCCCCTGCAATATTAGTTTAACTCCTCCCCAACAGCACTAGCAAATACTCCCCCTAGGACATTGGTTACGGTCCTGGCCAGGTGCAGACCTGTAGACCATAAACTTGGTGCCAGATTTGAGGGCCTGGTCTTCGAACACTCTCTTCTGTAAGTGGTTTCCCTTAAGTGTTTTCGACGCACCCCCATATTACAATAGTTCTAAAAGTGTGAGTGATTACTGTATTGAACAGATGAATGAGTCACGGACAAATACCTCGGTCTCAAACGTCAATGCTTTATTAAAGCTACCGCAACACAGCAAAACTACAAGTAAACACAGTGATGATGTAGTACAATACAATACCCTGGCATGTCTAAACCACTTCTATCGCAAAGTATCCAACGTCTAAACTCTCTGCTCGGATCCACAGTGTACCCCCGAATCTGTACCAACTGGCTAGGTGTACCCCTATGGTCCTTGCAGCAAAACCTCCCCATTAAAACCCTTACAAGACTTGGTTGGGAGAACACACACCTCCTCACACAGTGGCTGTGATCTTAAAGATGTGATCTTAAAGATCAGTGAGCATCTTCCTGGCTTACTCATTGGCTTACTCGCTGCTACTCCTGGTGAAAACGTGTCTCTTCTGGTTTCTTCTCTCCGTCCCAGACAGAGTGCTCGGTTCTTGTAGAGGTGAAGCAAGCGAGAGTGATATGGCCGCACTGTCCCCTTTTATATTCCAACACCGTTTGCCTTTTCTGGCCAATAAAGTTTGTCCTTGTTTCGAGGCTTCCTGTTTGTGTGGCTTCTGTGTATTCCATTGATGGCTGGTTGATGGGGTTTGGCTTCCAACCGGTCTGGGGCTTAGTGGCTTTCAATTGTTCTGGTTTCCCGCCTCTCGGGGTTATCTCATTCAGGTAATGGCTTGATCACTGACCAGCTTACATTGCTGATCTATCTCTGACGAGGTCGGGGCGAAGGAGCGGCGAGAGATTGTAGAGGGACATGATCGGGACCCAGGAGAGGCGCGAGTTCGGGGCCCAGAAGGAGAGAGGGCTCAGGGGCAGCACGGGCCAGCCCACACGGTGATATGTGTGCACACTAGGTCCATGCAGCAGAGCTGGTCTCCAGTCGTCTTGGGTAATCCTTGCTACTGGACCAAGACCAAGCTCTGTCAAGCCCGTGTGGTAGTTGGTGTGCAACGGTCACCACACGTTAAAAAAAAATCCACGCACAGGCATCTTCCACCCTTCAAGATTTAGTTTGGACCTGGATTTTTAGGTCCTTCATTGCAACACCTGTGAACTTTTTGACGTGGAAGCAAGTCATCCTCGATTCGAGGAACTGCCTATGATGATGATCTCTGACGAGTTCACTGTACTTAACAATGGACCCTCCATGCCCATTACCTGTGATGAGTTGCCTTATCCTGGCCATTGTAACTTCCCAGACCACCCCCGCCCATCAGACAGGGATTTCGAGTACAACATGGAAAAGTACCTAGGCCTCTCCCACAACAGGCTTCCAGCTTTTTCTGAGGAGATAATGTCCAACAATCCTTGGGGAGCCGATGCCTACATTCCTCCGGCGACCGAAGGCTGTGCTAGCGCACTGGAGGCGGTGTTGGTCCTCGTAGTCAATGTCTGCCCTTGCTGATAGTAAGCTCCCGAGGTATGGAAAGTCGTCCACGTGATCCAAGGCCCCCGTTATGGATTTTGATGACTGTGGGGGGCAGTGCTGTGTGGCGGGGTCAGGTGGAGGACCTTTGTCTTACCGATGTTTCGTGTAAAGTCCATGCTTTCGTATGCCTTGCTGAAGATGGTTTGGAGTTCAGCCTCTGCATGTATGCAGATGCAAGCATCATCTGCGTATTGTAGTTCGATGACAGAGGATGGGACGGTCTTGGACCTGGAGGCGACGAAGGTTGAAGGGGGAACCAATGGATGTACGCTCTGGCGAAGGTTCTGACGAAGGGTCATCAACCTGAAATGTTAACTCTGTTTCCCTCTCTCTCCACAGAGGCTTCCTGACCTGCTGAGTATTTCCACCATCTTTTGTTTTTATTTCAGATTTCCAGTATTCGCAGTATTTTGCTTTTGTAATATATCCAAGTTTGCTGATGATACAAAGCTAGGTGGGAATGTAATTTGTGAGGAGAACACAAAGAGGTTGCAAAGGGATATGGACGGCGAAGTGAGTAGGCAAGAACATGGCAAATGGAATATAATGTGGAAAAACGTGAAGTTATTCACTTTGGTAGGAAAAATAGAAAAGCAGAGTATTTTTTAAAATGGTGAGAGATTGGGAAATGTTGGTGATGTTGGTGACCTGGGTGTCCTTGTATACAAATCACTGAAAGTTAATATGCAGGTACAGTAAGCAATTAGGAAAGCAAATAGTATGTTGGCCTTTAATACAAAAGGATTTGAGTATCAGAGTAAAGAAACCTTACTGCAATTATATAGGGCCTTGGTGAGACCACACAGAGGCCATCAAATTGCGTAGCAGCCCATGTGAGGCTGGTTACACCCGCAAGGCGGGAGTTCCTGCACCAGGCGCGGAAGTCCCGCCAAACTTGCGAAGTTGGGGTTACCACCCACAAGAGGAAGTGGAACACGTGCTCCACTTCCTCTCTGGGGCGCTAACGGGGTGGACCGGTCGGGAGCGGAGTACAGCATTATGTACTGGGCCACTTAGCGCTGCCGCGTAGGAGGGGCTCTCCCCTTGGTTAAAGGGAACGGTCAAGCTGCAGACTCTGCGGGGCCCTACCTGGACCATCGGCGAGCCGGGTGCCGGGCTGCCAAATTTTGGCCTGGACCCCGCATTCAAGGAGGCAACGGGCCGTGACAGATAAGTCAGCTGATTCTTTTTTACATGCATGCCACCTCCCATTTAACTAGTGGCCTGCTGCCATGTACGCTCCCCCTGAAGCGATCCCTGGCATCGCCTGGTGCAGCTTCAGGGAGCAATACCGAATTTTTACTCTCAGGTGAAAACAGGTCACTGCGCACGGTGATAATATCATTATTGCCAGCGCAGCAGAGCGGGGCGCTGCCAGTTATCGCCGCCGCTGAACTCCCGCGGAATTTATTGGGTGTTATTTGTGCCCCCTAGCAACCCCTGGGGGCACTAGCAGGAGGCACAAATGACCCCAATTTCTCCCCCCTAGAGTATTGTGTACAGTTTCGGTCACTTTACCTAAGGAAGGATATACTTGCCAAAGAGGGAATGCAATGAAGGTTCACCAGACTGGTTCCTGGGATGGGGGATTGTCCTATGAGGAAAGATTGAGTAGAGTAGACCTATATTCTCCAGAGTTTAGTAGAATTAGAGGTGATCTCATTGAAATATACAACATTCTTACTTCTTACAGGACTTGACAGGGTAGATGCAGGGAGGATGTTTCCCCTGGCTGAAGAGTCTAGAACCTGGGGTCACAGGCTCAGAATAAGGGGTTGGCCATTTAGGACTGAGATGAGAAATTTCCACTCAGAGGGTAGTGAATGTTTGGATTTCTCTACCCCAGAAGCTGTGGATGCTCAGTCATTGAATATATTCAAGGCAGAGATCGATAGATTTTTGGATATTAAGGGAATCAAGGGATATGGGGATAGTGCAAGCAAGTGTTGAGGTAGAAGATCAGCCATGATCTTATTTGTTATGTATGGAGAAAGAATCAGACTGAACACTGTGAGCTCAAAGTATAGTGTGACCTTAGTCTTTTATTGCAGGTCTCCAGAGTGCCTCTCCAACCTGTGAGGCCTGCTTCAATATCTGTGCTCCCAAGGGATTATGAGACCCCTTGGGATTCCAGGGGACAAGCCCTCTGGTAAATACAAGTTTACATATATAACAACACTCCCCCCAAAGTCAATAGTGTAATTATTTACAATGTGCGTCGATCTGGAGCCCTTCTTGCCCTGGTTGATCGTCTCGGTGTGAAAGTTGGTGTTGTTGAATCATTTATTGGGCCCTCACTGGGCTACTGTGCAGCTGGCCTTGCTGGGCTGCCTGGTGTTTTGGGTCCTGCTGGGCTGCTGTGGATGATGGGTTCTGCTTCGTGGTCAACCGTGGTGCCGGTTGCCACTGGTGTGTATGTTGGGGGATCAAAAAAGGTAGGGTCCAAGGTGGGTTATTCAGGATAGTCCGTGAATCTGAGTTTGATTTGGTCCAAGTGCTTCCGGTGAATGAGTCCATTTGAAAGTTTGACCCGAAACACCCTGCTCCCTCTTTGGCCATGACAGTGCCGGGAAGCCACTTGGGACCTTGTCCATAATTCAATACAAATACAGGATCAATGATTTCAATCTTGCGTGACACATTTGTGCTATCATGGTATGTACTTTGTTGAAGCCGCCTGCTCTCTACCTGTTCATATAGATCAGGGTGACCTAACCAAGAGCCTTGTCTTAAGTGATCTTTTCATGAGCAGTTCAGCAGGTGGGATCCCAGTGAGTGAGTGGGGTCTCGTGCGGTAGCTAAGCAGGACTCGGGATAGGCAAATTTGCAGTGAACTTTCAGTTACCCTCTTCAAGCCTTGCTTGATGGTTTGCACTGCTCTCTCTGCCTGACCGTTGGATGCTGGTTTAAACAGGGCAGATGTGACATGTTTGATCCAATTACGGGTCATGAATTCTTTGAACTCAGCACTGGTAAAACCTGGCCCGTTGTCGCTCACCAGGACATCGGGTTGGCCATGTGTGGCAAACATGGCCCGCAGGCTTTCAGTAGTGGCAACGGACGTGCTCGCCGACATTATCTCACATTCAATCCACTTGGAGTACACATCTACAACCACAAGGAACATTTTACCCAAGAACAGGCCTGCATAGTCAACATGTACCCTAGACCACGGTTTGGAGGGCCAAGACCATAAACTTAGCTGCGCTTCCCTGTGTACATTGATCAGCTGCGAGCACGTATTACATCTGTGAACGCAGGACTCTAAGTCCACATCGAGCATACAACACAAGCAATTTGTTTGAGCATAACAATTTTCTCGCTTTTACAAAGGCATTTTCTTGGCTTTTGCCCCAAACCCATTCATCCCCTTTTCGTAGTAAGACATGCAGTGGTTCTAACAGTGTGCTGAGACCCGGTAAGAAGTTACCAAAGTAGTTCAGGAGTCCCAGAAACGATCGCAGCTCCGCCACGTTCTGTGGCCTCGGTGCGTTCTCGATTGCCTCCGTCTTCACGTTGGTGGGCCTGATGCTGTCCGCCGCAAACCTCCTTCTCAGGAACTCCACTTCAGGCACCAAGAAAATGCACTTCGAGCGTTTTAACCTGAGCCCCACATGGTTGAGTCGATTAAGAACCTCCTCCAGGTTCTGCAGATGCTCAGCTGTGTTCTAACCTGTGACCAAGATGTGGTCCTGGAAGACCACGGTGTGTAGGACCGACTTCAGTAAGCTTTCCATGTTTCTCTGGAATATCGCCGCCGCTGATCGAATTCCAAACGGGCATCTGTTATAAATAAAAAGACCTCTGTGTGTGTTGATGCAGGTGAGGTCCTTCGATGATTCCTCCAGATCGTGCGTCATGTAGGCTGAAGTCACATCCAGCTTTGTGGACGTCTTTCCTCCCGCCAGCGTTACAAAGAGGTCATCGGCCTTTGGTAGTGGGTATTGGTCCTGTAGGGAGAAATGATTAATAGTTACTTTGCAATCACCACAGATTCTGACGGTGCCGTCTCCCTTGAGGACTGGGACAATAGGGCTGGTCCACTCATTGAACTCGATCAGTGAAATGATGCCCTTTCGTTGCAGCCTGCCGAGCTCAATCTCTACCCTTTCTCTCATCCTGTACAGTACTGTTCTCGCCTTGTGATGGATGGGTCGCGCCCCCGGAATTAGGTGGATGTTCACTTTTGCTCCTTGGAATTTCCCAATGCCTGGTTCGAACAGCGAAGGGAACTTGTTTAAGACCTGGGCACATGAAGTGTCGTCAGTGGGCGATAGCACTCGGATGTCGTCCCAGTTCCAGCGTATCTTTCCCAGCCAGCTCCTTCCGAGCAGCGTGGGACCATCGCCCGGTACCACCCAGAATTGTAGCTTGTGCACCGCTCCATCGTAGGAGACCATTACGGTAGCACTGCTGATTACGGAAATCAGTTCTTTCATGGAAGTTCTTAGTTTTGTATGAATAGGAGTTAAGACTGGCCTTGAGGCCTTGTTGCACCACAATCTTTCGAAAGTTTATTTGCCCATGGTGGACTGGCTCGCACCCGTGTTCAGTTCCATTGACACCGGGAGTCCATTTAGTTCAACATTCAGCATTATTGGGGAACATTCGTGGTGAATATGTGCACCCCATGTACCTCTGCCTCCTCGGTCTGAGGCTCTGGTTCATTTTGGTCCTCCGTGGATCTGTCCTCCTCTGCAACATGGTGGTTTGCAGGTGATTTGCCTGCACATACATTGGAGGTGTCCCATTGTTCCACAGCCCTTGCAAACATACCCTTTGAATTGGCATGAATGGAAATGATGATCACCCCCGCAACACCAACAAGGTGTTAATGGCCTTGCATTCACCACCCTTGATGGTGGACTCAGACATCTGTGGACGTGCAGCTGCAGGTATGTGTGACCTGCCCTGTACATTGCGATTCGAAAACAACATCACTTTGTTCAGAGTACTTGTAGCAGCACTTGTGTACTGAGAGATTTGCTTAGTATTGTCACTGGTGGCAATGAACGCCTGGGCTATCACTATGGCCTCAGGTAAGGTTAGGGTCTCTATCGTCAAAAGTTTGCAAAGTATGGTTTCGTGGCAAAAAGTCTCTGAGCATGTGCTCCAAATGTCCTTCAAATTCGCAATGCGTCTTAGCTCGGCGACATAGGTCGCCACTTCCTGGCCCTCAGACCTTTTGTAGGAGTAGAACTGGTACCTTGTCATCATAACGCTATCCTTCAGGTTCAAATGCTCTCGGACGAGTGTGCACAATTCTCCGTGGGTTTCGCTGGAGTGAGCAGATTCTTCATGAAGCCATACGTTGGTGCCCCACAGACGGTGAGGATGATGATCATCAAGAAATTCATCATCACAAAAGTGGAGACAGAATAACACCACAAATTTGGGCTCTATGAAATATAATCTTACCATGACACCAAGTGAGGAAAATCCATTGTTAGCAGTGCTATTCACTTAAATATTAAGCACTGGAACATTTACTGGGCTGTGATATAAAAGGTTGCCATGGCTACTAAAGTTCAAACATTGAGTGCCAACATCAGAATAAAAATTCTATAAAGTGTTGTCTATAAAATTAACTTTTTGTTTTATTTAGTTGACAGTTCTTTTTAGTCTAAGCATCCAGCATAGATGATAGCATCAGGGGAACTGGTTGACAGCAGTGACTGAGTTTGATGACGCTATGGAAGGTCAACTTACTTCTCCTTCCTCAACCATGCTCCCTTTTATCTGTTTCTGTCAAATTGTACAAAAATGTGTTCCCAGTTCTGGGAAACAGAAAGCATGGCAATGATGAGGGCAATAAGTGAATTAAGGGTTACGGGGAGCGGGCGGGTAAGTGGAGCTGAGTCCACGGCCAGATCAGCCATGATCTTGTTGAATGGCGGAGCAGGCTCGAGGGGCTAGATGCCCTACTCCTGTTCCTAATTCTTATCTTCTTATGTTCAAAGGAAATGTTCTTTTTTTCCTACCCTGTTTAATCTTTTCTTTCTTGGACTATTTTTTCCACCTGAGGTAACTGGATTCAGATCTTCAGCTGGACAATTGAGTGCATGCACGACAGTGGGAAGATGAGTTTAACTTTTTGTTGATATTTTCTCTCAAATCTTCCTTTTTATACTGAAGAATTTAAATGCAAAAATAATGGTCTTATGCAGCTGGCCCTCAGCTTGAACAAATGGTAATTACAAAGGCAGAAATTTATGTTTGCTTTCAGCTGTGCAGGAAAATGCAACGTTCTAAAGTGATATGAGGTAGCTGGACGGGTGCTGGTAACTGTTTTGTGCCAGCACCTAGTAAATATCGGCCACAGACAACAGAAACTTACACCAGCATTCCTAACTCAGAAACAGAGAAACATAGAAACTAGATGCAGGAGTAGGCCATTCAGCCCTTCAAGCCTGCACCACGATTCAATAAAATCATGGCTGATCATTCACCTCAGTACCCCTTTTCTGCTTTCTGTCCATACCCCTTGATCCCTTTAGCCGTAAGGGCCACATCTAACTCCCTCTTGAATATATCCAATGAACTGGCATCAACAACTTTCTGCGGTAGGGAATGCCACAGGTTAACAACTCTCTGAGTGAAGAAGTTTCTCCTCATCTCAGTCCTAAATGGCTTACTTTTTATGCCTAGGCTGTGTCCCCTGGTTCTGGACTTCCCCAACATCGGGAACATTCTTCCTGCATCTAACCTGTCCAGTCCCGTCAGAATTTTATATGTTTCTCTGAGATCCCCTCTCATCCTTCTAAACTCCAGTGAATACAGGCCCAGTCGATCCAGTCTCTCCTCATATGTCAGTCCTGTCATCCCGGGAATCAGTCTGCTGAACCTTCGCTGCACTCCCTCAATAGCAAGAACGTCCTTCCTCAGATTAGGACACCAAAACTGAACACAATATTCCAGGTGAGGCCTCACCAAGGCCCTGTACAACTGCAGTAAGAGCTCCCTGCTCCTATACTCAAATTTCCTAGCTATGAAGGCCAACATACCATTTGCCTTCTTTACTGCCTGCTCTACCTGCATGCCAACTTTCAATGACTGATGTACCATGACACCCAGGTCTCGTTGCACCTCCCTTTTCCTAATCTGCCACCATTCAGATAATATTCTGCCTTCGTGTTTTTGCCATCAAGGATGATTACCTCACATTGATCCAAATTATACTGCATCTGCCATGCATTTTCCCACTCACCGAACCTGTCCAAGTCACCCTGCAGCCTCTTAGCATCCTCCTCACAGTTCACACCGCCACCCAGCTTAGTATCATCTGCAAACTTGGAGATATTACACTCAATTCATTCATCTAAATTGTCATGTATTCAACCAGCATTGTAATCCATGTATAAACTGACCTAAGTTGTACACCGTGAGAACACTGACCACTAGGTGGGAGACACTCCTAACCTGGACCTTCAGGTATAAAAGGGGAAGCTCCACCCACCTTCATCACTTGAGTGCTCAGGAATAAAGGACAGGTCACAGACCAACCTTCTCTCAAGCATGGGCCTCTTGTGCATTTATACTGTGTAGTAAGGACCTATCAATGGCGACAAGAAAGTGGGATTTAAACCATGCGAGCATGGCCACTAGCAGAACAGACGAGAGGTACTGTGTTAAGGAATGGTTGGGACAGAGATTCAACATTGTTAAAGCAGCACACAGTTCTCCAGGCAGACAAGGGCAGTCAGGCATGCCCCAACATGTAGTCGAACCCAGAGGGGGAGTTCGACAGAGACAATGGCAAGCTGAACAGCGATTCACGCCATTGCAAGGGACAATGCGGCCAGTAATGGGGCCATCTATGTTTCTATAGGAATGGGGTACTGAAGTTGAATGTTCAGCCATGAACTCATTGAATGGCGGTGCAGGCTAGAAGGGCCGAATGGCCTACTCCTGCACCTATTTTCTATGTTTCTATGTTTCTATTAACACCTGTTAATGGTGCACTCAAGGACAATAACAGGGGCAGTCAGGGACGATCGACTGGCAAGGGACCTTTTGTTTCAAACAGCAGCTCATGCTGGAGGCGTGGAGGCAGACATTCAGCCGGAGTTTGCAGAGATGAGCAAAATACCTGCAGAAATTGCAGAAATGGACACTTGGGGAAATCGCTGGAAGCTAAAGTTCAGCAAGTTCATGTGGAGCACGTATACAGTTCATACACAATGACGCCACCGATAATGATGAAAGTGCTCCTCAATGGCATCCCAGTATTAATGGAATTACACACGGGTGCCAGCCAGTCCCTGATGGGTATCAAACAGTTCGAAAAGTTGTGGGCATCCAAGGCCAGGAGGCCAAAATTATCGGCGATTGACGCACAGCTACGGACATACACAAAGATCATTCCGGTGCTAGGCAGCGCAACGATAGTCGTGAACCACAAAGATTCGGAGAACAGGTTGCCACTCTGGATTGTCCCAGGGGACGGTCCCGTACTACTGGGGAGGAGTTGGCTTGCTGTCATGAACTGGAAATGGGGCGATGTCAATGCAATTTCCTCTGTGGAGCGATTATCATGCTCACAGGTCCTGGACAACTTTGACTCATTATTTCAACCCGGCATTGGCACTTTCATGGGGGCCAAGGTAGTGATTCACATAAACCCGGACGCCAGACCAGTACACCACAAGGCCAGAGCGGTGCCGTATGTGATGCGGGAAAAAATAGAAGGCGAATTGGACCGCCTGTTGAGGGAAGACATCATCTCGCCAGTCGAATTCAGTGACTGGGCGAGCCCGATTGTGCCGGTACTCAAGGCGGATGGGTCGGTCAGGGTATGTGGCGATTACAAGGCCACCATCAATCGGGTGTCACTCCAAGACCAGTACCCGCTACCGAGAGCGGAGGACCTCTTTGCGACGCTATCCGGTGGCAAACTTTTTTCAAAATTGGACCTGACCTCAGCTTACATGACCCAGGAGCTGGCGAGTGAGTCGAAGAAGCTGACCACCATCACGACACACAAGGGGTTGTTTGAGTACAACAGATGTCCGTTCGGGATTCGCTCGGCCGCCGCGATCTTCCAACGAAATATGGAAAGCCTCCTCAAGTCGATTACAGGGACGGTGGTTTTTCAGGACGACATCCTCATTACGGGTTATGATACTGAAGAACACCTCCACAACCTGGAGGAGGCGCTACGCAGACTGGACTGGGTAGGTCTGCGACTGAAAAAGGCGAAGTGCGTCTTCCTAGCTCCAGAGGTAGAATTCCTGGGAATGAGGGTAGCAGCAGACGGGATCAGCCCTACTGCATCCAAGACGGAAGTGATCCAGAGAGCACCCAGACCCCGTAACATGACGGAGCTGCGTTCGTTCCTGGGGCTCCTGAACTATTTTGGTAACTTCCTTCCCAAATTGAGCACGCTGCTAGAGCCGCTACACGTGCTCCTACGCAAAGGTCGTGAATGGATCTCGGGGGACAGCCAGGAAAGGGCTTTTAATAGAGCACGCAAATTGTTATGTTCCAACAATCTGTTAACGCTATATGACCCATGTAAGAAACTTGTGTTAACGTGCGATGCGTCGTCCTATGGTGTCGGGTGTGTGTTGCAGCATGTCAATGCCAAGGGTCAGTTACAGCCGGTAGCTTATGCCTCCAGGAGTCTGTCCCAGGCAGAAAGGGGCTACGGGATGGTAGAAAAGGAGGCGCTCGCATGTGTATATGTGGTAAAGAAAATGCACCAGTACCTGTTTGGCAGGAAATTTGAGCTTGAGACAGATCACAAACCCCTAACGTCCCTTTTGGCCGACAACAAGGCCATAAATGCAAACGCATCGGCCCGCATACAGAGGTGGGCACTCACGTTAGCTGCCTATGACGACACAATTCGGCACAGACCGGGCACTGAAAACTGCGCCGATGCACTCAGCAGGCTCCCACTAGCCACCACTGAGGGGGCTACCGAGCATGCTGCTGAGATGGTCATGGCTGTTGAAGCTTTCGGAAGCGAAGGCTCACCCGTGACAGCCCGTCAGATTAAAGTCTGGACAAATAGAGACCCGCTATTGTCTCTAGTCAAGAAATGTGTCCTGAATGGGGACTGGGCAGCCACGTACAAGGCATGCCCTGAGAAATTTAAACCATTTCACAGGCGCAAGGATGAACTCTCGATTCAGGCCGATTGCCTACTATGGGGAAACCGCGTAGTCATGCCCCAGATGGGCAGAGAGGTGTTCCTCAGAGAACTCCACAATGGGCACCCGGGCATTGTCACGATGAAGGCAATTGCCAGGTCACATGTTTGGTGGCCAGGGATAGACGCAGATCTGGAACTTTGTGTTCGCAGGTGCAACACGTGTGCCCAGCTGGGCCATGCGCCCAGGGAAGCCCCCCTTAGCCCCTGGCCATGGCCCGCCAAGCCTTGGTCACGTATCCATGTGGACTACGCAGGTCCTTTCATGGGGAAAATGTTTTTGGTTGTAGTAGACGCCGACTCCAAATGGATCGAGTGTGACATTTTAAATTCAAGCACATCCTCTGCCACGGTAGAAAGTCTACGGGCAATGTTCGCCGCCCACGGTCTACCGGACATCTTGGTCAGCGACAATGGCCCGTTCTTCACAAGCACTGAATTCCAGGACTTCATGGCAGGCAATGGAATTAACCATGTTAGAACGGCACCGTTCAAGCCGGCCTCAAACAGCCAGGCAGAACGAGCAGTGCAGATAATCAAACAGGGGATGCTCAGATTCCAAGGGGGTTCCCTCCAAACCCACTTATCACGCCTCCTGTTGGCCTATAGATCCCGACCACACTCGCTCACAGGGGTTCCACCTGCAGAGCTACTAATTAAAAGGACGCTCAAAACCCGATTATCCCTTATACACCCCACCATGAAAGAAATTGTCGAGAGCAGGCGCCAGTCACAATATCACTACCATGACAGGAATGCGAGGGCACGATGTATTGATGTAAATTATCCTGTTTTTGTCCTCAACTACGCTGCAGGGCCCAAATGGCTCGCAGGCACTGTGGTTGCCAAAGAGGGAAATAGGATTCTGGTAGTTAAACTTACCAATGGACAAATCTGCCGCAAACATGTGGATCAAACAAAAAGGAGGTTCAGCAACCCCATAGAAGAAGCAGAGGAAGAACACGATATAGAGTTCACTCCACCTCAGGTGACCGAACACCGGAACCAAAGGGAGGAGAGCCCAGTCACTGTGGGCAGTCCGGACAGGCTTGAGGCACTGCAAACAGCAGACACTCAGGCCAGCGCCCAACAACTGGAGCCCCAACTCAGACGCTCTACAAGGGAGCGTAAACCACCAGAGAGACTCAACCTGTGATCCCAATAAGACTTTGGGGGGGGAGGTGATGTCATGTATTCAACCAGCATTGTAACCCATGTATAAACTGACCTAAGTTGTGCACCGTGAGAACACTGACCACTAGGTGGGAGACACTCCTAACCTGGACCTTCAGATATAAAAGGGGAAGCTCCACCCACCTTCATCACTTGAGTGCTCAGGAATAAAGGACAGGTCACAGACCGACCTTCTCTCAAGCATGGGCCTCTTGTGCATTTATACTGTGTAGTAAGGACCTATCATAAATCATCAATGTATATTGTAAATAGCTGTGGTCCCACCACTGAGCCCTGCGGCACCCCACTCGTCACTGCCTGCCATTCTTAAAAGGACACGTTTATCCCGACTCTCTGGTTCTTGTCTGCCAACCAGTTCTCTATCCACGTCAGTACATTACCCCCAATCCCATGTGCTTTAATTTTGCACACCAATCTCTTGTGTGGGACCCTGTCAAAAGCCTTTTGAAAGTCCAAATACACCACATCCACTGGTTCTCCCTTGTCCTCTCTACTAGTTACATCCTCAAAAAATTCCAGAAGGTTGTCAAGCATGATTTCCCTTTCATAAATCCATGCTGACTTGGACCGATCCTGTCACTGCTTTCCAAATGCGCTGCTATTTCTTCTTTAATAATTGATTCCAACATTTTACCCACTACTGATGTCAGGCTAACCGGTCTATCATTACCCGTTTTCTCTCTCCCTCCTTTTTTTAAAAGTGGTGTTATGTTAGTGGATGCATCAGTCCATAGGAACTGATCCAGAGTCGATAGACTGTTGGAAAATGATTACTAATACAGCCACTATTTCTAGGTCCACTTCCTTAAGTACTCTGGGATGCAGACTATCAGGCCCCGTGGATTTATCGGCCTTCAATCCCATCAATTTCCCTAACACAATTTCCCACCCATTAAGGAATTCCATCAGTTCCTCCTTCTCACTAGACCCTCGGTCCCCTAGTATTTCCTGAAGGTTATTTGTGTCTTCCTTCATGAAGACAGAATCAAAGTATTTGTTCAACTTGTCTGCCATTTCTTTGTTCCCCATTATAAATTCACCTGAATCTGACTGCAAGGGACCTACATTTGTCTTCACTAATCTTTTTCTCTTCACATATCTATAGAAGCTTTTGCAGTCAGTTTGTATGTTCCCAGCAATCTTCCTCTCATACTCTATTTTCCCCCTCGTAATTAAACCCTTTGTTCTCCTCTGCTGAATTCTACATTTTTCCCAATCCTCAGGTTTGCTGCTTTTTTTGGCCAATTTATATGCCTCTTCCTTGGATATAACACTATCGTTAATTTCCCTTGTTAGCCACGATTGAGCCACCTTCCCCATTTTATTTTTACTCCAGACAGGGATGTACAATTGTTGAAGTTCATCCATGTGATCTTTAAATGTTTGCCATTGCCTATCCACCGTCAACCCTTTAAGTATCATTCGCCAGTCTATTCTAGCCAATTCACACCTCATATCATCAAAGTTATCTTTCCTTAAGTTCAGGACCCTAGTCTCTGAATTAACTGTGTCACTCTCCATCTTAATAAAGAATTCTACCATATTATGGTCACTCTTCCCGAAGGGGCCTCGCACAACAAGATTGCTAATTAGTCCGTTCTCATTACACATCACCCAGTCTAGGATGGCCAGCCCTCCAGTTGGTTCCTCGATATATTGTCTAGAAAACCATCCCTATACACTCCAGGAAATCCTCCTCCACCGTATTGCTACCAGTTATGTAGATTAAAGTCACCCATGATAACTGCTGTACCTTTATTGCACACATCCCTAATTTCTTGTTTGATGCTGTCCCCAACCTCACTACTACTGTTTGGTGATCTATACACAACTCCCACTTGCGTTTTCTGCCTTATGGTATTCCGCAGCTCCACCCATACAGATTCCACATCATCCAAGCTAATGTCCTTCCTTACCATTGCGTTAATTTCCTCTTTAACCAGCAACACTACCCCACCTCCTTTTCCTTTCTGTCTATCATTCCTGAATGTTGAATACCCCTGGATGTTGAGTTCCCAGCCTTGGTCACCCTGGAACCATGTCTCCATGATGCCAATTCTATCATATTTGTTAATTGCTGCCTGTGAACTTAATTCGTCCATCTTATTACGAATACTCCTCGCATTGAGGCACAGAGCATTCAGGCTAGTCTTTTTAACACACTTTGCCCCTTTCGAATTTTGCTGTAATGTGGCCCTTTTTGATTTTTGCCTTGGGTTTCTCTGCCCTCCACTTTTACTTTTCTTCTTTCTATCTTTTGCTTCTGCCCCCATTCTACTTCCCTGTGTCTCCCTGCGTAGGTTCCCATCCCCCTGCCATATCAGTTTAACCCCTCCCCAACAGCGTTAGTAAACACTCCACCAAGGACATTGGTTCCGGTCCTGCCCAGGTGCAGACCATCCAGATTGTACTGGTCCCACCTCCCCCAGAACCGGTTCCAATGTCCCAGGAATTTGAATCCCTCCCTTTTGCGCCACTCCTTAAGCCATGTATTCATCTTAGCTATCCTGCGATTCCTACTCTGACTAGCACGTGGCACTGGTAGCAATCCTCAGATTACTACGTTTGAGATCCTACTTTTTAATTTAACTCCTCGCTCCCTAAATTCAGATTGTAGGACCTCATCCCATTTTTTATCTATATCGTTGGTACTGAAATACACCACGACAACTGGCTGTTCACCACACCCCCCCCCCCTCCAAAATGTCTTGCAGCCGCTCCGAGACATCCTTGACCCTTGCACCAGGGAGGCAACATATCATCCTGGAGTCTCGATTGCGGCCGCAGAAACGTCTATCTATTTCCCTTACAATAGAATCCCCGACCACTATAGCTCTCCCACTCTTTTTCCTGCCCTCCTGTGCAGCAAAGCCACCCATTGTGCCATGAACTTGGCTGCTGCTGCCCTCCCCTGATGAGTCATCCCCCCCAACAGTACCCAAAAATGAAGTTCTTCTATTTTGATAGTGCATGTTAATTCACAGTAATTGAGAGGAAACTGGAGTGTGAGCCACTGTATGGAGCACTCACACACTGCCTAATGGCTGCTGCCATTTGAGATCAAACAAATGCCACAAGCAAGTGATTGGAAGGTGAATGTCACAGTGGAATTTAGAACAGGCAGAAAGGGGATTAATATAAAATAATGAAGCGAACCAAAAAAAGTGTTCATATCTTCACTTACAATACCAATTTACATGCTATATGAAGTGTAATCCGGTATAATCCATTAATAAATTTCAGACAATTCAGCAGATGATTAATGAGGAGTGAATCTAGACAGTAAAATGAAACAGATGAACAAATCTTATATTGATTCTGTATATAGCCCAACCTAAACCAGTTTTCCTGTAATACAGTTAACTCAGCTGAAGCATACATCTAACCTGATCTGTCGATAGAAACAGATAAGAACATAAGAAATAGGAGCAGGAGTAGGCCATCCGGCCCCTCGAGCCTGTTCCGCCATTCAATAAGATCATGGCTGATCCAATCATGGACTCAGCTCCACTTCCCTGCCTGCTCCCCATAACCCCTTATCATTTAAGAAACTGTCTACTTCTGTCTTAAATTTATTCAATGTCCCAGCTTCCACAGCTCTCTGTGGCAGCAAATTCCACAGATTTACAACCCTCAGAGCAGAAATTTCTCCTCATCTCTGTTTTAAATTGGCGGCCCCTTATTCTAAGATAAATCACTTCTTATAGCACCCACAAACTCATTCCTCTAATCCAAATACTTTCCACTTGTAAATGTCCTGATATTTTTCACACTGACATTTCAAATACACATTCATATTTTATTTCCCACTAAAACATACCACGTTCAATCTAAAACAATGGTAGATTACATATTTTGGATTTCTTTGTTACATAAGATTTTTAAAAATTGGCAAATGCTCCTACGAAGGAAGAATTTGTATTAATGTGTGTATGCAAAATATGCATGTGTTCATATGTGTTGGGGGCAAAGTTGTTTTATAATATCCAGCATTTTTTTTTAGATTGCTTTAACACTATGTGACACCTATTAGGTCATATTTGGCCTGCAGTAATGCTGCTACTGAAAAAGATTTAAGATGATGGTACGTATTTTATTCTAGTTATCTATTCAGTCAATTATTCGAAGAGATACAATTACCTTAGCAATACTGCAAATTCTGAATAGTTACATTTTTAAATCAAATGTTTTTGTTAAAGTGCACATAACATAACAATCACTGATGTGTGACACCCAATTTGGTGTTCACCTAATGGGCCCAAATTTGCTGAAGGCCACTACCCACCCAAATGCCGCCCAAAGGACGCTGATGGCCACCGAGGTCCCTGACGGTTCTTTGGGCAGGGTTTTCATCACCCAGGTCCCTCGAAGGTCGGCGGGCGGAAAATGGACGACGTGCACCACCAATCTGGGTGGCAGCCGGCAGGAGCACTCATTCTCAGCGGCAGAGTCGCTTGCTGCCCAAGTGCTGCCGAAGATGGAGTCGGGCCCACGGAGGGTCGAAGAGCTGAAAATTAAAATCATCAGAAAAAAAAATCCATCGGAAGACCTTCAGGGGACACCATTGAGGTAAGTTGTTGTGAAAATTTTTTTTTTTAAATTTCAGGGTCTTCATACCTACCGTCGGGGACAGACCAGCCTCCTCATAGCGGTCCACCCCCATTCTGACAGCGATTCCCACCGGCTCCCGCCCGCATGAATACGGCATCTCAATGGGTAGTAGGTCACTTACTCCACTCAGCCGTCCGATGACGTAAACTAGCGGTTCCCGCCAGCTCCCGCCCGCATGAACATGGCAGCTCGATGGGTGGTAGGACACTTAACTCCACTCGGCCGTCCGATGACGTAAACTGGCGGTTCCCGCCGGCTCTCCCCTCCCGCCCGCTCCAACCCAAATGGAAAGTGGGACTGGGCGGAACCCGAAGAGGAATGTCGGCAGCAGTGGGCAGCAGTCGGCGGCAAGTCCATCAAATTTGGGCCCAATGTGTGCAGCAAATCTTTGCATCACATTCGTGCACAGGAGAAAACATTGTAGTCGGAAAAATAAATGGTTTTTACTTCAACAACTGGTTAAGTCTGCAACACCACTTGTCTTTTCAAATACAATTAACATTTACTACCTCAGACTGTAGGGAAGATGTCACTGCCACTCTAAAATGAAAGTCATTTAAAAATCATGGGTGTCAGACAAAAAAAATAATTGACTTGCTGTTTCTTTTGGTTTAACTATTTCCTCTCCACTTTTGATCATGCTTACAAACAGTGTGCTGGTAGTCAAAAGGCATAGAGAAGAGAAAATGTAGTTATGGAAGAAGAGAAACCCTATTGGTCTGAGACACCCATCTGAGATTCACAAAAAGGAAATGTAATTATTTAAGGAAAGAACACAAAATTAAGAACACTGAAAACATTACATTATTTTATCATATTTTAATAGCAAATAGGTAATTCTTGGGTGCACCTAGGGTTGTAAACTTTTGGTAATTAATTTTTCTATTTTTGGAAAAATCTTGTTCCCAGTAGTAACAGATAATTAATCACAAACAGGGAAAATGTTTTAATTTTATTCATTTATTGGTTATTTCAATGATGTAGAATTTAAACACATTTTGACACCCACTGTGCTTCAGTTCCTTATTTGCCATAATTTTAAAGGTTTTTATTTTAAAACTTATTTTTAAATGTAGAATGCTTATTAGTTTTTGTCTGTCTTAATTACAAAGACGTAGGAGGTGAAATTGCCCTGTGCCCCGATTGGGGGCAGTAACCTGCTTGGGGCGGTACTTCCTGTACCCGGCATGGAAGTCCCGCCCCGGCTGCTGAATTGGGCTTACCGCCCCTCGGAGGACATGGAGCATATTCTCGTGCATTCCACTTCCTGTAGGGATGGGCTCAGCGGCACTAACGGGGTGTGATCGGCAGCGCTACGTGGATGTACTTCGATGCCCATCCCCTTTGCTTAAAAGGGAGGGCCATTGTGCCCTCTGCAAGGTCACTGATGGCTTCCACTAGGCTACCAGGGCAGCGTGGTACCGAGGTTGCACACTGGCATCCAAAATGGAGTGCCGGGCTGCATGATGGCTGCCTGGACCACGCTAGGGCGCAAGTATTTGAGCCGACCAGAGAGTAGTCAAAACTGACAAGATGGCGGCGCGGAATATTGGTGACCTTCCCTTTAACTTTCGCCCCGCGAGTGGATGTCGGCCCGCTCTGCAACCCACGAGGCTGGCGTTGACCCCTGCTGATGCCAGCCTCGCGGGCTGCGTGGCAATATCCGCCGCGTGGTGGAAAGGGGTCAGCGCATGGCGCTAAAGGGTCGCCGTGCACGGCGCTGATGTCATCGCTGGTTGCATGGCGGCTCGGGACAATACCCACAAGGCACAACACTGCGCCTCCACTAACTCTCGGGCAATTTCCCACGAGCCGGTAGCGCACCGCCCCCGCCCGCCCCCCGCCCGCCCCCTGCCGAAAAGTGTTTTGTACCCCGCTAGTGCCCCTCCCCCCAGAGGTGGTAATGGGCATTGTGAAAAGGGGGAAATTTTAACCCTGTAGTGTGGTAAAGAAGGGATTTGAAAACTTGTCACCATCTTATCATTCTAAGATTTTTAAAATAAATTAACAGTTTCTTTAAACTAAAAGATTATGCATTTTTCTTATGATTTTACAACAAAAAAAATCTACTGAATGTTGTTTTTGAGAAGGTCAGCAGGAGTGGAAAAGAATGCCAGAATAGAAGTTCCCTATAATAGAACTGTGGGAGTACCTTTATCACATGGACTGCAGCTGTTTAAGAAGGTGGCTCACCACCACCTTGTCGAGAGCAACTAGGGATGGGCAATCAATGCCCGGCCAGCAACACCCATGTCTCGAGAATGTTTAAAAGAAAGAGTTACTGGAGGAGGGATCAAAAGGAGCCAAGATTGGGCACTCTAGAAAATAAATGTAGAAATGATTCAAAAGAAAAAAATTACCTGAATTTAGTTGGTTGAGAAAGCAAAACATTAAAACCTATAATTAGACTATTAGGGGTAGATTTTCAACTTGCTGCCCAGGTGTAAATCTGTGGTTAGGGATTAGCCGTCCATTAAAGAAACTGTCCCATTTATATTTCCATTAATTATATTTTGGTGGCCCATACGCAATGCCAGTTTTAAATCCAGGTGGCAAGTTGAACATTTACCCCATAAAATCTATCCATCCTCAATACAAACCAACATTCAGAGCCTCAGCGTGTCACGTACTGAAAAGGATGGCAAACTGATGTTTAAGATTACAACAGTCACAAGACTTCAAGGTAATATAACATTATCTGCCACATCAATGTCTAATGTACCTTAAAGCCCCTTCTCCTAAACTTCTTCAAAACATTCTACTGAGGGAACCATATGCTCGTACAGAACTGTTATTATTGTGAGCACAAAAAAAACAATTCTTCACACTATTTTCAGCTTTACCAAATAAACATTTAGAATAAAACTAGTACATTTAACAACTTGAAGAAGAGTGGTGAAGCACACAGTACTGAGAAATAAAATGCTGTACTTCAATAAATCACAATTTAGTGAGCATGCCTGAACTCATTAATACCATTTGTCTATATGTCTAGATATTTGATGAAAGCAGTTGAGTATCATTTCAAGTCCAAACCTTTCCAAGCTTTTTACCCAGGCGTATTACCACAGTCTATTAAATACTGTGCCAAAATAATCTGCTAGAAATAAAAATAGGAGCGAAAATCCCATTAGACCATCGACTGCAGATAATGGTCTGGACGCTGCAGTTTATATGTTCCTCAATCCTATCAAAATTATGTTGAAGGACTATTCCTGTTTCCAGCTACATTTGTATGGCAGAGATACTCGAAGAGTCATGTCTAAAATGTAGTTTGCTATTTGATCACATTCCTAAATTAAACAAAGAGCTTTCATAAATAGAACATTTTCCGATTTAAACTGCATTTTAAGGCAAGCAACCAGTCAACCACATAACATCTTTCCGCAACAAACCATTTTTAATGATGCCATTTCGTTGCACTGCACAGTTTCCCAACAGATTTCAATTATTACTGACTGAATTGTTCCGAACACCTTTATCTTGCTCACACAAGTTCCACATTGATAGATGAGCATGTCATGCTACATAGCCCTTACTAAACATCAGTACCATTGTGGGGTCTTGTAGAGACTAACTTTACAGTCATTCTGTACTCTTTCTTTATCTTGTAATTTCCCAGTGCATCTGCGCATTTGTGTTCCCTCATGACAGTTTCTTTCATTTGACTAATCACCATGACTCTTCTGAGAGCTTTCTTTTGAGCGGGTAATCGAGAATGCAGACGCCCAGTCTGTTAATGAATTTTGAACAGAGAATAGGTTTGATATGAATTCAATAACAGCTGTTAATCATCCTTAAAAAAACACTTTTAGTTTCTGTTTAGTCTATTTATAGCACATATCTATTTACATTAGCTGGTGATGTGCACTAGCCTATTTGACAAAAATGCAAAAATACAGCTGAATACTGCACACCACTGATAGTAAAGCAGAGAATATTCAGATGATTATCGGAGTTACAAAGTATAATTGGATAGAAATGCAATCCAGAGAATAATTCATAGTGGAATGGAATCAGATGGAATAAAATGACACCCTCAGAACAGTTCAAGGTTAATACATGTGCAGGTAAACATATTTTAAAATAAAAATGCACTATTAATGTTACATGAATCTTAACATTTACCCACCTCATAGATATGTGAAAATTTGCATGCAAGATAAAGAAATCTTTTACCTCTGGATATTTAATCCAACTCAGACAGGTGTGATAAATGTCACCTTTTGAGACTGCAATGAATTTTGACAACATCAATCAAATTCAGTCAATGTGCCTAAAGCTCAAAAGTGTTGCCATTTCCAGAGTGTCAGCCATGAATGGATGTCCAGTGATTTTGTGGAAATGCAAAATTCTGATTGGATTCAGTCAGTTTCACACAAAACACTGCATTTCAGTCATGCCAACAGATGCACAATTTATTGGCCAGAGGTATATTTGGACTTCAGAAGCTATGGACCTGTTAGTTGGAATACAGAATGTTTACCAGTCATGATGGAATACTTTCCTTTATAAGCCAAGGCATAGAATGCAAGAGCAGGGAGGTTATGCTTGAACTGTATAAAACATTAGTTAGACCACAGCTTGAGTGTTGCGTGCAGTTCTGGTCATCACATTACAAGAAAGGTGTGATTGCACTAGAGAGGGTACAGAGGAGATTTACGAGGATGCTGCCTGGACTGGAGAATTTTAGCTATGAGGAAAGATTGAATAGGCTGGGTTTATTTTCTTCAGAACAGAGGAGGCTGAGGGGAGACCTTATTGAGGTGTATAAAATTATGAGGGGCCCAGATAGAGTGGAGAGGAAGGACCTATTACCCTTAGCAGAGGGGTCAACAACCAGGGAGCATAGATTTAAAATAATTGGTAGGAGGTTTAGAGGAGATTTGAGGGGATATTTCTTCACCTAGAGGATGGTGGGGGTCTGGAACTCACTGCCTGAAAGGATGGTGGATGCAGAAACCCTCACCACATTTATAAAGCGCTTGGTTGTGCACTTGAAGTGCCTATGGACCAAGAGCTGGATAGTGGTTGGATAGCTCTTTGTTGGCCAGTGCGGACACGATGGGCCGAAATGGCCTCCTTCCGTGCTGTAAATTTCTATGATTCTATGAACTGTCACAAGATTGGTATCTCTGATTTTGCTGCCTTTATCTTTTTAAAATTTGGTCTTAAATAGCTCTCCAATCTCGAGAGTGTCCCCTATCTAGTGAGCTCCATTCCTCTCACATGAACTGCAAATTGGCGTGAGGATATTTTAAACAAATACTTGTCAGTTTGAGGGGGCCAGGTGGGAGGTGGGCAAGGTGGACTTTGCATCCATTGCATTGTTTCAATCCTGACCTCACTGCAACTTCATGATCAGCCAAAACCATTTTGCAGCAAGCTCCTGGAATAAAGAACACCTGCCATTGGAAGCTCATTGATCGTGGGGTGGAATTTCTTGCATTGCCATAAGCTTTAAAGGCCGGCAAAGATGGAGCGAAAACTTATATCATCAATTTAGATTAAATTATTGGATGGAGAGGGGTGGAGGTGCACCAAAGATTACTGATACCTCAGTAGAAATGTAACTAGAGCAAGTGAAGCAGAGGAGGATGGCATTCAAATGCTTCCAGCAATACTCAGTGAATGTGGATGTAACTCTACAAATAAGTTTAGAGACTTTACCAGAGGAGCCTAGGTAGGACCACCTATTATTACCTTATATAAGGCATGTGTACAAACTTTTTAGCACACTATCAAAATGGCAATCAAGCTCCTATGTACATTATAGGGCCTCGTTTTGCAAATTAACAGGGCTGACCACATGCCTTAGGTGGGTTCTTGGGAAGAAGGCATTGGCCACGCTGTTAATGGAACAGGTTGGTGAGTATTGCACAATTTTCAGGGCGCTACCACAAGGCAGGACGCCTCAAGACCTTCCACTTGGAGTCGAGACCAAGAGTAGTCTTCAGATGCAACGAGATTAGAGAGCAGGTATAATGGGACCAGGACATGCATACGTAATTCAGTTCAGTCACCATTTTAAAGTCATATCTTCAGTCAGTATTATAATACATTGATTTTATGTTATTCATTGTTAAAGAGCAAAATGTAGAGAAATTTGGGAAGCACAGGAACAGAATTAGTTGTAACATCGAAATTTCCCTCAGCACAGGAAGAGATGCTGCAGCATCAGCACTAACAGAAGGCTGTAATTATAGTGTGACATGGTTAACAGGCAGTTTCAGTTATAAAGATGGACACAGAAATTTATAATGGAAATACTGTAGTTCATGGGAAGTGCACTCAGACGTAAAATTTTTAATTTTATTCTTCTTCATTCATTCTCTAAATGTGTGCATCACTGGCAAATGTTTATACATTCTTCTGAAATTCCTTTGTCCATTATTTAAGAAAATAGTTCCAATCGGGCTAACACTTTAATTTAAATAGCGAACAAAGTCATTTTACACAAAAGCATTTGCATGTTTGTTAATAACGACACACAGTGCTACTTCAAACCCAATGGCCATTTGTTGCATTGTGCCGTGAGTGGCCCTTTTTTTCAGAAGCAAATTCAGTTTGTGGGCACCGTTGGCAAGACCAGCATTTATTGGCCATCCCTAGTTGTGAAGGTGGTGGCTGGCCTTCTGTTTATCCAATGCAGTCTATGCGGTGAAGCTGCTCTCACAATATTGTTAGGTAGGAAATTCCAAAATTTTGACCCAGCACTGAAAGGGTTAGGGTTAGGGTTAGGTGCGTGACTTGGAGGGGAACTTGGAGGTGATGATGTTCCCATGCACATGCTGAAGATTGTGGGTTTTGGCAGTGCTGCATAAGAAGCCTTGGCGAGTTGCTGCAGTGCCTCTTGAAGATAGTACACACTGAAGCAACGGTACGCCAGTGACGAATATTTAGGCAAGTGCATGAGGTGCCAATTAAGCAATCTGCTTTGTCCTGAATGGCGTTGAGCTTCTTGTGTATTGTTACACCCACCCAGGCAAGTGGAGATTACTCCATCACACTCCTGACTTGTGCCTTGTAGGTAGTAGAGAGGCTTTGTGGAATCAGGAGATAAGCGACTCTCTGCAGAAAGCCTAGGCTCTGACCTATACTATAGATGTATATTTTGTCATGGGGATTCTAGTTACATATCCCATTCTTGCCAAAAAGTATTGGAGGATCTGAGCCCCTCAAAAAATTAAAAATAATTTGGTTAAATGTATTAATGGAATAAAAACAGTGGGGATTTTAAATTACTTATGGGGTCATAAGAGCCATCCAAAATTATGCAGGAATGTTGCTTAGATTTGGAAATGAAAAATAAAGTGTTAAAAGTATTAAAAGGTATGAATAAAAGTCCAAATAGAAACGTGATATATTTATGTTTTACATTTAAATCTTAATAAATGACACTGCGAGTCTCTTCGCCGGGAGCACATGGAAGCCAAGTACAAACAGCGGAAGGACCAGAAGACAAATCAAGCACCCCATCCCCTGTCCCTCCAACCACTACCTGCCCCACCTGTGACAGAGACTGTTGATTCCACATTGGTCTCATCAGTCACCTTAGAACTCATACTAGTGTGGAAGCAAGTCATCCTCGACTCCGGGGAACTGCTCAAAAAGAAGAATAAACGTATGTATATTTTATATATACTAGTTTTTCTCTCATGGCATTGCACTTTGGAGGCCAGGGAGAGAATGAATATTAGTTTGAAGCACTTTAATTATTATATTTCTATGTTGCGAATTTATAGTTCAGAAAGAATTACCTTTGGTCCAGAAAGTCTGTGATAAGGGAAGACAGGTTCTTCGCCTGCCAGCCACTGGCTATGTGAATTAGCTGGACAATGTCACTCAATGAGTATTATATGACAGCATTCTTAACAATATAACAACCAATCTCAGCAACATCTATCGGCACAAATTGAATTTTTGACACTTTTAAGACTGATTTTGCCATAGTCAGAGTCTGTCATAAATGTATGAATATTGCAATCCCCTCAGTGATTTTAATATAAAATAGATCCTTTAATCAACTATTGAGATTTATTCATAGCATATTGCACTAAATTTAGAATGTACTGTATAGTACATTGGTAGACAAAGTAGACGTGACACAGCAGGTGGAGGGAAGAGGAAGTTCAGTAGTGTGAGGCCGATTATGGTGGATTGTAGCCATGCAGAACAGAGCTGACAGTGGAAGCCACATTAAACTGTCTAAAAGAGGTGGTGGAGAGGCTGATCAGTTTCCCAAGTGTGAGCCATGCTACTTGGTTAAACAATATGATGAGAGGCAGAGCGGTGCCCTGAGCAGGAAGCGCTGCTGGTCGGCTGAAAGGCCCGAGGGGGAAGGCAGAGCTGAGCCCAGCAGGAGGGCTGAAAAGAAAGCAAAGTAGGCTGTCCCATCAGCAGGGGTCGTGCGGGGCTGGAAGAACTCTTTTTCGTAAACATACAGAATAGAAATATAAGAGCAATGAACAAAGTTAAAAGCAAGTACTATAAAATTTAAAATGAAAATTAATTTAGCTGAGAGGAAAATTGAGTTGCAAATAAAAGATAGATTGTGCAGAAGCTGGGAGAAACAGTTCAGAGATTTGGTTCACAGAGTCACCCAGTGGCCAACAGGTGCAGTTACAATTGTGACGGTTGACCCAGCAGGGGACCAATTGGACTTCATTGCACTTTTTTTTGTTTGGTGATAAATTTGCATTGGGGGGAACCAATTTCAGTTTGCAACTTTTCATGCCTCATCTCTCCACAAGTACATCCATTGCCAAATTGGACGCTAACGACTTCCAAAAGGAAAGGCAAGGATATAACGAACATTTATATAGCATCATGACCTCAGAATATCCCAAAGCGCTTTACAGGCAATGAAGTGCTTTATGAAGTGTAGTCAGTGTTGTATTGTAGGGAAAAGCAACAACCAATTTGCGCACAGTATGGTCCCACAAACAACAATGTAACATAAGAGGGAACAGGGGCCAGTTGGTGACTTTGCTTCCATTAAGGGACAGAAATTAGAGAAGGTCTTGCCCCAGAATGCAGGTATGTTGAAATAGTGCCTTAGGGCCAAAGTTTGCCCAGGAGTTGCTCCATTTTTTTTTGGAGCAATTAGATTTTTTTTTGAGTATCGTAAAAATCGCATTTCTGCCCATTTAATTTGCTCCAGTGTAAGTGAGTTAGTTTTTTTTCTTAGTTTCGTGTTTTTTTTTTCAAAAGGGGACGTTATCAGCCACTTACGCCTGTTTTGGCCATTTCAGCAAGTTTAGACAGCT